>NC_134314.1:62017980-62322091 GCF_964195595.1 Calonectris borealis
CGTGACAGGATTTGGGTGACACTCCATGCTTATTTCTACAATCATATGATGGCCCCATAAGAAATTATGTGTGTTGATTATGGTCCACCTGTCTGGGAGCAAACACTAATTTATGGTGTGACTATAAATGCCTAATAGTTTACTGCTATTTGGTAAGTAGTGAGCTTTCCATGGAAAGCTACTATCCATACTGCTGTAAGCAAAAGTAATATTTAGCAAATTATTGCAAAGGATTCAAAATTATTCAAGTTTCCTTTGAAATACCTTTCTGTATACCTGAAAGAGTAGGAGGAATCATCTCTCTCTGCATTCTGTTTCTTCTATTGTAAAAATGTCAGCAAACTCTTTCCATGCCAGTTACCACGTTAACATAACCATGCCAGTTACTACATTAATATAACCTAAGGACTAGTAAACAAACTGCTGCAGAAACTATTAACAAATGGTAAATTCTTTTGTTATTGTTGTTACCATCAATATTTTATATGGTTCAGAGGACAATGAGGTAACATCCTTAAACATAATGGGGTTTGTGCCTGTTCGATAAGCAACCAGAGAGCTCCACTGCAGAAAATGCAAACTCTGTGCATCACAGTGGAGCAAATTGAAGTACTTTATCACATGATCATTCATTTCAGTTCAAATATAATCTAATAAACCTTATGCAATTCAGAAATTTAATTTGGAACCTTGCCTGCATCATTTGTTATGTCAAAAACAATTACTTAACACTAATTTCATCACAATAATTTAAAAAAATGCAATTTCTTTGTTTTAGTCGATGAAAGTTCCACTTCATCTTTATAGTCAATTTTGTTCACAAAGGACATTGAGGTGAGAAAAAAAATGGTTCTGTGATCATGTCTTTAACTTACGCAGGCATAAGAGTCTATTCATTTGTATCAAAATGGAACATAATCAAATCAATAATACATGCCTTTATTAAAGGATGCCATCTAAAATAGACTTTTCCTATGTTTGGTTTAACCACTTACTCTGTGTGCTTAAATTATTTTGTTAAAATCTCTAGGACTGGGAAAAATGGCACAATATCAGTGCGAGCTCTGGATGGGCCTAAAGCCAGCATTGTGCCAGCCACATTCAGTGCTGTCTCTCCACCTGGATATACCATTCTGGATGTAGATGCTAATGCCATGCTGTTTGTTGGTGGTTTAACTGAAAAAATAAAGGTAATGTCTTGTCTGGTGCTAGTGTATTAACTGGCTATTTATGTGGACAATTTTCGTTATTGCTTACAGGAGGAATAGTAAACTTTAATATGCTGGCGTCATTGTAGCAGGTGCTTTAGTAGCAAATAGTACACCTGCACTCTTGAAAGATTATTAGGATTTGCCTAGACGTGTAGGTGCACAGACCTGAAGTTTCTCTGCCCATGCTGTTAACTTCTTCTAATCAGAAGCCTGGTGGCTGGCTGTATTAATGCAGCATTTAGCCCAAACAACTGATTCCTGCTGGGTAGCTGGATGCTTTACCTTGGACATACTGCTGCCCCGACGGGCTTTCAGTATCAGTGACGGGAACTCACTTCTGTTTCCATACATTCCTTGTCTCCTAACAATGTATATAACAATACATATGCCTTTGCATTCGGGTTTTTTTTCTTTGTCATGTACCACAGTATCACTTCCTCCTTTGCAGTCTACTTTTGGCATTTCTGCTTTATTTTCTTGATTTTCCCCCGTACTACCCCTCTTTTTAACTGCTACCTGCATCAGATCCCTGATCTATTTTCTCCTCTTTTTGCCTGCACCTTTTTCTGGTGACTGCTTCTACATTGCTTAACTTAATGGGAATGAATAGAAGATTTATACCAAATAGAATGGATGGAAATCTTTCAGCAAAAAATGTTCTCCCATAAGTAGTAATTAGGATTTGTTTTCCAGTGGAATTCATTACAAAACAATTTAAATGAACTATTTCATTCCTGATCAATATTTTGATTCTTTTTAATGTTAACATTACAAAAAAAATCGTCATTTAACATTAAAAAAAAGCTAACAGTTAGACTTTCCCAAACAGTGAACTCAAAGAACTTTTTTTTACACTAAAGTTTGTATATGTCCTCAAGTGTTGAAATAGCATAATATTTTATGGTTCAACTTTCTAGTTTTTAGAAAGTTCAACTTTCTAGATGGTTCTGGTTTGGGAATATGTGGATAGACATATTCCTTTCTTACAAAGAAGAGTGTGGGTGCACATTTCCAGACAGACAAAGACAAAATCAGAGGATACAAGAGGAATAGAAAATGTAGATTCCACTTGCTTGAAATCAGTGTCTTGAAGTCCAGCTTTAGCTTCAAACATATCCATGTGTTTTGGAGCACAGTCAGGTAACTTCACTTTAGAACTTGATCAGGTTCATAACTCAGGGCTTCTGCACCAAAAAAAGGCAAGACTGAGCAGTTTTGCACAACTGCCAGCTAACTTAACTGAGGTGTATCTGACTGACAAGCATTCACAGGAACAGGAAAAAATTTCATGAGATTTTGGGCTAGGAAATTGAAAGTCAGTCCGTATTAGTAGAACTCAGATCTGCGTGCTCTGCTTTATCTAAAACGGATCCAGAAAAAATCACAAACATTTTCAAGTTTTGAAGATGCAGATGCAATGAGTCTTGACATTTCTTGTTGAACTTTAAGGGTGTAAATAACTGCCATGCACATTTTTTTATGTCATTTGATTTCATATGGGAAATAGACAAGGAAGTCAATTGAAGAATTTCTTGGAGAATTACATCTTAGATAAAGCAGACTTTGTCATCTTTTTCTATGTTCTCCTTACAGCCTTAAACAGAGGTTTTGGTTTGCTCTCTACCTTCCAGCAACTAAAGGTGTTTGCTTTCTTCTGTTAGTCATAAACAAGAACCCTTGAAAAATATTTCTAAAATTAATGAATCATCAGTTGCTAAAAGTGATACTGCAAAGATTAGTGACCCTTTCAAACCCAGAATGGCCTCACTGGCTTCCTGTACTCTGTCCCTTTGATCTGCTTTTTCAAAGGGAATGGAAATAAACCGGGGAGACTTACTTTATCTCCCACACCTAATAATTCTTCTCAGCTTTCTTTCATTCTTGGATTTTTGCCATGTCAGGTAATTTTTAGTTTCTACTGTTGTTTTCACCAGTAACAAATTTAATTACATCAGCATTATGTCCTGTTTTTCACTCGCCATAATAACTCAGTGGAATAAACACTCCACTGAGCTGAATCAGGACTGTCCAGGGCTTGCACTGCTGTGTAGCTACAAGGACCAAAGGCCCAAACACACACAAGTCCATTAGAGGCTATAGGGTTGTGTCTGCCCACCTGACTAAAATGCTTAACTGTCAGAGTCTGACTGCAGGCTCAGGAAGACAGACTGGCTCAGGTAACAATCGTAAGTGCCAGAATTATGATTAAAAGAATAATTGCATCATTCTGCATTTAGAAAAGCACTTGAGAGTTTGGTTTATACAATATTTAAACTTCATTGACTCATTTGAGACCCTAGAAAATGTGTGGTCTGGTGGGTTTTGGCTTGTTGTCTTTGGGTGATCCCCCGAAGGAGTCATGAAACTTCAAACTCAAATGCCAGCCTAAACCCAAACCTTATTTGAATTTTATTTCAGATATCACTTTTGAATTATCAGAAGGCAAGTGGGGCAAGTACTGAAATGTAATAATACCATTTATATTTGCAGAGCTCTAGAACATCAAACTTCCCAGACCAGAGCTTTCACCTGAATTCTATTTCAAAAGAAATGCTTATTTACGTTAAGAATCCAGAGAATCAAAGATGATACAGAAATTCAGCAACAGCTGTTCTGTGCTTGCACGGCATAGTCTTGTGCTTAGGCCTAATTTCCACAGCAAAGCTGTTAATTAGACTAATAAAAATGTATGTTTTACTTGATGTCACCTCTAGGTTTAAGTGTTATAAATATTTTATTGTTAAATGAAGAGCTCTTAGTATTACAGCCTGATGGTAGAAAAAGTGAGGCAAAGGTGTAAAGAGAGATCATAGGTATTATTTGAGTAACCAGGCCCCAAAGCTGGTACCTACTGCTCCAATGAAAGATGTCACCACTCCTAAGAAAGGTCATCTCCCTTAAATTGCACTGTCAGAGGAAAACTTAGTTTGAATTTTAAAATATTTAGTATTATATCTACTGCTTTTACTTCATGTTTATTAATAATAGTATTTATTTGGGGTATTTATTTAATATTTACATATTAACAGTATTCGAATAATATTTAGTCAGGAAGAATTACTTAACAATGAAGCTCCATGAAGTGTGTATTTAGGAAAAAGTTAGAGATTTAGCAGAATCTCTAGAGGAAAAAGGGTTCAAGGGCTCTTGATGTTCCAGGGTAAATAAAAGGACCTGGAACACAGTAATGTTTAAATCTGAACCCTTTCCTGAATGTTTTTCTTTTTTCCTTTAGCTAGATACAGGGAGGCAGAGATGGGTAGTGAGCACAATTCAGCGCATAAGACAGTTGTAGGATCAAGTACGAGGTGCAATGCTGAACCAGAACAGGAATGATGGATGCTGCAAAAGTCTGATGTCAGAACAGCCGTTTTCAACCTCAGTAAGAATTCTCCAGGTATTTTCTGGAGAATTCTCTATTTTTTCATCTTAGTCAGGAAAACCAACCTGAATTTTTTTTTTCTCCAGGTAAATAAAAACAAGGTAGGCAGTAGGAAGACAGTGTATGTTAAGTTTGGTATGCCTGATATATTTGCAATACAGGGTTTTAAACACTATCAGACTTGCTCTGTTCAGACACAGTCTGTGAATTAAAAGATAAATGATAACTTCACTTTTTGGGGAATTTTTGTCATCATGTGGTACGGTTGTCAGGCTCACAAAATGAAGACCTTATCTGAGACTTTTTTCTAAAACCATGAAGCTCTTTGGACATTTACTAAGGTCACTGATATTTTTTAAATCTTTGTCTCAGAAATCTGCTTTTTCATATTACTGGGTTTTGGAGTGCTTTAGATTTGTCCTGGGGTTTTGTCCACATCCCTTTTTGCATACATCTTTGCAGTGTATTCAAAAACAAGGCTCATTTTTGGTTTTTAAAAACATCTTTCATCTGACTTGAGTAGAAGACTATGATACTTAGATGTCATGAATTTCTCAGAAGTGACATTAAGTTCATACTTCTTGCTAATTAAAACCTTCCCAATTACCCTGGGAAATATCACCAGCACATTAAGTCTTTTGAGTCATATTTTTCCTTGAATATTTTCAAGTTGCACTTCTCCATATTCTCTTGTAAGATCTTAATATTTGTAATTGCTCTATGGAAAACAGCAGGTGCTTGTCTATCTCAAATAGCTAAGTATATAGATTTTCAATCAGCTCATATTGATGAAGTGAAATTTAAATGAAACTAGATATTTTTAGAAGGATAATTTTGAGCTGAGTACTCTGTGTACTGTCAAATATTACTACCTTGATCATGGTACCATGTTGTGATCTAATGAGCATTACCCCATGTGTGCGACCCTAGTTTAATGAGTTTTGATGGGATATGAGTTTTAATTGCTTTGCCATCTGCACTTTTTTGTGCATCCACAATTCAGCATGAATTTTACAGGTGTAGCCAGTTGAGTTCACAGTTGGTCTTCTAGCTTGGATGATCTGCTCAATTTCCCAGGTTTTGAGCATTAAGTACAGTAGAAACATTTTGCTTATTGTATTGTGGGCAAGATTCCTCATAGTCCTTTCTATGAAGTCTTAAACAAAAGTCCAGATAGACCTTGAACAAGTGGGAGCGGGCAGCTCTCTGAATAGCCGGGAAAGCTGTCAGTGACGAGGAAGCCAGGGCAGCTCCTTGTTCTCCGGGAATCATTCTGCCCAGGCCTTCCCCAGAGTCTCAAATATAAATGGGGTTTTCCATCCTGACTGATACAAAGTTTAGCTCACATTTTTGCTGATCAGTTGTTCTATAGGAAGGCTTCTCAGATTAAATATTACTTTTGATATTTAAAATAATAAGAAGCATCTTCTGGTATATTTGATTTTCATACTTGTTATGATTTCAGACACAGTAGATCACTTCAAATTGAATTCTAATGAGGTTTGTGTTTTCTGTTGCAGAAGTCAGATGCTGTAAGAGTCACCACCTTCACCGGCTGCATGGGTGAAACCTTTCTAGACAGCAAGCCCATAGGACTGTGGAATTTCAGGGATATCGAAGGTGACTGCAAAGGATGTGCCGTCAGGTAGGTAAAGCACTGACTGTTTCTCATGCTCCTTTGGGAACCTGTCTACAGTGACACTGCGTTCTGTGGTAAGGAGCAGGAATTTCCAGAGCAGCTATCAAGTTCCAGTAGACAGCTGTGGTCTGTACGCAACGCCGAGAGTTGCAGGAAATACGAAGTTAGGATGCAATTACACCAAGAGGGGAAGCACCCAATCTGGGTCGTAAATGTGGCTGGTGTCTTAACAGAACTAAGACGGTGTAATAGTGCTGTGGTGGAAAGACTCCTGCTAACCAGTAACCAGGATTAGTCAAAACATAAGAGAGGGTGAGATCCACAGTGGGACTGAGTCTGGCTCATGGCCACCTGTGGTGTGGGTGCCGGCAGCTCTCATGCAGCATAGGCTGGAGTCAGGTGCCTCAAGGTGGCTTTCACAGCCACCAGTGTAGTGAGCAGAGATCCCACAAAAGAAAGGTGTTTCCATTCTCAAAAGAGAATGGGAAACCCTCCCCCTGTCAGTGACCTGTGGTTCCAAATAGGGTAAATGGCCCATCCAGGCAGGACCAGGATTCACATACATAGGCTCAGAACTCTTTTAAAACAACACAAGTTACTTCCTTTCCAGATGTGTCCTTGTCCTTAGAGAGCTGTGACCCATCTTCATTCCTCTTTCCCACCAAACTAATCTCAAACACTTTCCTGTGCCATGTCTCAGCTTCAAAAGCTGAGGGCCCTTATATGGAGGCACCACCTGATACTACACCACAATCCTGGGAATTATCATGTAAAGAAGACAGACTCCAGGTCTCTCACAACCTTGTTTATGGTCTATGACTTCCACAGAGACCCACTGCGTGAAAGCAGCACTGTCCTCTTAGATGCTCCTGTTTTTTTAGGGAATTCAGCAGTGTCAGTATATGAGAGCTCATGTCAGAGCTCATGCTGCGTTAGGTAAAATAATTGTGGACCCAGTCAGGGAAGTTAAGAGTAGGCTAGTTTTCAAAGTAGGCTGCTAGTTTGACAACCTGCTAAGGCTTAGCCCTTTGAAAACAATGGATATTCCAGCTGTGAACAGAAACAATTTTGGAAATACTAGAGGATTTCCTTGACTACAAATGTAAGCCCTTGACACTTAGGTGGAAATTTAAGGAGCATGATGATGGATTTATGCATTTCAGTTCCAAGCAAGTCCTAATGGAAATGCCTAAACCTTTATGTGCATCTCTGCCTAAATGTAATTTTCTCATTCATTAGTGATAGTGTAGATCTGCTTGCTTGGATTGGGGATGGGTGAGAGGGAGATTAAAAAAAAGAATACTAGATTTGAGATTTGTAAACTATATTAAAAGCTCCCTTTTACCTTAACCCATTGTTCCAGTACCAGAAAGAGTCCTGTTCTCCCGCAAAATCTAACTGCAAAAACTTAACTGTTAAATCTAGCTATGGAAGGTGAGAGGACTACATTTAAGATCCTGATATGTGTGCCAAGATAAATGGGAAACATGTTCCTGGCCAATATTTCACATGTAGGTCCCTTGTTCAAATTCAGTTATATTTGTGATTAAACCATAAGATTGCTGTCTTGCAGCTATCTGATCTGTGTGACAGAAATGGACAAGAGTCTGTCACAAAAATCATATCAAACAAACTCAAGGCCTGGTCTTTTCTGTTCTGTAATGACAGGAATGCCAAAAACTGTGGAGGGACTGATGCTTCTGCTCTTGAGGTGTTTGTAATTTGTGGCTAAACAGAGAAGCACAGTTTCCAGGGTTTTCAGTCTGGGACCCTCCAGAAGTTGTAAAATCACTAACAACAACAAAACCAAGTTTTATTATAAGATGAAAGAGTACATAATTCTATTTTACATTGAGGATTGCAAAATGAGTCGTTACAGACCATGAGATATATGCGACATATTCCTCTTCCATCTTCCTCCCAGATGTGCTTTTGTGGACAGCCGGTGAGCTGACCTTACTTGTCAGAACGGGGGTTTGATATGAAATCAAACCAAGTTCAAGAAGACTCCCAAGAGGCGTCCCCTCACTCTCCTAGTCCCCCACTTCTTTTTCTTTTAACCTCAAATGGCAGAGAAAACTGGTTAGAATTGCCCCTTTTCAGCCCACAGGTGGCAGACAGTGAAGGGACGGTCCAGTTCGATGGCGACAGCTACGCCATGGTGAGCCGCCCGATCCGCTGGAACCCCAACATTTCCACAGTCATGTTCAAATTCAGGACCTTCTCATCGAATGCCCTGCTGATGTATCTTGCTACTGACGACTTGGTGAGAAAAACCAGCTAACCTCTATGCTCCTTACAGGTTTCATGCCATCTTTACAGTGACTGAATTCATCATATTATGAAAACAAATAGTAATTTAATGTAGCACTGTCCTGGTATGATGTTGCCTGGTATGATGCTTTACTGCTGTCCAGGAGAAGACAATGTTATAGTGTAGAAGTTGACTACCTAGTGTTTACTGACTGGGGAGCATTATGTTAAACTGAGGGGAATTCCAGCTTTTATGAAATTATTAATTAATTTTCATTTATCCCAAATGTTTGCCTGTGCAAACATTGCCAGTTGTGGTTATACATTCATAGTTTAAAATATTGTAGTCTGAGGGCAGGGAGAATATGGGAAGAGACAATCTTAGAAGTCCTACTGATATAAAGAAAAAGTTTGTTTAATGTGAGTGGCATTAAAAGGGAACTGAATGGTGCAACAAACAGGATGTGATGGTGATGACGTTTTTTACAAGGTCTACAAATAGTGGCTTTTACAGATAAAATAGAGAATAGAAACACTAGTTATAAAGCTGTTCAAGGTTTTTATTCACAGACAATATCAAATGTGTGTGGATAACAGGGAGAAGTTATTTATAAAGACATCTGGCCAGATCCTCACATGCATCAGGAATAACTCAGCTTCAGCATCTTTGATGCAGAAAGATTTGCATGCCTGACTGGGAACAGAGTCCTTTCTTTAGCCTTTTCCTATGGGCCAGAAATAATGTACAGCAGTTCTTACTGACGTATTGAAGAATTACTGAGCACTCACTATTTTACAAAAACTGCGTTTGTGTAAAACAGTCTTTTTTCAGATTCTGGTATTTTGGGAAAAATTATCAGAATTGCTGGAATTATCAAGGAGGAGGGTGCTCCTCCTGACTGATTATAGTAAAAGATAACATTTTATTATGATAATGAAGTACTTACATAGTTTTTCTAATTAATTTTATAATTGAATATTGAAAGTATAATTAATGTAATTATTGTAGGTTATTTTGTATAATTATTTTGTATAATTATTATTAATTTATGTAGTTTTCTAGAAAAAATTATTTACTTGAACTTCTGAAAAACACTGGGAGCTGGAAGGCAACTGGTCCCTGATACAATTTATCTCTTTTGATATTATCCCACTGTATAAAAACTTTGAGGATGCTCTTTCTAGTGTTGCATGGATAGACATGCATAAGCATCTATAATACTGATTTTGTTAAATTTTACTCTTTTCTTCTTAACATAAATTTATGTTCATATACATAACATTATTATCACAGTTTTGCATAAGTATTCAGCACATGGTAAAGTATTTTCATTCCCCTTTGATCTGAGCATGGGTGGAACTGGGCAAGAGCAAAATTATAATTAAACTTAAAATTTCTCTGGTACATTCATGTCCTGGGTCATAGTTCCGCCATCACTTACTTAATGCCTTTCATGCTATCCAGTTCCCTGGCTAGTTTTGCTCTTAGTATCCTGCCAGCTCTTTTTCTGTAGATACTGCAGTGTATACCATTGCTCCAGTCAGCCATCTCCAGTTACTGCTTAGATATCGGTGTCAGTAGTTGATGAGAATAACAGTTCATAGCTCTCTGGTGCTCCGTCAGTACAGATTACCCTCTGGAAACCGTGGTAAAACAAGCCTGTTTTACCATCTTTACTATTCTTGTTTTCTACCTTGCAAGTTTAAATCTAGCTGAGGTATGTAGTAAATGCACTAACTGTAGTACAGACATATACTCAAAGCTGAGTATTAGTTTCAGGTACTTATAACGTGTATTTCTGTCTTCAATACAAGAAAATAAAAGTATAGACATGCCATCAAAACTCCAGCTAAGTTGTTAGCAAAATGCCAACTAAGTTAGCAATCCAAAGGAGAAGAAGAGGGGGAAAAAAAGAACTTGTTGGCAGCAGACTTTTGTACGTAACAGTCCTGGGTAGTAAATGCCTAAGTACATTTTTTAGAAAGCTTGAAAAAAGTTGTCTATTGTCACCCAGGAAAAGAAAGTGTTTATTCAATGTCATATGCCTCTTACTAAAATGAACAAGAATCGTAATTTGTGTATCTAATCCTTTTCATTAACAGAAAGATTTCATGAGTGTAGAACTCAGTGGTGGGCGTATAAAAGTCAGCTACGATCTGGGTTCAGGTACAGCTTCTGTTATCAGCAACCAAAATCATAATGATGGCAAATGGAAATCTTTCACCCTGTCAAGAATTCAAAAGCAAGGTGAGTTCCTGTGGTGTCAACACCATGACTTTGCCAGTTACCTGTGCAGTACAGCTAACCGTCTAATCATGGGGAAGGTGTTGTGCATAATTGCTAGAATTATAAAGTTCTAGTGATTTAGCAACTTCTTTTGCTTAGATTACAGGTGTGTTGAGTTGCATGTGAGTGATTGCGCTGTCAAACAGGCCTTTTATGAACAGGTAGCTTAATTTTCAGGCATAATTCTGCTTTACAGTTGCGCAAATTACATTCTAAAATGCATCTGAGTGGGGAAAAAAGAAGCTTTTTCATCAGTTCCCTGATATTCAAAATTGTAAAACAAACCTGTGTGATTTTTGTTGGGACAGCAATAGCTTTCATGCTGTACAGTCCTTTCATGCTCAGCATATCCCAAAGCGCTTAAAAAAGCAATGACTTCAGTACTGGTAGTGCAGTATCTCAGTAGACAAACACAACAACTATTTTATATTCCCTAATTATATGCAGAGTGTCATGATCTGAATCTGCATGGAAACAACTGGGAACATCTTCAAAAGTGCTACTAATTCTTTAACCTGTTACTGGTGCAAAATGTGAAGTGGTGGCATTTGATAGGATTGCAAAGAATGCTGGCTATTGTGCTGGCAAAACTCTTTTTTTTGTTTGTTTTTAATCTAGTTATAGGACTGGTAGAATCTTACCTGAGCCAAATTAATTTTATTTATGGCATCTGTGACATTCTCTGTGCCTTTTTATCCTGAAGTCTTACTGCATTCTGAATCCTCAGGGTCACCATGAGCCCCTGAACACACTCTTCCTCCTCTGCCCCCTGCAGTGCCAGCTCTCTACCTGACCTTCGCATCTCAAACACAGACCCACTCCCTTGTCATTTGGCAGAAGTAAATTTGGGAGCGGGGATACTGGCCAAAACAACTCAGCTCTCACTTGCAGATTTGCTGCACCTTTAGAGGAGGAATGCCTTGTTGCTAGCCAGTTATCTTAGTTCATACTTAACTCAGGAGGTGTTAAGATAAAATACAGTGTCACATAATTGTAATTTATTCATACCATTCAAACATATCGTGTGTTTATAAAGAAGATACAGGCATAGAAATGAAAGGAAAATTAG
Source organism: Calonectris borealis (assembly GCF_964195595.1). Classification (NCBI taxonomy): domain Eukaryota; kingdom Metazoa; phylum Chordata; class Aves; order Procellariiformes; family Procellariidae; genus Calonectris; species Calonectris borealis. The sequence continues at coordinate 62,029,822 of NC_134314.1, forward strand.
TTTATTTACAGTAAGGTGCAGCAGGAAAGTCTATCCCCCGTTCAATTCTCTTTCACTCCTGAAAGTGGTAGTTTGGTTTCAGGTTTTGCACATTCCCTCTCTCTTTTAAGGTATTTATTTAATCGGCTGCTGCTACAGGAGACTCACCTGTGGGGAGAGCTTCTATCAGAGAACACTCTTCCTCCCATCCTCCCATTGCTCCTTCCTCTTCACAGAGTATACATTACCTCTTCTAGCCAGTCCTCCCTTTGAAATCTCCTAAGAGGTTGACAGATCTTTCATCTCCAAACTCACTCTATTCCATCTTTAACCAGAAATCAGGCTGGTCACTTTTTAATTAAAATAGAGGTTCATTTCACTCCTTAGGTATGTAGATGGGGCGGGGGTGTGTATGTGTGTGTTTAGATTATAAGCAATCTCTTGCATTTAACTGTCTGAAGAAAAAAAAAAGGAAGGAAGAAAGGAAAGAAGGAAAGAAGAAGGAAAGAACCCTTTCTTTGCATCCCTATGGTAGAATATCCCCTTCTTCCCTGGGGGCTGCTTAGCATTTTTCAGTGTGTCTTGTCTCTCATTGAACTTTATATTCTGCATTAATCCATACGTTTAAAATATACATAGAACAAGCATTTAAATAGGACTCAGTCTGACTCCAGATTGAGATTAGACATGACATGACTGCTTTGGGTTTGAAAATGGTTTAGAGTGACTGATCACCAATCTCTAAGGCACATAATGACAATGCTTAACAAACTTTTACACTAAAAAAATCCTGCTCAAGTGACAGACCTTTGGACTGAAATCACAAATTAGATGTAAAATGATCTCTTCTGTCTTGAATTTGTCCTGAAGTGTTATTTCCAAATTACACTGACACAAAGAACGTACCAAATTGAAACAGGTTTAGAAAATATATAAAAATAAAGCATACAGAATTGCTATAGCTTTTCAAGTTGTTGTGGAAACAGAGGAAAGCGCGGGTCTCTTCCTCTGTCCACAATTGACAATTTGGAAATCCAGTGTCTTAATTGCAAAATACAACCCTCCTTGCCTCTCCCCTCACCTGCTAACCCTCCAAATATTTCTCTGTTGGTTTCTTGCACTAAGGCATCATTGTTCATGTCTGATATTTTGAAACTAATCTCAAATCTCTTCCAGCCAACATATCAATTGTAGACATAGACACCAATGAAGAAGAGACCATAGCAACAACTTCTACAGGCAGCCACTTTGGGCTCAACTTAAAAGGGCATGAGAAAATATATTTTGGGGGATTGCCAACCCTGAGAAATCTAAGGTACCGTGGCTCAAACCAATTTCTTTACCTTTGGTAAGGGGATGTAAATGCAGTGTAATTTTACCCTCTGTATCTATTTCTCAAGTTCACTTGCAGTAAGTGAATGGTGAGTTCCCAACATACCCAACGTTGCCACAGCAGACCAACGCTTTATTTACGTATGTTGTATATTTCAGTGTATTTCATGCAGCTCACATTACTCAAACACAATGGAAATGGTGGTAATGGTGCAGTACAGCTTTTTGATGCTGTGCAGAACTATGATGTAGCTGACTTATCTTTTTAAGTATTTTTTTATTTGATGAATAGAATTTGTGACTCCAAACTTACAGAAATAGCTCCATACCTCCACAAAATTAAGCACAAGTGTTTACCTTGTGCATGAGTAGAAAAACTGAACTACAGACTACTCCTCACAGGATTACTGTTAAGTGGGTATGCATGTCTGCATAATCAGGGTCAGTATACTTTCAATACGTATAAAACACTTGTGTTTAGATGTCATTTAAAATTATTTGTAGACATAAGTTCCTGGACTCCTTAGATTAAACTCCTCCTGTATTCAGGAATTAAAGTATACGATACAATACTCTTGATATATTTAATGTAAGTAAAATGAAATATGGCAACCTTTTCCCTTCAGAAGCCTGATCCTGAATTTCTTACTAAATAAAATTCCCATTATTTATTTTTTAAATATCGCATATTATTCTTGATGAACTTTAAGTTAAGCTTTAGTAAACTAAATAAATGGGATAACAGATACTTGAACTTAGTGACTATATTACATGGTTTTAAATAGATCAAAAAACTTACTGTGGTTTAAATGAATATTCAGCAGTTTTGCAATGACAAGAACAAGAGGATTTTGTGCTACAATGAACAGATGAGCAACACAGAAACAAGCCCATTAGTCTGTGTCAGCTTTAGCTACATGGCATAATGACAGCCTTGAAGTGGTCTTGTGCACAAGGAACTGTTGTGATTAGTCCACAGGCTGTTCTGCAACTAAAAGAAAGGACATATTAATTTATTAGGTTAATAACTGACCTCTGATGTCAAACCACCCAGCAATAAAAAGATCTAAGACCTATTTTACTCATGAAATATAACACTACATTATGTAGTTGTGAAATCACACTAGTGCGTAACAAAATGTCTAGAGCAATTATCTTCCAGAAAATCCTTTGTGGTTGCTTAGAAAATCAGTGTACCACAGCTACTTGGACCTGTGGTAACCATTTTGCCTACAGCTATGATTCATCAGTCACTGGGGCAAGATGAATGTTATGGTAAATTAGAATAAAAAATAGTGAAAGAGAGATTAGGGCCAAGCTGAGCTACTGCAAACAATAGATGCTGAGGTACCCGTGACTTTGTAATTATCAGGTCGTGTCAGTTCTGCCAAATTCTTTTACATGGTTTGCCTTTACTCACAACCAAGTACAGCAACAAATTATAAAAGCTCTCTGATGTATTACATTTTAAGGTAGCTGTTTGCAGAGTAACCCTGTTAATTATTATAGCTTGATAGTGAATATAGAATCTCACCATCCATAATGTGTTGTTTGTAAATGATGTATATCTGCTTCTCTGTGAAATATTTTGAACCTTGCTAATAAGTATCATTTGCTACAATTAATGTAATTTTTTTTTTTTTTTTGTCTTTCTCTCTCACCCTAGTATGAAAGCAAGGTAAAAATAATCAGATTACTTGCATGACTTGCATGTGCCTAGTAAGTGCAGCTTGAAAGCACAGGCGGCAACGCAAGCAGCAGCGTGTGGGCAGTATTTATACCAGCTGTTACGCTAAGGCTGTTAATTCAGCGAGTTGCTCCTGCTGCAACAAGCAAAGCTGCTCCCAAGTGCTTAACGCTGTCATCTTACATGCTGTGCACACACCTACACAAACAACTTTTATTTTCTTCACACAGCTGCTTACTTCAGCTGTGTTTGTTTATGTCAAGCCGTATTGCCGAGATTGGTTCTGACCTCCAGGCTGTAAGAGCAACGTAGTCCCGGGTCAGGCGAGGAGCGTGGCGCTCCGAGGCAGTGAAGTAGTTACTGAGGAGGGTATGAAAGCGAGGTGCAGATTTTTGTGAAATTTGCCACTTCTGAGTTTAAGAACAGGAGGATGGGGGGGATGGGGGAGGTCACCTATTTCTGACTGTGTTTTCAGTTTGTAACTATTTGTGTCCATTACTTTTGCTTTGATATGCTCGGATAGGAACTGAACTTCACTATGGTTTGCAGCTTAATTCCTGGCTTGAATTAGAAAAATGCAACTTCACCCTCCCTCCCCCGATCCTGAGAAAGATTATTTCCTCCCAAGCTCCAGAAATCTTTGCTTGTGTTCCCTTGAAACTGATCCTAGTTTGGCAAAAAAAAAAAGGGCCAAGAATTTATGCAAGATCTGAATGAACTTGGACCTTGCTTTGTATGTTTTGGAAGGGAACAAGGGAAAAAGGAAGTCTTAAGAAAACATCAAGCAAATGTTCAACATTTGCAAGGATGTAGAGTTCATACGGGTTGGGAGTTATAAGATAACAGAACTGCTTCTAATGGGACAGCATGAGGGCAGTCTGTAACTGGACAGGGCAGGAAGGGGTAGGAACACGGATGGTTGCTGGATGGCAAAGGCGGGAGACTATGGGCACTGCTGATAATGACGCGGCAAAACTGTTCTGCTGCTGGGAAGATGAGTCTATAAAGGAATTGGGGAAGAACTAGGAAATAAAAAATCAAAAATGAAAGGTGACCATAACTACATGACTGTAAATAAAGCAGAATATGGATTGTTTTAGTAATCTAGATGCTTACTTTAACTTATGCAGGGGATGCTAATTTGCCAGAGAATATACCGCGCTTGCTAGGATGGCTATAATGCAAAGAATGGCTTTCAGTACCAAAAGATGCAGCTGAACAGTATCTGTGCAAAATGTTTTTTTTTTTGTAATTAATATTCTTTAAACTCTCTTCTTTCCTTCCAGGGAGCTGAAGTTTTAGGGTTTTTTTTTTCTTCCCACAAATAACTCCTTATTTATTTTCCAAATTCATTTTTCTTTCTTTAAGCTGTTATATTATTCACATATTCTCCTAAGCACTCATGGGTAATATTGTAAGTGAATTAACTTTTTGGATTTACTCTCCATGGTGTGAATGGCAACTTTTTTTCTGAAGTGACTTTATAAGGCTTTTCTTCTTGCACGCCTGGTTCAGGTGTTGCCAGCAGTTACACTCTCGTGTTCCCAGGCCTGGGAAATCATACTTTTGCATTCAAGCATGCTAGCTTTGGTGTTACTTTCAGGGGTTTTCTCATTTCTTCTGGCAACCAGCTGATGAGCCAAACCATGGAACTCTGCAATTCTTTTATAATATTTTCCTGTCTTGGATGGATAGTCAGATTCTGTTACAAACCCAAGTGTTTTGTTTTCTTTAACTGCCTGAGAAAGTCAAATAATATGCAGCAGTTTTCATAGGAAAGATACTGGGACTATAAAATACATAGAAAACTAATGTCAGTCTGCCTGAACATAAAGAATTCCTAAAGCATAAAAAAAAAAAAATCAAATGAAAATTTTTTTCACTCTTTGGCAAAGACTTCATCCAAAATGTTTATATGCTGCTAAAGTTCCTCCTTCATTAGGGTCTAGCATGCAAAAAGATGAATGAAACATCTGTCTTCCAGTTAAGGTCTTTCCTTAAAGTTATGATTTCCTAGCCTGCATCTTTCTGCTGTGCCTAAGGAACAACTACTTACTTATTTCATAGCTGCATTTAAACACCAAAGGTGACAGCACTCCTTTGCCAAAAAAAAAAAAAAAAAAAATTAAGGAAAAGAAAGAAAAAATGGAAAAGATGACTGTTGTCAATTGGAGATGAGATGACTCTACCGTTACACCTTTCAGTGATGGAAGGCAGAGTGCAATATGTGCTGATAGGTGGTAGAAGGCAGGATGTATTCATTTGAGTGTATGTGTGTATTTAAAAAAAAAAAAAAAAAATCAAGCATCTGTGCATCTGAAAGTGCATATGTGTGTGCCTGGCTGACTGTGTTCTCCCTAAACTCTATTTTTGAAAATACATTGTACTTCTAAATTTTTTTTAGGCCTGAAGTGAACTTAAAGAAATATACAGGTTGCCTCAAAGAGATTGAAATTTCAAGGACACCGTATAATATATTGAGTAGTCCTGATTTTGTTGGTCTAACCAAAGGATGCACACTAGAGGTTAGTCTGACTTCCATGTTATTTTGGTCTTAATGGGTATAAATGTTTTCTGGTTTCTGATTTTATGGCATAACATATTAATTGTATAAGGCATATTCAGACACACGTAGGGATCTAACCTGAAAATCAGAACGGTTATATTTAAGAGAAAGAAAGATGAATGAGTCTGAGCAGCAAGTAGACCAGTTTTCCAGATCCTAACTTCTTGGACAGTATCCCTGGACAGTTGTGATATCCCTATCCCTAAAGAGTAGGATTTTCTAAAATGCTTAGCAATGGTCTAGCTTTGTTTCAGCTGACTAAAATGGGAATTATTGACATTAATGAAGATAGACTTAGGCACTGACAATATTGCAAAAACCTTGAAAAATTTTGATGCACATAAAATCCAAGGATTTAAATGATTTTTTAAAAATTGTTATTATCAAATCATTCACTACAGAAAACCTGAGGTACTTTGAAAATCACAGTGTATTTGGGGGTAACTGAAACAAAATCATCTTTAGGATAGGAACTGTAGAGCACTTACTGTTATTAGCTACCACTGAGCTGGAAGGCACATTTCTTACTGATCACTAAGAATGTGCAAAATTGGTGTCATTATTTTAACTTTAAAAACAATTCAAGTCTATTTATTTTCAACTGTTGCTGCTTCTAATTAACAGGCTTTCAATGCATATAAAATTCAAGGAATCTGATCGTAAGTTTGAGAGAGAATATAGTAATTTTCCATGGAAAAGAAGAGTCTTCAAATATTCAAAAATATTTCCAGTGACATTTGTCTCCCAATAAATAGTTTGTGTTTCTTCCCTGGAAATGTATGCTATGTAAGATAGTTTTGCAAGCAGATATATGATCTAGAGTTCCATATCAGATACCACTACAGCAAATCCAAATGAGTTGTTGTTAAACAGATGCTCTCCAAACATTTTACTCCAAAACATTGAAAATTTCCTTTGAACAGTGACTGGAAGCTGGCCAGGCCAAAATAAAGATGAATACCCTCTTTTGCTGTGTTTATCACTTCTATCTCTGGCCTTCATTAAAGCAAAAAGCACACAACAACAGGACTGTCAGACAGGATATTAAACTAGATGGATCTGTCATGAGATGGCCATTTTTAAGTTTTCAGGTTTGTGACAAAGCTAAACTGTAAACAACCACATTGCTCAAATGCTTTTGAATCTTACAAATTTGGGTTCAGCAAAAATTTTCTACAGAAGTTCATATTTGTTTGCATTTATTGTAGATTCTTTCCTGAATAGGAAAGAAGGGTAGTTGTGTTGGTTTTCTTCTGTTGCTATGAATCTTAGAAAGAACGAACCGAACTTTGTTTTTCACATTATTTTGTAACTCTTGAGGTTTCAGAATTTGAAATCTAATTGGATTAACCATTTTCTTGCGGAATTAAATAAAATATCCTAATTGTACAAAACAGAATATGTAGGATAATTAAAAAGAAGAGAAGTAAAAGCAAAAGGTAAAGACTGAATATACGCTCAATTATTTAAATGTCCTCGGATTTCAGAGAAGGGTGAACATCATCAGCAATGGTTTTATCTAGCATAATCTATTCTCTCTATACCTGAAAATAGTTCTCCTGCACTGAAAAAATGGTGAGTTATTATAGAAAAAGTGACTATTTCTATAGACTGGTCTTACCCGGCTGGAAAAGTACAAGAATTGGCAGTGATTACAGAAAATCTTCAGGAGTATGCACTGATTTATTATTTGATGACATATTCTACTCTTTAAGTTGTGTTAATGGCTACTAATGTCCAAAGAGTTGGGCCATGCACAACGAGTGCTTCATTTATGAGCCTGAGTCATCAAGAAAGCAGTGGTGCTTAGTGAAGCAATAATGATGAAGCAATAATGACCAATTAATGGAAAGTATTTTCTGGGCACATTTAACAAATAATAGAATCTAGTTTATGTTCATTGGCTATTGTTATCTATTGTATTGATTTAAAAGCAAAATTCCACTGTATTAACTCGATGGAAAACATTCATATAAAAAAACACCAGTGAGCAGTTATTTTTAATCCAAGAGGATATACAGAAATAAGATTGGAACTTTGCCTTCCTGTAAGACAGGATTCCACAAATACTGTAATGATGCCAGATGTAAACAGGTAAATTAGCGTTTGCACAATACTTTGAGAAGTAAATTGTTTAGTGTTTATTATTACTTTCCATCTCTTCATACTAGTTATATTTACATAGTTTAATATTTTACTTAAGAAATCTTTCTGCATGTTCATAGTCTTGCTTTTAATCCTACTAATGCACTTTCCTGTCCTCTTCTTCCTACAGAATATTTATACGGTTAGCTTCCCCAAGCCAGGTTTTGTGGAACTGCAGCCTGTCTCCTTTGACATGGGCACAGAAATCAACCTCTCCTTCAGCACCAAGAATGAGTCTGGGATCATCTTGTTTGGCACAAGTGGCACAGTTGTCCCCCCCAGAAGAAAGCGCAGGTACACAGGAAGGAAAGCTGCCCCTCTGAGGAGAAAGCGCAGACAGACGGGACAGGTATGAGGAACCTAGCAAAAGATAAAGAAAGCCCACAATTTTACTGAACTTCTTCCACTTGGTTTGTTTCAAGACACTGTCAGATGTTTATACTTTCAGTGCTAGGGAATAAATTATTTCTAATGCTATTCTTTATCTGATGGAGAACCTGATAGAGGCTCAGAATTTATTTTTTGCATTGGAGTAACTGTTTCTCTTAAAGATTTACAGAAAGGCATCCACTGCTTGTTGCTAAACAACAATAGATTTTTTTTTCTATCATACAGATGCTTCCATGTTGTTTTTTTAATCAAACCTAAATATTAGAGAATACTGTTCTTCACTCATTCTGAGGACTACTTAGGCACTATTAATGCTTGGAAACATCTCTCATTCCTGTTCATATAGACATAAATGAGGATCATTCTGTTTCCCCTGAGACCAAAAAAGAAAAAAAAAGCTGCTAAAAGCAGTGCAAGATAAGCCCCTTATTTGGGATCACTGCTGTGGGATATAAGACTTGAGAGTGCTCCAACCTCTCCTTCTCTCCCATAAAGTACAAATCTGCAGTATAAATCCTTTCTGCAGAAGAGGATACAGTCAGTCTGTTCAAGGAAGTACCTACAGAGTCCAAGTGACTAACTGGTAAAATTGTGATTGCTGTTAGAAATTATTCAAATCTTGATTAATTAAAAACCTCACAGACAGACATACTACAACAGAGATGATAAACAGAGTATTTTGGTGCTTTCTTTGTTCAGGACTTCCGGGAAATGATATTTTATTATTCTCCTTCCTGCCTGTTTTGGAAGAGAGCTCTCAGTGACCTGGAGGAACACACTCCAGGGACAGCACATTATCATGGCTCACCCGCCTGACATTAACTTCAGGGTAGGGGCTCCTTTATCATTACCCAGCTCTTCAGGTCACAGAAGTGAGCATGACACTCATTGCTATAGTAACTGGAGGTTAGATCCTGAAATCCACTACAACATGATACTGGTTGCTAGAGTAACTACTAGCGTGATTTGCCAGCCCTCCAAATGCAGAACTCCTACTGAGATCAATGCTATTCAGGGCTTGATGGGTTTAAGACCAGGCCTTGTAACAGCAAAAATCAGAAGAATTGTAGGTTAGAAGTCTCCATCCTTCCCTGCAAATAGGTACGCAGAGAGTTAAATCTTTTGATGAGGCTTTCCAGCATGACCTCATTTTACCCATTCCTCATTACAAAAATACAAGAAAGTCTGAATATAGCAGCAGCAGCAGCAGCAGAACTGAAACTACGGTATCTTGCCTATGGTAAGCAAATTAAAAATCGGTGCAAGAAAATAAAACATACACACTAATGTAAAATTAAATGGTATAATTTCTTTCCAAATGCAACTTACCTTCTCATACCAACATATACATTGCAGGCCTACTATGCAGTGTTCCTGAACAGAGGTCGACTAGAAGTGCATATCTCCACTGGGATACGAGATCCCCACAGAATCACCATCAAACCAGAAGCTGGCGAGTTTCACGACGGCAGAGCACACTCCATCCGGATAGAACGAGCTAAAGGGTAACAAATATCTAGAAGTGCTACAGACCACCCAGCACAGCTAATTCAACAAAGTGAATGTACCAATGTCTTTAGCAATCCACGTAAATGCTTCTGCTGAGGCAGAGAATTTAGTGTAATTCCATCCTTATCCAAAAATTTTTAGAAGTTAGTTTCTGACAGTGCTTATTATCCTGCAGAGCTGGCTTTACATGCTTTCCTAGGCTATCAGCCCGTTTCTCCAGAGACCTGCATTTGTCTGAATTGGCATCTTTAACCTTCTGGTTCTTGGCAAATATATTTTATTAATCGAATCTGTGGATGAGAAAAACTGCTGCGGTGCAGTAAATCACCTTTTCAAGACATGCAGAAAAAGACCATTTTCAAAGTATATAAACAATGCAGCAGCCTGTAGCCTTTTTGAGATGCCATGTACTGGTGTATATACATGGGGTCACAGTGGTGCACAGCTAAATATGGTAAAACAATGAAGAGACACAGTCCCAGATAAACAGCAGTCATTCTTATTGCTGGAAAGGCATTGCAGACCTTCTCAGACCATGTTGTTTTAAACAGAATTTCACTTAAATTCCTTTGCCCTTTCTCAGACATTGTAAAAAATGCTAATTACACTTCACCATTCAGAAAGTGATTAGAAACAGCACTACTATAGTGTGTAGGACTCAGGCAGTCAGTATTATTTACGGCCTGGAATAGCCATTATTCCAAGTAGGGTTTGTTGTGGACATTTGGACATACAAATGTGCACATACTGTACAGACATTCAGTGGATTAGTGCACTATGCACAATGTTGTTCTGTTTTGTTTTTTAAAAAAAATCAGAAAGAAGATTGACATCCAGCATGTTACAAAATGCGCTTATCCAAGCATGCTGAACACGAGGCTTCACCCTCTTACCCCTACAGCACTGCAGCCTTCTTAAGCAACAATTCCTGTCTGTCTAGTCCCGAGGTGCCCTTCTGTCCTCTCTATAATTTGCTTTGCTTTGCTTTGTCCTTTGTCAGTATAATTTTCTGACTGAATTTCTATTGTATCGTTAAAAAAACTCTTGTAAGTAATGCCTTCAGACAATATCTCTCCCCAGCCTCAATGACTAGTTCGAGGTAAAATTGTAAATTCTTTGGGAGAAAAAGTTATTTTGGAAATGGATGACAACATTTTGTGTCACTGTGACAGAACACAAATATGCAGATGATAATAAGAAGCTCTAAACAACAAAGAAATTTCTTTTATGCAGTGCTATAGCAACTACAGTAGCTTGACCTGTGAGAGTACATCAAGACACGATTGCTGTACAATGCCATCCAGTGATGATGCTTGTTCAGATGAAAACTCTGTGTTTACAAAGTAGCTCTGTTACAAAACAAATTGTCTGAACTCTGCAGTTTCTGTAACCTGAAATGGATGTGAAAAAATATAAATTAAGATTAACCCCTCCTCTGCTCACCATGAACTCAAGCTTTATTTGATTAAATATGAGGAACACCCTTTGAAACCTCTTCAGAGAGATAATTGTCCATATAATTATGAAGTATTTGCTTTCTCTTCCAAAGTAATTATAGGATACTGTTGAAGACTAATCCACATCATTGTATGGTTCTGCTTGGAACCAAAATGTTTACTATGGTAATGGCTAAAGATGAGTTGAAATATTGCATGCTGATGGAAATAGTGACAATCAGTAGCCATGGCTAACATGCAGCAGCACAAAGGATAACTCGAGCCTTGACGGTCTGATTTGCCTACACTTCCTCTGAAGGCAGTGGAGAGAAGTGTCCTCTCTGGGACACTTCACAGAACCTAAATTAGTCTGTTGCTCTGAACTGCCCCCAGAGAAATCTCTCTCCTTCTGTTTCCACTGCTGAAGGATCCGGGGGAAATCCTAGAAGTTGTCCTGAAAGATAAGTCTTTTAATACCCACTTCCTCCAACCCTTTGAAAAATGAATCACTTTCTTACTCTACAGCTTTCTAGACCAAATGAATCCATCCAAAACTATGAGGAAATTGGACAATTTGCATGTAGTACAACAGTTATCTAATTCAGGTGCTTAAGTCACTATCCAGTTCTGTCTAGGACTTGTGTAAATAACAAAGGCAAGCGTTTTACGTATGAAAAACGGCCTCTTTTCAATAAACATTTTCAATATTCAGTTGCTAACATTTGTAACTATTGTTAAGGAAGAATATTGGAGTTCAATATAATTTTGCAGTTAAAAGAAGTGAGATTATTTGCCAGAAACTGATTATTTGTGGTATGTCGTAAGGATGCTCAGTAATTCTGAAAAATCAAGCTTCTTATCTACAGATACCCAACTTGGGTTTAGGTAACTAATTGTAGTCAAAGATGTTTGAATAGTTAGGTCCTGATGCTTAGTATGACTGTAACATATTTGAAATAAAAACTGCACTTCATAAATCATATCAGAGTTTACCAGAGACACATACAGCTTCTTTTGTGGTCTTGATTCTCGTCTGGCTGAATTCTATTAAATATAGTCTAACAACATAAAGAAATTATGCCAACTAGCATTGTACATTCACTTTCAAAAATACTGAAGTTCTTATCCATCCTTTGCAACTCGGCTCACTTTGAGCTGGATTTGTTCAGAAGTTGGAGATTTTCTATGTTTCATCAATGGTAAATTGTCCCAAAGACAGCAGTTAAATTTTTTACTCTTGTTGCTATACCTTGTTATATATGTTACCCATCAAAATAATCCACTGTCTCTCAATTCCACAGCCCTTACATTAACGCGGCTTTCTCAGTATACACAATGTATGGCTTGGCAAACTGGTTTTTCACTTTCTGTCCCCTTTACCATGTTTCCTTGTAAATGTGGTGCAAACCCACAACGTTTGCATCTCAGTAGGTTTGACAGGCAAGAGCACTCCGCTTTTCTCTCACATTTGGATTCTTGCTTTTACCAGAATAATGCCCTTCACCATATTTACCCCTTCCCTCTTTGCTCTTTTTTCCATTCCTTGACTTGGCTGGGTCAGCCAGCGGTGCTGTGCTTCAGAGGCTTCTACCTTCCTCTGTTCAACCTTCACAGTATCTTCCATGGGACTGCTTTAACTTGCAGCACGTGCACTACCCATGAGAATGAAATATAGCACTCCTATCAATACATGGTGAACAATCAGCAGCTTTCCTCCTCTGCTGTCTCCCCCAGAAAAAAGCTACCAGATCTTTTAAAAAGTCTACAGTATGTACCTGTGGCTGATTCTGCAATAGAGCAGTCTGTAGGAGCGTTTCTCCCCCTGCCAGGAAATAGGGAGCCCAAACAAAACGTGACCCCATGCTGTTCCCATCCTGCTGAGCACTGGATGATTATACCGACCACCGCAGTGGAGCAGGCTGGGCCCTCACCGTGCCAGTGTTGCCGTAGTACAAACCACTTCTTCCCATTCGACCAGGGACTGGTATTATCGCCTCTCCGCAGCACAGCTTTGCCAGGCTCTGTCAGAGGACTACCGAGGAAGCATAGCAGTAGCTGAAAACCTTCTAGTGGTTAATATGTATTTAATGTGAGCTGCTAATTACATAATTCGGGTTTCTCAGTGTTACGGCTGGTGTAGGAGTAAATGGGGCCTGCAAAGCGGTGATTTCAATACAGGCAATAACCAGAGTAAAATACGTATTTTTTTGCTCTCAAATCTTTTTCACAGGATGTTCACTGTTCAAGTAGATGAAGACAAAGGCCAGACTCAGAGATTGCCAACAGACCAGCCCATCTCTGTTAAGAAACTCTTTGTGGGGGGTACTTCTTCTCAGTTTCAGACTACACCTCTCAGAAACATACCACCATTTGAGGGCTGTATATGGAATCTTGTCATTAATGCCATGTAAGTCTCACTGATGCCAGCAAATGTCCAGTTAATGAGGTCTGGTTAACTACCTTGGCTGCCAAAAGAAAATTCATTGTTGCAAGGAATCGTACTAACAGCAAAACCTAGAATACGATCTGTTTTCTTAATATGCCCTTCCTTTTTTTTATCTACAATACATGCTCCATAGGCTATGCAATTAATGAACTGTTTTACAGACAAGCCAACACCTGTCTGTTTATCCACAGAATCAGAGAAATTCAACAGTAACACTGCATTAAGGCTTGCCTCAATGATAGGTATTTATGGTGTACTATAACACTTTATTTTAAGGTTGATCTCCAAGAGTATACAAATTTTGAGAACCACCATGGGAATTAATTTGCCTTGTGGAAAGTGTGTGCTGCAGTAATCTGGAAGTAATCTGGACGTAAAAAGAAAGGGAATGGTGAATAAAGTAAAACCTTCTCATCTAAATCTTTCTTTCACATAACTGAAGTACCTAACTTAGGATCTCATTCCCCCACACTGCATCAATGTACATCAGAGAGAAGGACTTCTCCGCAATGTGATTCAGCCTACCTAGGCTCGTAAAGCTTGCCAAAGAGGATGCCTGTCTCTCTGCACTGACTGTAGGAAGGAAAGCCAATGGTGACTATCACCTCTAATTTAAGTGTCCCACTTCTGTACCTAAAACAGATGGGATGAATCCTGGCTCTTGTGTCCTGTGAAGTGGAATTACACTGCAGCGTATAGCTATTTTTTATAAATGGGTGGTAAAAAGGCAGAAAAACTAATAACAAACATCAATTTCTTTGTGTGTTCTCAGCCCCATGGACTTTGCTCAACCCGTGTCCTTTGAAAATGCAGATATTGGCAGATGTCCCTCTCTAGAACCAGAAGTTAGGCCACCTGAGGATGAAGATAAACCAATCCACACAACAGTCCTGATCCAACCTGAACCAGACACTAATGGGGAGAAAGAAAGACCAAGGACTCCTCCTGCTTCCCTTCCTCCTCCAACACCATCTCTATCTTCAGCACTTGTAAGTGTAGATCACTTCACTCGGGTAAAGTTTGAAAAGTTTCTTTTTCCAGGCAAAATTGAAAAGCTAGCCATTAAGAATAATGAAGTAATTTGCCACAAAAATAGTAACAATTCAGCATGATATTGTAAAGGGAACACCTTGTTGCAGGTCAGTAAAACCCCTGGATAATGGAAAACTGGTTGATGTCATTTGCTTGGATTATCACAACAGTAATTTAAAGAACGATACAGCAGTAGAATTCCCTTTGGCTTGCATGCTTAGCCCTAAACCCTTGCACCTCAGGAGGTAAGCCAAGCAATATCCAATCGGGGTTGGAAGGGAAGTTTTCGTATGGGAAATCCATGCCGTTATGATATTTCTTGTGCTGTTCTCTGAAGCGCATGGTAACAGCCATGTCAGTGACAGGATGAAGAAACAGGTAAACCAGAGAGGTCTGTTTGATATGGCAATTCCTCCACTGCTATTTTATAACTTTAGTCAGGAGACTTACGAACTTAGGAACTGAAACCCTAGTCACTGCTAAATTGAGCGTAACTGTTGTTGCCAGAAATCTTAAATAGCTAGATAGCAGCAAGCAGTCTTATACAATGAAATTTAAGAAGAAACTTCTGTCACAAGTGTAGCAGTTTTACAAGTTAATGCAACATTTTACTGTCCAGAAAATATATGTTTAGATATCCGAATACTAAACTGAATAATATATCCACTGGAAGATATTCTTGGGGGGGAAAATCCTTTGCATTTTGTTACACCTGCATACAATCCACAGGTTTAGGCAGGTTGTAGTTCAGTATGGGTGAGGTTTCCAAATAATGTGAAAATACTGCACATTTCCCAGTTAGGAGCCTATTTACACTACCATAATTTACACTACCATAATAAGATAGTTTTGAGAAGTTAAGAACCACAATATTTAACTTCCCTTTTTATATATATCAAATACAAAAGAGGCAGTAATTTTGACAGTTTCTCCCAGATTGGCTTCATAAGATCTTTTAACCATTTTGGGAGGCACTCCCACGCTGGGTCAGGTTTAATCTTCATTCCCATTTCACATCTCCTCACTGACGCAACATTACAGAACACTGAGTGTGTTTGTATCGGCTTTTTCTGGGTGACTCAGAGATTAAGATTATCAATTAATTGCATGAAGACCACAAAAAAAAAAAAAAAGGAGGCTGTGATTTTCAGTGAGTCAGTTGCCTGTAAGTCTGTCAGTTAGAGACAAAAGAACCTGAATTCACTGCCGCAGCCACTCCCTGTTACCTGACTCGTTTTCAGGATTCATATCTGTTTTTCCTTGGACATAGGTAGGATTTCTAACAATGTTTTCCTACAAGAAACAGTACAAACATTAGGCCAAACCCCCTAACTCATTAAGGTTAATTTTATATTTGATATTCATTGGCCAGGTACATATGGCACAGCTTTATCTAGAAGGACTTGTCAGGCACTACTGAAGTCTCCACAGCACATGCAGCCATCTGCACCTGGAAATGGGAGCCTGGGGTTCAAGATAGGCAATCTCCATCTTCGTTATTGCCTTGCCCCGAGCCCCACAGTTATATGTATTGGCCTTTTAATACTCTAGGGCAGCATTTTTGATTCATTCCCACAAGGTGGAGCAGTTGTCGTGTTAAAACTCTGTTTGGAGTTGAAAGTACGCAAATTTGCAGTATAGTAAGGCTACCATAGAAAGATAAGGAACCAGGCAACGACAAGGTAAAAAGAGTTATCCAGTTTAATGCTCACTGAAAGTGCAGTCATACTATCCCTTGATCAAGCATTATAAACAAAATAAAAAACCACAGAAGCGTACGAGAGTGCAAGTGCACACTTTCTAAGACTCTAAGCACTAACTTTTAAATAGCAAAATTGAGAGGAATAGATCTACTCATTAATACCAGAAACTAGTCCCATAGTAACTAGGTGAGTTTTGTATATCACATATGTAGAGCTGTGATAACTTGAAACAGGAGTTCAAAATAAAAATCTAAATAAAACACCATTATTCCACTTTTTCTCTTGGAAAAAATGAAACTGTTTTAGTATTCTGAAGACTTGAAAGTATTTTAAATAAGGCAAGCTTTTGGATAGTTTTTACATTCATCTAAGTTCTCCAAAGTATTTTTCTGGGGAATGTTGCAACAAAATAAGTAACTAGTCTAATAATGAGATAGCACTTATATGACAGTTTATTACACAGAAGCTCAGTGTAGAAGGACTGTATATGGAAAATACACAGCAAAAAAAAATATTTCCACATAGTAGGCTTAAATAAGGTATCTGTTTCACTTAAGTCCTTTTAGGACCTTTTTTATCTCTATCATCCATCAGCATGTAAAAGTGGAGGGGAGCTTAATCCTAAATTCAAAAAACCTACCCTCTGCTAAAGGCAAGACAAGATCTAGAAGTAGGACAGTTGGGAAATACACTGGTCACCAGTCTGCTGCTGCTTGCTGCGGATGCCAGCAATGCGATGTTTCTCAACATCGGGTAACTGCTGCTTTTGCCTCACGTTATTCACTGCTTCTCAGGATTCGCTTGCCACTGAAATGAAGAGCGCCAGCATTACTTCTGCATTTGACTCCATAACGGTATCTTCCTCTATTTCTCCATGCATTATTTCATTGTTTTATTAACACTCTTCAATGTGGGGACTGCTTCAGTGGTGCTCCCTTTTTCCCCTAATTACTTTCTTTGTGATTAAAATGCTAATACAGCATTGTTTGTAGAGAATGTGTGACAGTCCACCAGTGGGCTTTTCTGTTCTTCATTTCCACTGTGATACACACCTAGCTTCTTGACTTAGCCGTCAAGTCCCTGACATCTGACAAGACCGAAGTAAAGTGCAGCTGAAGAGTTCAGTCTTGAGACTCTCAGGTAATATGGGAGATTATTAAGCAGCCAGATTTAAACCCAGGACACCTTAAGGCCATTACTGAAAAAACAAAGCTGGGATATTTTAATATAAGGCTGATGATCCATGCTTAGTTCACAGTCTTGTGAAGGCTGTAAAGCTGGCTGTCCTTAGATAAAGTGAAAGCAGACACAGGCTTGTGAATAAAACCTGGAAGTTTTTTAAGCATGCCCTACTGATTTTTTTTCCTTTTACTGACATTTCCACATCAACCTAATGAATGTTCACTATTATCGATTAGTATTTATCAATAAATAACCGGTGTATGCTTGCTATGATTCCAACCATCACAGTGTGTTTGGCACTCTCCCCACTCCTTACCCTTCCTTATAGTTCCCCTGCTGGGATGAAGAAAAACTGCGGTGTTTGCTGATGCTGGGGAGCAGCTAAAGTGTCAGGGCCAGACCCTTTACTAACATATACCAGCCTAGGATTGAATTTACTGCCAGAATGTGTCCTTTTACCATGTAATATGTAAAAGTGTGCCACAGAAAAGTGTGCGTTAGTGTATTTTCCAGTTCTTTCCTATCGTTCCAGTACCAGTAGTTAGTCCCTATCTTCAAATTTTAGAAGGTCCAGATGCTATTGAAAGTATTATATACACAGTATTATTATTAACATAGTTGTTAAACAGCTACATAAACCTGTAAAGCTTAAAATAATTAGAAACTTTACCCAGCATTATGGGAATATAATTTTTTTTTTCTATTTGATGATCACTGGAAGACTGCTATCACACATTCATAACTTTGTTTGGTACTACTGCATTTTAACCATTTTTTCCCGCCATTGCACATTGATGTGTACTTGTCATAATGCATGGTGTTCTACTCTGTCATATTCAAACCAGAGTATTCATTGTGGAAAACTAATTTTTAGAAGTGCTCTATATTGTTGTGAAGATTTTTGTGATGTGTGAAAGCAAAAAATCTAACACCACTGAAAAACTGAGTGAGAGGGGGAAAGAAATTTCTTCACTGGGGCTGAAATCTCAGTGCCTGATGAGTCACTCATGACATTTTCAAAATGTTTCACAGAAAGAGCTCTTTGTCAGCAAAGCACCGCACCACGTGCTTTACAGGTCCCTGCTGAGTCAGGGCTCAAATGAGAGACTGTCGCCAATCCAAAATGATATCAGCTGCAGTGCTTAAAAACAGAGCTCGCAGCTATCAAAGTTTGTTTTTTTCCCAGCGGTATTGTCCTGATATTGTGTTGTGTTAGATCCTTTGAGTAGTTTCTTCACAATACTCTCAGTGGGAGGCAAAAGCTAGACATGAGTAGGAGCTGGTAATTACCATGGTCTCGCATTGCCCCAGGCACCCCTCTACAAGAGCTTTAGGGCCAGAGATTAAAAGACCTGGTGAAATTAAAAAGAGAAAATTATACTGAGCAGAAGATATTTTACCTTCCATTGTTGCACCACTTTAAGATTAATAGAAGTGGAACAGACAGGGAGGGGTTTCTTTCTTTACCCCCTGGGTAATGTGTCTACATTAGACAGCCCAGTTGAACACTTGTTACTTCTATCCCTTATTGTTTGTGGGGCCTTTCAACAGCACCAGGGGAAACAACAGCACATTAAACAAAGAATACAATTGTAAACCAATATAAAGAAGTAAAATGGAGGACTCGTTGACAGATGCAGGATCTGAAACTACTTTTAACTCATTGATTTTAAGGTGACTAGATTTCAAGTCAAAGACAGCAAAGCATCTCTTTAAAACTTAAGTCTTGCTTCATTTCTGCAAGAGGGCATCCTACTGTGTAAAACTCAGTTATGCGAGCTAAGAGTACACTGAGCTGCCTGGAAATTAATTAAGACTCTTGTAAATGTCCACTGGTGGCATGAAAGCAGCAATGTTCATATATTACTTTTATTTGCGCTTACAGCCAGCGTAATGAGCTCTGCTTTTACACCAAGTTCCTGTCATACTGGTTTATAACTTTAGCTGGTGTGATGAGACATCAACACACTGGAAACTGCAGGGCCAGTGTCTAGACTAGGTGGAATATTCTCAGTCCTGAGCAGTTGGAAGACTTCCAGCACAGCTGAGATAGATACAAAATATGAAGTTTGTATGATCGCTATATATTTTGCAGGATTCCTGTGCTGCTGACACAGAACCAGCCCTTTTGGAAGGTGGCAAGCAATTTGGTCTTTCAAGGAACAGCCACATTGCAGTTGCATTTGATGACACCAAAGTGAAAAACAGGTATATTGTTTATTTCAGCAATGAGTTTTGACGGAATAACGTCAAAATAAAATGCCCCTCCTAATATTCTCAAAAGCATGTCCCAAAATTATGGGCATAGTCTGAAAAAGATCGCGTCCCATGGCTAATTCATTTCATTAAGTGAACATAAAAAGCATTAAAGCATGAAATCTAGGCAATGAAGCACCCACCTAAGTAGCTCTCACAAAAACAGTTTACCTCTTTGTTGGTAAAGGTTTGGGCACACACAGATCCCAGACTGATTTTCAGAAAAACAAACAGAAGAATGGAACCAGGTCATGCAACTGAGTTCATAGGTTGCTTTTTCGGAAGAAAGTTTCTTGGTTTGGTAACTTGATAATTTCTTCTAATAAGCAAACCGTTTTTCCCCTTTCCTCCAATAATTAAGATCAAGCTTGCACAGTAAACAGGCAAAATGACATTGCCCTCCCAAGGTATAACAATAAATACATATACATGTTGATATGCAAAGGAATTCCAAGAGCTACTTATAAAAATACAGCTGTTTTCAGTGGATTTGTGAAGCTTTAACTTGTTAATTGTTCATTTTTGCTGTGACGGCACATGATCATTAACAAATGTGCCATGTCGCACCGCTAAGCATTTTTGCTGCCTTGTAGTTTACAAGTCCATCAGCCTCACACTTTTTTTACCTATAAAGATGCTGTACTGCATATTTTCACATATGCTAATTTTAGAAAATTAGGAAAATAATTAAAAGAAATATGTAATCCTATTCTTCTTTTCAAATAAGAATCCCGGCCTGATAATTTTCATGCAATGTTTTTTCACATTTATATTATCAACTACTTTCAGGTACTGACTTTGCAGCTCAGCTTGGGCTGGGTTAGTGATCTGCTGCCAGTACAACGTTAGCATCTAGATAATCTAAATCATTTCTTTCTGGGTTATTTGCTGCAGGGGAGGTTTTGAGCATTACTGTTCTGTCCAAGGGGTCAGCAGACCTCCCTCGACACACCCCCATTTTCTGTTGGGAGAAATCAGAATAGGTGTTTTATATCCTGATTGTAAACAATTCTCTCTGCATCTTTAGAAGTTTTGCAACCTGTCTTCAGGCAATACAACTCATTAGAAACTCAACATTTGCCAGCTGTCACTACAGCTCTCTCCTCTTTGTGAGCATTATGTGTGTGGATGATGGATAACGC
Source organism: Calonectris borealis (assembly GCF_964195595.1). Classification (NCBI taxonomy): domain Eukaryota; kingdom Metazoa; phylum Chordata; class Aves; order Procellariiformes; family Procellariidae; genus Calonectris; species Calonectris borealis. The sequence continues at coordinate 62,050,627 of NC_134314.1, forward strand.
CACTGGAATTTTACAAGCGCAGGGATTTTCTAGCAACTACAGCTGAGAATTGTATCTTGAAATTCTACGCCAAGGTTGCACTTTTGTATTTCCACAGTAAAGGGACTAATGAACACTCACATGTCAGGGATCAGATATGCAATTCACGTATAACCAAATTATTTTTCTTAAACCCTGATGGACAAGTAAAATGGGTCACTGACTGTAAAGTTTTGTTAGAGGAACACAAAAAGCTAAAGCAGATAAATTTGTCTACTGTCTGACTCTGAGTATCTTTTCCTTTGTTTCTGTTTTCCTTTTTGTTTGATTTTCAGACTTACAATTGAATTTGAAGTCCGAACAACAGCTGATTCCGGCTTGCTGTTTTATATGGCCCGCATCAACCATGCTGATTTTGCTACGGTTCAGATAAAGAATGGATTGCCTTACTTCAGCTATGATCTGGGGAGTGGAGACACCAACACAATGATTTCCAACAAAATAAATGATGACCAGTGGCACAAGGTATAATAATCTCTAGTGCTAAATTATTCTTTGTAATGCTGAGAGCTTTGTTTTGCCTTAAGATATTTGCAAAATGTAGTCTTTACTAGCTAAACTTTACAGCTAGGATTTTCTGTAGTCTGCAAAATTTGTGCTTTCAGATTCACTGCAAAGTACACAGTACATATTCCATTTACAAAAAAGTTAGTGCTGATCTTTGAAATTTCTCCTTCAAGAAACACATATTTCTGGACATATTTAGAGTATGTCCCATGTATAGTAAGGAACTGCAGAAAATGTTCCTTCCTGCCTAATAGGGCTCAGGTGAGTATCAGCTCATGATGATGGAATACATCATTAAAACCAGATGTTTCTATGTTAATAATGTCATTGTTCAGCCATAATGCTAAGAACAAAGAGAAAAGAAGCAACATTTAAGTAAATCTTCCCTGCGTTATTAATTCAATTCATTAGGGAATAAATATGACATTCATGGATGTATTTGGCAGCCCCTTCTGTGACTTTATGAGAGGAAGCATTTATATACAATGCCTGTGGCTTTCGGATGGTAAGGGAAGGAATAATATCACAGCCACATCACATTTAGTATTTACCGGGCCAAGGACAACAGACACATAGTATATTTATTAGGTAACATGCTTGAAGGCACCAACAAAGACAGAGAAGAAAAGAATACATGTAACTGTGTTCAAGTTATATACTATAAGAGACATTAAATTTCAGACATATTTGGAAAGTCACCATCCACATCTCTATTACCAAATGAGAAAAAAAAATCTAATTGCATTTTCTGTTATGCTTGAATTGCTCTTACAAAACCCTCTTTGCAGTCATCCTTAGTCCCTCTCTGCTTCATTCCCACCCTGTTCTGCAGGAATTTTACTTTCACTGGATTTTTATTCATGAACTTTTTGATGATAGCAAATGCTTTAAACCACGGTATTTCATGAGGGGAAAAAATAAAGCTGTAGTCATTATTTACTGGCGTTTTACATAATGCCTAGGAGCACTGGCAGTAGACCAATGCCCCTTTCTGCTAGACCCTCTATAGATACAGAACAGATGTGGTTTGCTCTTTTAGCTGTTTTCTCTATATTCTAAGAGAACTAACTGCAGCATATATTTCTTAATGGAAGATTGTGCTCTTTGGACATGCAGCTTGGCACTCTGCAACCTTGTTGTAGATCCCATTTTTGTAGGAGAGAATAGAGACAAAATCCAAAATCACAGTTCCAAAAAAGCAGAAGAAAGTCCATTTTGGGAGGGAGGAAAAGGCAACCTCTTTAAGAAAAGACCACAGCCTTTGTTTTTTAAGAAAGCAGGGGCTTCTCCTTATAACAATCCTTTTAGTGAGAACCCTTTCTCCACTTGAAATGGTTTAGGTTGGAAATTTTCCATCAGGCCCGCAGAAGCTCGGGCATCAATCAAACCTTCCTGCCAGGCCTCGTTATAGTGCCCCATCGTGCTGCTGCTGTCTCCTCTGCACGAGTGCCTGTTCCCAGTCCCTGTCTCACTCCCCAAAGCCCCCAAGGTGTAACTGTCCACCTGAAATTTACAGTTGTCTATAAACACCTAGTTCAGTGCCTCGCCTTCAGGCCGCCCCTTCTCAGTGTTCAGTCCTTGCCACGGCATGACAGATGTGCTGCCACACCGAAGCAGAAGCAGCCATGTTGAAAAGCCAGAGAAAAATGCTATTTCTCTCTCTTTGCTACTCTGATGAGCTAAGTACTGTGCTGTTTAGAAATCTGCTAATATGCATGTTGCATTTCACATTTTATCCCTTTTATACAAAACCATTATTGTACTGATCTGTAGAGATTTGAGTATAAACCTTTGGAAAGAAATTGGCTTACGGTTGTTGGGGTAGAATTTCCTCAACTCTTCTGCAATTGCATTTCCTCCACGCGATTCACAGCCCATTTGTCTGAACAGAAGCTGTAATACCAACAGAACATAGTTGGTATTATATTTACTCTAGTGTGAACTATGATCTAAGGCACGTCCAAACTAGTGGAATCATAAACTCAATATTATCTGCAAACATGTGCTGTAATAAAGATTTGCAACCTCTGCTATTAACATTCAGCATTTACTATTCCCAGTACTTAAAATTTCTATCTGATTCCAGAAAAAACAATATTGTGGCATGCCAAAGATAGTAACATGAAGCTTTTTAAAGGAACCCTAAGTCCTTTCAGTAATTCTAATAAATAATAGTCATGATGCTTCCTGACCCACAGATAATTAAAAGGCATTCATACGTTTGCACAAAACCTTGCGCAGGAGCTCTGTTCCATGAACATTATCCATAGTTGCTGCCATGGTACTTCTGCTAATCACTCCTACTACTTTTTCCTGTATTGTTATGTATTTCGGACTGTAAGGCTAGTTACAATCTGGAAACGCTTTGTTGTCAGAAAACTATCTGTAATTGTATTGCATTTGTATGTCTTTTTAGATAAAAGTCATTCGAACCAAGCAAGAAGGAAACCTTATAGTAGATGATGTTTCAAACAGGACTGTTAGCCCCAAGAAGGCCGATATATTGGATGTTGTAGGAATGCTGTATGTTGGAGGATTGCCCATTAACTACACAACTAGAAGAATTGGCCCGGTAAGCAAGTTTGTTTAAGTTATTTTACACTCCTTACATATGTCTTGATTGGTACCAATGTCTTCCCAGTTTTGTTTTGCTTTCCCTCAGACTGCTCAAGAATGTGGATAAAATGGACCTTACTGGAGGTACACTACATTCTTTCAGTGGAAAGATCTTGACTCGGAATCCAGTTAATGCAAAGAACTAGAAATAGCAGAGTTAGTTTCTGTTATGGAAAAGTAGAAAGATCCATACACTTGTATCCACTTGGATCACCGCACAGCTAAAGTATAAGGTCCTGAAAACTATTTGCCCTTTCTCTTGGCTGTAATTCATCTAGCAATAAGTGCTAATAAACAGTGAAAGTGTCTCCTAAGAGAAGCAGTAGGAGCCAAAATTACCCTGGACAAAGTACCCAGTAGTACTGCTCCTTACTGTAGTAACTGGGTTTGTGTGGTTATTGCTAAACTAGGAGAGAATGTATTTTGAAGTAAGGCCATGAAAATTCTTTCTGCTTCCAAATCAAATGTGCATATTTCAGTTTATCACTGTTTCAGTCTAAATGCCCAGCTTCAATGCTGACACAGAAGATATGTTGGCAAACAGAGAGCCTAGAGGGGTGAATATCATTTTGGCCTAAACCTTGTAGGATTAACTAGGAACACTGTATTCCTTCACCCAGGGCATTTACTGCATTTAACCACACAACTCCACGTCAGTCGTCTCACTTTCCTGCTGCCCTCCCACCCCCCAAGATATGCCAGTAACAGCATCAAAGAAAACCTCTTCCCTGCATTATTTTTTCTCTGCATATAGGGGTCTTTCAAAACAGAAGCCAGAACTTTAGTGAACTTAATTATAGCAAACAACAAATTAGGCATGTAGTACAGCACAATGTGGACAAAAAACTGCCATGTCAGTAGCAGCTACGTCTAGGCTCATTCCGGGTGGTTATACAGAGTGGTAAAGAGGAGGCAAAAGCACAGATCCTGGCAAGGAAATAAACCAGACTCTCAAAGAAACTGCACATGAGTAAATACCATTCTAATAAGATGATTATATAGAGACAGGCAAGAGTCTACCCGTTTGGGTGGACAAAATAAATACAGAAAAGGAATTCCTAGATCCTGCTTAAACAAGTCACTACAATAACTCATGGATTGGGAATAAAGGGGAAGAGTAACCACTCTAAATCTGAGAGTCGTGTTCCATAAAGAAAACTGACATGTAAGATCATATTTCTTACAAAATTTCGGATTGTGCAGAAAGTCCGAACTGAGGCAAATCTACTGATCATTTGGATTTACCAAACCAGATCTGAGGCACTGAAAAACAAAAGCCATACTTAACTACCCACAAAATATAATTCCTAATACTATCAACTTATGCTCTTTGAAATACATCTGCGATTTACAAATACTAATCTAAGGAGAAAGGTAACACTAAATCCTTACCTATTGCTCCTTGTCAGAAGTAATGGAGGGAACCCGTGCAGATAAATGGCTCAGTCTGGCAATAACAGTCATGTCAGATCCTGACAGTCTTATGTGCTTTGGGATTTAAATGAAGCTGTGACTTGAAATGTCATTCACAGAAGGTAAAAACCAGTGCTTGCCTTTCAATCATTCTCAGTAAAATACACCGCATGATGTATTAATAGTGTGTTGTGTTGTAGGCTTCATGTAAAGGCTCTGAAGAAAAGTAAGTTGAAAGCATGTATTATCTTAGTTAGGGCTTTCTGCTAAACACACATCAACCTTTTTAGACAGTAATCTAATACGTAACCGTAGGTGGGCTGGATCCTATTCAGTGCAGAAGACTGCAACCTACTTATTTGGCTTCAGCAGATGTCACATTTTAAGCACTCAAAACTCTGCTGTCAGCAAAAGATGTTATATTGCCTGTTACCATGCTAAAGTATAACCAGATTTGCTTTTCCATAGGGAAAGTGAAATTTTAAAGTTAGAGAATGTTACCGAGTTGTCTACAGATCTCGCATTTCTATGACTTATTCTTGCAGTGAAGATGGCAAGATTTGTTTTCTTTTGTGGCGTTTTTCTTTTTTGGTAACAAAACTTGTTGACCTGGAGATGGCTTTCACTTAGAAATTAGAAAAACGTCTATTTATGAAGAAGTTGACAGAAAGCATTGCTCAGCTCAGAACGGAATTTATTCACTGATATTGCTCAAGTTCTCATGAAAACTTTGTGCAAGTGTATTTAGCAGTAATAAGCTATATAATTCCACAGTCCATCCAGCTTTGATTTACAAGGAAAGAAATCCTTTGGAAATTCTTTCAAGTTACTAGTCAGGATATTGTTAGAGGAGGTGGTGTGCAGAGTCAAGACTTCCCTCTGCAGGTGTGCCTTTCCTCTTTCTGTATTTATACATATTTCTACACTGTATTTTATATGCTGATTTTTATTTCCCTCCTTCCTACTGCATTGCTTATGAATGTCTTCCTTTTCTTCCTCAAAGTACATGTTTATCATTTTCCTCTCTCCCACTGATATCAGGGGTAAATTTTCCTAACTCAAAGTCAAAGATCAAAGCCTTTGCCTAAAGCTGAGAACCAAAACGCAGCTGCTGCACACCTCAGAGAGAAAAGGGAGGGAGAGCTCTGGGGGTAATTCACGGTGGGGAGATGCCAGTGGCTCTCAGAGGTCCCACTGGGATGCACTGATCACACAGCTGAGCCCCGGGGCAAGCCGGGGCGTAGCCTGGGCAGCCCCTCGCTCCTGCCCCAGGCAGGATCTCACTTACTTAGACCACCAGCTTAGGTGTGCACAGACCACCGCTCGGAGTCACAGTAATGTGCTCCCAGCGCAGAAGCCAAACTGGAGTTGCAGTTTGCTACCCTGCAGGGGAGCCTCCATACACCCGAGCACATCCCCTGCCTCCACCTGCCTCTCTGGCCAACAGAGTGGCCCTTGTCACTGTGGTCAGCGGCCCTATATACGGTTATTATATGAAGAACTATGTACGGTCAACAACCTTTACGTAGGGGCTTTGTTCATTTTAATAGCTGTGTACCTGCACTAGCTCAGTCTTAACATGCAACATTAGGCCCACAGTAAAGTGATTAAAGGTGTGGGGGGGAAGCCCAGCAGCCCAGAGAACTATATCCAGTATCTTCATCTACTCGCAAACCCCATAACCTAGTCAATTAAAAAGGTAAAGTATAGGCCATTAAATTCCTGCATTGCTGATGTAATTTGCTATGTTTCATTACGCAGTGTATTATTTTATGTCCCCGCCATTAAGCCAAATAGATGTGACTCAGATCACATCCCTGAAAAGTAATGTAATTCATCCTCAGTATGACTGAGATTAGATTCCAATTACAATCAGATATTAAGGATTAGTCATGTAAAATTCAAGTATTATTCAGCTCCATAAATCCAGCAGAGCAGCAGAGGAAAGGTACTCTTTGATGACATACTTTAGGCCTTTATTCTGAGCATTTCAGCTTGCTTTGCACAGTTATACGTTTTGTTTGAAATACTGACTGCAGGTCACCTATAGCATTGATGGCTGCATCAGAAGTTTTAAAATGACAGAATCACCTGTTGACCTGGATAATCCAACTTCCAGCTTCAATGTTGGAAAATGCTTTGTCACTGCACAGAAAGGAACATACTTCGATGGAACAGGCTTTGCCAAAGCAGGTAATGAACAGCAATTCTGCTGATAGGCAAAGAACAGAGAAAGAGGAGATGCTGCTTTCAAAAACTTCCAGTGCTACCTAACTCCTGCTGACTGGAGACAAAGTGAGACCAGTACTTGAAACTCTCGCTGATCATTTTCAGTTATCTTGCCTAAGGATGGACTATATGACTTTCTAGCAAGGTCTCACACTAAACACAGCCACCACAACAGTTACTTACTTACATGATTTCACATGAAATGGAGTGCATTAATAATGCTGAGTTAATTACCTTGCATTACTGGCAACATACTTTGTGTGATTATTAGGAATAATGTATTAAATGCTTTTCTTCATTTTATTACACTTCCCCTTTTCTCTCCAAGTTGGTGCATACAAAGTGGGAACAGACCTGCTCGTGGAATTTGAATTCCGTACAACACGAATGAACGGTGTTCTCCTAGGAGTCAGCAGCCAGAAAATGGATGGGCTTGGCATCGAATTAGTAGACGGAAAAGTGAGTAGCAAAGCATTTTTGGCTCTTTATAAGACTAGTTTTAAAAAGCACAGGTAGTTTAAATGCAAGCTTACCACACCAATCTGAAGGCATCTCAGTCAGTATCAGGGCTCTCCTTTATGGCAGCACTTGCCACTTCCCATACATGAAGAGGCTCTTCTTACACTTTTAGAAAGATATTTTAAAAGATTCTGTAACATTTGAGTTTCCTAAAACTGCAACATCAGGACTTAAATTAGTGAGAATATGAAAAGTTTTGAGGAAAGGTTTTGTCATTAATAATACTAGTTTCTTGTGTGTATCTTTTATTTCACAGTCTGGAAAACCAGTTAGTAATCTATCACTATAAAGACCTTGGGTTGGGGGAGGTGAAACGCCCCAAAACGAAGACAAAAAGATGGAAAAATGGCAACCTATACAACAATTTTGCATATTTCCACTAGTGTTTATCTCAGTGACATAACCCAGATCCCAGAGGGACAGCAATCCACATAGAGACTGGTATTAGATTAGAGCTTTAGTGTATGCAGTCAGAGCATGTTGACTTTAAATAAACAAAAAAACCTACCAAACAAAAAAAAAAAAGAACTGTAGAACTGTTTTGAGAACTAGCTGACTTCCACATCATGCTTTTCAGGTGATGTTTCACGTTGACAACGGTGCAGGCCGATTCTCTGCTATCTATGAGCCCGATGCACCAGGCAGCTTGTGTGATGGACAGTGGCACAAGGTTCTTGCAAACAAGGTCAAACACCGTTTAGAGCTGACCGTGGATGACAGACAGGTGGATGGTAACAGCCCAAACAGGGCCTCGACCTCAGCAGACACTAACGACCCTGTCTTTGTCGGAGGATATCCTGGTGAGCATTTAACACACAAATGATGCTTTTCTTATGCTCTAGCAACACTGCCTTGGTAAAGTCTTAAATGCAATTAGGATAAGTATGCTAAAGATGATGGGTAAGACTGTCCAAGTTTGTACCATTTGGCATGGATGCTCTTTTCTGCATCCAGCTGCATTTCGGAACAAGAAGTTCTGCAGCACCCAGGGACTCGCAGATCCCCCTGCCCCGATCTCAAAGGTAGGCACTGTCACAGAGGAGCAGGCAGACTTTCTGCCTTCTGCTGCCCACACACACACAGCCTCCCTCTTAAAATTTTCTGTTTAGTAACAGCATAATAGTTATGTTTCAATAGTAACGGTATTTGGCAAATTTAAATTTAACAAAAGAATGGCAAATTTAACTAAAGAATGTATATATGCTTTTGGGGGGGCAGGGCACTGTGTGTATAAATCAGTCTGTAAAACCTGAGGACCTGAGGAACGTGGACAACAGCTTGCACAGAAAGGTGAAAGGACACCGTCTCTTTCTGATGAATGTCTTTGCTCGTGGTCTGGTGGTTTTTAAAGGAAAAAGAAAAAACCCAAACAAATTTGCTATTCAGTATTCTGGAAGTCCTCGCATGCAGAAATAATTGAACAGGGTCCAGAACTGAGCTGAGCTCTACAACTAGCTTCATCTTCCACTAAGCTGATAATGAATGCTAGTATTCATCTGTTCACAGACAATCAAAAAGTTTATCTCATAAACTAAAACAGAGTTTATTTTCTGAAAACACAGTTAAGATGTTTGCAAAGTGCCAATTTTTTTGCATTTATAATAAAGTTTCCCTCGAGTTTGCAAACAAAAAAGCTAAGTATCTTTGCAGTATGTGTCTCCTCTAGTGCACACTGAGGTCAATGGCAAGATGCCTCTTGAGTTAATTCCTAAATGATTTTCTGGAAGCTGTTTTTTCCCCCCATTCTAATGTGTGATACAGTGCATCCAAAAAGCCTTCTCTCTCAAGCTTCAGAACATTTTCAAAAATGTTCTTGATACTGAGATATGAGAGTTGTACTTCAATCACAGTGACTATTGATAAGGACCAACAACTTTGTGCCAGAAGGAAAACAGCTTTGTGGCAGCCTTTTTTTATTCCAAACAGGATTCTAGCATAGGAGCAAGTACTAAAGAAACACTGCAGATGGAGTTACCATCTCATTCTGGACTGTACATCAAGAGGAACATAGCAAGAGAAACAAATGGAAGTAAAACTGCAATCTGTACAAAACAAGCCTACACTTACATCATGTTGAAGTGATATTCCTGAGTTCAGCCACGTGGCAAGTTATGAAATGATTTAATAAATCTAATGCACATTTAAACACCTTGCTGTCTAGTCTAATTCATCCAAGATTTGTTTAATATTCCCAATACCTAGACAGCCTCATCACAAATTTAAAACACAGTATCACGGGATTTTGTAAAATTAGTAAGTATTTGTATTTTCCAGTCCTCTTGAGGCTTCTCCTGGCTGTATAAACAGTGCAAAACAGTTGTAAACCAGCTAGAATTAGCTGGTGGAGAACTTCCTGTGCAAAGAAACTTTTCACCACCAGATCATGAGCAAGGATACAAATTCCTGACTACCCATAAAAGCCATTACTCATCTCCTACTATCACTCTTCCCTGTGCAAGGAGGGACAGATGGATTCAACCATCTCATCCTCTGTGAAACAGCATAATGACACCAGTCAGTCCTCTACAGGTGTAAAGTTATTTCTGCAACCCTTACTTTATCAGTCACATAGATTTGTATTGGAGTGCATCCCTGTAGCCACTTTTTCACTTGGAAGAACAATGAGAAACAAGTTGGGCCATGAATTTCAAGCAGTTGAGAGAAATATTTCAAGCTTCCCAGTCAAACCAACCCTCACTTCTATCATCTGGTCACACTAGAATAGTTCCCTCCTTCTTTAGCGGAAGAGATGTACTCAAATCCCTGTCTTTACTATCAGCAAGAAAAAAAAAAAAACAGAATGCTTGAAAACTCTTAAAACCGTTCCTTAAATGACACCTGAAGTCCATACTGAGGAACTGGCTTTCTCATGATGTTAGGGCTAAGAACTGCATCCATTTTGGTCTTTTGTTTGCTCTGTTGTTATTCTGTGGATAAATAGCTTGAGAAGTTGGAGATCTGCAGGATGAGCATGTATGCATCGTACACCATTTGTAGGTAGCAAGCTGCCATTTGGCCATTTTCCTTAATTTCCTCTATGTCACATAACTGAGTTATATGGTTTACAGTGGTAGTTTAAATGTGTTCAGATTCTGCCACTGTCATCCGAGGACAGAAAAGGAAAGAAGACTGGATTGTTACCACTAACGTTTATCACATTCATTCATAATGTTTGTCATTTTTTGAATAAAGACGATACACAGCAAATAAAACATACTCATATATTGCTGGGGACCTCTATTCTCCTGCAGGACTCTCAAAGAACAAAATTAAGTATCAACTCAGACTTACATAATTCCTTTTGCCTTTTTTTTCCCTCCTTCAGATGGTGTGACACAGTTTGGGCTAACCACTAATACCCGTTTTAAAGGATGTATTCGATTTCTGAAGCTCACTAAGGGTACTGCTAAACCTCAAGAGATTAACTTCAGCAAAGCTTTGGAGCTGAAGGGTGTTCAACCGCTGTCATGCCCTGCAAACTAACTGTCATTCAACTGATATGGGTCTGTTTATATAAGCACCTCAGATTAAAAAAGCAAAAAAATCTATATACACATCGCATTCATAATAAAATATCTTTATGCAAGTATTTGAGTAGTGTATGTGGTATATTCAAATGGCCATTTCAAGGTACCTCCCAAGAATGCAAGAACTAATCCTTTCTCCCCACCCTTTCATTAAGGGAGTAGAACAATAATTTTTATCTCTCTTTCCTTATAGCTTGAAATGGAAATGTTTCATCATTCTTCTGATGAGTGAGACCACATATTATGCAGCGTGTTCCTTTACTACGGAACTTAGAATCATAGAATATCTCAAGTTGGAAGGGACCCATAAGGATTATCGAGTCCAACCCCCTGAAATGCTCGCTAAATACTTTTGGTGAGGTAGATCTGTAAACTTGCACTCCTTTACCATTCTAAATACAGTGCACTTTTGTGCATGCACACCTCTCCCTCTCATTAGAAACGGGCATATTAAATCACTCCCAAGAGCTTTTTGAAAATTTTTCTGACCATGATATTTCCCATGAAAATTTTACTGAGAAAGTCAAAATTTTATGTAGTCTACATGCCTGCTGTCATGCTATAGCCATGGAACCAAGTGCAGGGAAGGAAAATGTTATTGCTTGCTGGATTTATTTGGGATTATTGAAGAAAATATTTTGCACCTAAAATCCCTGCTATATCATTTGAACAGCACTGGATTTTAACAGAGGTTATGGTGTTGATGCTGGGAGATGTAGTCTGTAATGGAAGGAGTAGAACCAGGTTCTATCACTTACCTGGACATACGGTTTTTAATGATCCTTGTTAAATAAAGTTCGATAGTGCCCCTCTCTCCAACTACGCATATTGAAGTTACACCTAGCAAAATTCAGAAGCCAAGTTTCTAAAGGAAGATAAAATCTGACACTACTGCATTGGAGCAGAATGGAGGTGACGCAGGAGAATCCCAGAGATTATAAGCATGGCACATGTCACTAATGTCTACTGTCATCTATTTAATTAAATCCTTAAGGTAAAAGCAGCTTCCAAAGTTAGACTCTACTGCTTCTGCTTGATGCTGTCAGTTCGTGAGGAATTCTGAATGCAGAAGCCACCCCAGATCTTCCTTAAATAAAATTTAGATTGCTCTGTGGATAGCAGTTTAAACATAGATGGGGAGGGGAAAGTTGCTTCCCAGATGCTCACTAAAAATGCCGATCCTGGTGATTTTCCTCAGTGCTTCGTATGTTTTAGAGGACTATGAAATCATCACCGAAGTGTGGATTATCTTTTCTATGGATTGTTTCAAATTGTTAAACTCTACTTTTGCAAAGGCTGTGCTTGACATGCAGAACATCTACTGTACAAATGTAAAAACAAATACCTACACAAAAGAGGAAAACAGCAGAAAAAAACTAGCAGTAAGGTAGCACAATCACACAATTAAAAGAAAAGGGTATTTTAAATTATTTTTTTTCTACCCACAGTGAGCCTTGAATACACTTTTTCAGAATTTCTGACATGACTGAAAAAAGGTTAGCTGCAAAATTTGTGCTGCCAGAGAGCCCTCCTGCAGGAGTGCTTTGTGTTTTACAAAAGACCTCTTTGGCATACAATGTTTCTCTAAATTGCCATGGAAAAAAACACCTTTACACTGGGAAATTATATTAAAGAGGTGGTAATAAATATGTATATTGCCACTCTAACGATTTGGGGAGTCTAACATTCATCAGATACACCTGAAGAAAAACATCTAGCTGCAGTGAAGCCCTGAAGTAATTGACTTCAGCAAATATGCTAGTTTTCACTTGCAACTGGCCCTTTAACGTTAACAGTTAATGGCTGTGCAATGTTACACACATTCAAAGTGCTAAGAATTAGTAAAGCATGCATTTGTCTCTGAAAAAGCCTAATTATGGGACGTGTACTGTCTTACTAAAACTTCCACATTCTAGTGCTACAAACAAACACACTGTAAAATAATCATGTGTTTCTATTTTATTCTTTTTATGTCCCTTGTATTTACCTATTCTCACCCCTGTAATATTTCAGGATAGTTTGAGCAGCTCAAGAAAAATAGGCCATAACACTTCAAATACAGTTGAGTATTTCTGAAATTCTTGAAAAATACGAACAAATGAAGCCCCAAGACTTTTCTGCAGAGGGACGGATGTTATTGTCATGAATTTCTCACAACGCACAGAACAGCTACGCCACTTGGCCCATTACACCCACTGGCATTACCTAGTTTAGAGACACGTTTCCTAGCCTTACCTAGTTTAGAGATGTGTTTCCTAGCCTGTAGGTTCTATTCAGCATGTTGGATTCTTTTTTAACCCAAACTTGCTTGCAAAGTTTTTGGTTTGGTGGTTTTTTTTTTTTTTTTTTTGGACTTGACGACACAGGGAAATTCAAACAACAGCACCTAGAACGCCATGAGTTAATACCCTGCCCTGCCTCAGGGGCAGGACATTGCCACTGCTCTGCTCAGCGCTGCATCAGCAATGGTCTTTCACATAAAAATGAATTTGCCTTAGAAACAAATACTGGAGATTCTGCATAAAAGAAATGGAAAGGAAAAAAAAGAAAAGAGAGGCCTTTATGTTCTTTGCTCTGTCGAATTGTTTCTCCCTTGCATGGCCTTCCAGGAATGTGTGGGACAGAGCAAAACCAACGAAACAATGCACATTATTACATTTCTTGAACTTCCAGGTGGAAAGAATCAACCAGCTGCTGTCCTCTGCTAAAGGAAATAAATTCAGTAGGCTGAAACAACAGCTACTTCAGCAAATAGCCAAGCTAAAATGAAACAGAAAAACCTGCCTAATTTGTTTGTAGATCACTGAGTGGATGCACCAAGTACTGTTAGTAAAGCTTTCTGCCTTAACTAACATTCATTCAGCCTTTACTAACAAAGATTCAGCAGAGTATGTGGGAATGATCCCCGCTCCCTATTATTACCTTTTGCCATACAACGCATTCATAGATAAAATTTCCTGAAAATAGCAGGTTGTGAGCCTCAGAGCCATATGCAAACTGCTAGAGATGACATCACTGCTGACTGTGCCAGAAGCGATGTAATTTCCCAATTCAGGACTGCAAACTAACACACATCTACAGAACACAAGTCTTTAATCCCTTATTTTGGTGGATTTTTTGCATACAGAAGTTTTTACTGCCTTTTTTTTTTGTGCATACATTAAATACTCTTCGTTGCTAAACTTCAAAACTAACAACTTCACATGCACATGTTTTTAAAATTGTGTTTAAGATTGACCCTGTTGACTGAGGTCACTTTTAGGCATTTATGACAAACATTCACAAATCCCTCTTCATCTCTAGCTTTAGGCAAACCGCTATGTATGAAAAAAGTTGTGGGTTTGATTTTAAATACAACCAGTTTTCAACTTGGGCTCTTTGTAAAGAGTAATTGACTTGTTCTTTCTATCAAATCATACTTTCAGCTTTTTATAGAAGCATATAAAGGGAAAAACATTTTGCTGGCTGAGTATTTTTCTTTAGACTGCACAAGAAAAATTTTAAATGCTTAAAAATCCAAACCGTTTTCCTGTCTCTCCTTTAACATGGAAACCACCGGGAATGCCAATTCCAGCTTCCCCTTGTTCAGCTATGGGGCTTCTGGGAGATCTCAGATGTCTGCTGAGGGGTTTCTCAATCCATGCAGATTTTTCTCTGACCTGTTTCTGACCAACAAGAAAAGTGTATGCCATGCCTTTCATGAGAACACATCTGCTGAAGGACCCACAAAAGATCCCTATACCCACACACACCCCAGTTTTGAAACCTTTAAAGAAGACCTTGCAGTTTTCAGCTCTCTAAGATTTTACGAAAGCCTATAAAAGTCTTCTGAAAATATTCTGTGCAATGAAAAATGTTATTTTTCAGAGCAATTTAATGAGATACCATAGCTAGGCCACTGGATTTTTAACCTAAGATTTTTTTTTCTTTATATATCATCTGCATTTCCTAATGACAAAACCCTACCAGTTCTTCAGTCATCCATCAAGTCTTACAGTGTACATATAAGCTGAACTTCTGGTGTAAATATGTAGGAAGAAACATCACTTTCACTGTTTCATACCTCATAAATAGACACAAAACCATCCAGACCTTTCTTCAAAATAATTCCTCAAATATATTGCTGATGTGTCACTCAATGGAATTGAAACAAACCCCCAAATTTTTCAGTCTATATATTTCTATGCTGTTATTCTTCATACTCGAGAGTACAAGTAATTTCTTCAGGTACCTGGAGTCCCAGATAATTCCCAATACGATGCATCTGTTTCAACTCCAAAAACCAAACCTTTCCATTTCAAATTTAGTGGACAACATAGCATAAAATGACAGCACTTCAGAAGTTAAAATATCTAGTTTAAGCAAAGAAGGAAAATCCTAGGGAAAAATCTCCAACAGTCAGTGCTCTCATACACTTTTCATGCTCCCAGTGGGACCAACATCAGAACCTTTAGCCCAAATCTAACAGAGTCTCACAATTTTCACTTCGCTATGGAGTTACTTTTTTTGAAGAGAACTGCACAAAACTTTCCTAATGCTAGAGTCGCCTCCTTTTTCCCTTCTTTTTCAAAAGGATGTTTGAGTGCAAAATTAAACTGATGCTTTCTGCTTGCCTTGTTTTTATCTAACACTCTGTAATAACAATAATAATGAAAGTAGACGTCTAGAGTTTCAAAGACTAACTTTTATGATATATAGTAGTATGAAATATTTCGCAAAGCTGAATAATCTGCTGTGACATCTCCCCTTTTAATCATGATTTATTTTGACAACTTCGGTACTTCTAGTTGGCATGAGCAAGGAAGGATGACTGGCAGTTGAAGCCCTAGAGTAGCTAAATTTCCTGTGGTTTTCTTCATTATGATTCTGTACTAAAATATAACATGAATTTGATTTAAACAGCCAAAGGCCTC
Source organism: Calonectris borealis (assembly GCF_964195595.1). Lineage (NCBI taxonomy): Eukaryota > Metazoa > Chordata > Aves > Procellariiformes > Procellariidae > Calonectris > Calonectris borealis. The sequence goes on from NC_134314.1 coordinate 62,066,390, forward strand.
ACTCTTTCACTGAGTTTCACATCAAGAGACTGGCTCTCTGGGAGAGGAAAAACTGCCCACGTGTGCGCCCATCCCTCAGCATTGAGGGAATGCAGCACGTGCAGCGACATAGGCTCCTATGTCCCTCGGGCGTAAGGTTAGGCGGAATAAAAATCAGGGCCCTTTCCTCCACAACTTCGAATGACTTGACGTTAGAGTCATCTTAAGCACTGAGATGCCTGGAGGTATAGACAGGCCTCAGACAGCATAGACTGATGTCTCTACAGTTCGCATCACTTTACCCCACCTGAAAATTCAGAAAAGATCCAAGTACTACAAGTTATTCCAGTATTTCTTATTTGCCACCTGTTCAACCAACACCTCTGTTTCATTCCTCTTTTAAAAATTCTATCTTTATGTTAAATTTGCTTAAGGGAAAGTCATTGCTCCTCTTATTTTTTTCTTGGCTTTTTCTTTCTGCCTTGTGGACAACTATATGTCCTACAACTGAGGTGGGAGTAAATCTTCAGCTGAAAAGAAATATTGCTGCTTGGAAACAAACGATGTCATGTCAATCTGTTATTGATATACCCATCAGACTACAGTTTTTACTTCAAATGACCAGAGGAAACAACAGGCTCTCATTCACCATATCTGCAAATGCCACCTCCAGAGCTCTCTGGCTCCTACTGCCCCAGAATCCAAATGATAAGGCTGATCCATCAGCTGAGCCAGCGGGGCTGCACGCCCAGACTGTGCCAGCGACCAACAAGCAGCAAACTGTGTTTACTCCAGAAGCTGCAGACAGGCCCACTATCGCCCTGGGTGTTTTGTTTCATTTCACGTCACTGGTAAAACCCTTCTTCCCAATTGGACTTGGGAGCTCTGCCGCAATTCACTACGGCACCCAGCATTAGGGTTACTCTTGACTGAATACAGCAGAACCCCAGCTTAGAGAAAAGCTTCCAGATCTGGGTAACATCAAACATTACTAGCTAGTTTCTTTTCCACAAAGAAACAAACTCCCCATTAAACCTGAGATGCAAGTACAACCACTTAGATCTTTGTCACAGAGCTGCAGCATTTTAAGAAATTAATCTTACATATGTATTCCCTCAAGCCCGTTTCTTTCTGCTAATGGCTGCATTATTGCTACTATTTTGACAATCTGCACAAATCTCCCTATTAAGTAATAGAAGGTTTAACAAAGGGGATGAACTTGGCTGGAATAGCTGATCAAATTTGTTGAGAATTCACTGGTACTGAGGCAAGTCAGAAAAATCTAAGTAACTTCTGATTGCTGTTACAAAACTGCTGTCTTGCGGAAAGTCCCAAGGTCGAAAGGCCAGGGTAATACTGTACTGCATCTCCTCCAGACCACGGACAGCTGGGCAGAAGAGCAAACTCCCTAGACAAAAACTACTTGCAACAGTGTGTTGCCCTAAATTAGAAAACTCAGCTTTCATCTGATGCTGCATACAGCTGGTGCACACTGAAGGAAAAGGTTACAACATGCGAAACACTGAAATCACATCTACGTACGAGATTACACATTCTACAGCCAAGCGGGCAGCTCTGAGAAGGAAATATGCAGGTCAGGAATGCCTTATAGCAGGGCAGAGAAAAGGGTTGCTATAGATGGGAGTGCTTCATCTGCAAATCTGCAGCAGGGCCAGATACAAAATGGCTCAGAGTGGTTTGTTTCTGGCTTTTCTCATGTAAATGAAAGAACGAAAAAATGTACTATAAAATTCTGCTGAAAGTGTCTGTTTACTCTCCTGAAGATTACACCTGTTCAACAAGCAGTTAATGGTTATGGGTATAGGAAGGTTTTTCAATAGTGCTCTGGAGTTGTTTTGTTTTGTTTTTTCTAAATTATTGTGGGCCAGAAAATTCAACACTGCTTCTCACGCTGCTGAGTTGCTTAGTGTCCATCCTAGAAAGGGTAACAGAGAGAAAAAAAACCCTGTATCCAGACATTACACTTGAAAGTACAAACTAAAGACAGCAGTGCTGCGTTCCAGTTACATTAAAGAAGGATTAAGCAGTCATCATTGACCAAAATCCAACACAGCCACCTTACACCCAGTAAAGTAAAGTTTAAAGAGGTACAGCAAGCTCAATGCTCATCCTTATCATAGCTCTTAGGCCAAGTTTGCAAGATGCCAAGACATTCAGTGCAAGACTAAGGCAAGCATGGCCACAATGCACAATCACACCTTTGTATACATTGTCTATAAGGCATATGCTATTTTAATCCTCCAAGCAGTTTTATACACTTAATTGCAGTACCAGTGTGCTCTCAAACACCAGTTGGCAGTGGCACATTGGGTTGTGAAGTCTCTAAAATGTGATTCCATAAAAGACATTGGATGTCGCTGCTACTTAGGAACTGTTAAAAGTACTGGAACAGATGGAATTATGTTTACCATTCAGCTGCCTAGACCGTGGACCATTTTCTGTTCTCCCCGCCAAACATTTTTGAAATTAAAAATTGTTATCGTTTTACTGGCATTTCTCTTTTCCATGGTGGTTTTAATAAACCATTTCTTCTTTCACTTTGTGCTGTGACATCTTTGCGATATCCTGTTTTGTGTTATATAAGAACTGACAGTTTTGACCGATAATCTATAATTAGTCATCTCAGTAAGAACAACAGGTTTCTTTCTTCACAGGGATACTATATTTTCTAATTTTTTAAATTCTTATTTACAAAACCAAAACCTGTTTGGCTACTTTCTCTACCACTTCTTATATGGCTGATTTGGAGCAATCAAGAAAGCAAAATAAGTCTCTTCCTGTACCGTGGGGGATGCTCTTGAAAGAGATGTGGATAGGCCTGCCTCTAGAGGAAACAGTCTTGCGGTGAAGAAAACCCCAAACAACCAAAACCCCACCACACAATAGAAAGGGCTTGAAGAGGCCACCTAGTTGACCCTCTCCGATTTGCAGAGCGATGGCCTAGCCAGGAATTCCCCGTTTGTGTTTGTGCATGAGGTTTCTCCTCTGACAGTGCCTTTCCCTAAGAGGCGTCAGCACTCCGTGCCTGGACTTGGCAAGTGTCCCAGTGGGGGGAAGACCAGGGCGCAGAGGAAGACGAGCTGGGTAGTTTAGCAGAGGAACAAGAGCTGGGTAGTTCAGCGGAAGAAGAAGAACTGGGTAGCTTATATACTTGCAAGGATTCTTCAACTCGTCCTTTTTAAATTTAGTAATTCCAACTTTGGAGAGACTTCTCGCTCCTGAGCCCGTTCAAGACAGCAGACATAACAGCACTTCAGTTCCGCAGTTGGTCAAATGCAAGCACACTTCACGATAAGGGCAATTTTACAGTCCTGCTTCATTTATCAAACCTGACGTGTACTGCGCATTATGATTTCCGTGTAATGGTTTGACTGTAAATTTACCCTCAGCAAGATCCTTTTATATGCATTCAAACTAATTTACCTCTCGCTGATCAAGTTCTAACTTGTAATTTCCTTAAATGCAGAGCCTAAATTGACTAAATCAAATGCATTTGCGCAAACTCAATAAACAGAACCATTACCCACTGAAATAAGCAAGTCTCCTAAGAGCATCAAATGCTTCCTTACAGGGGAAGAGTTGGCTCAGGAGCCAACCACCACTCCAGCTAATGACCATGTTTCTCTCTCTATTTCATTAGTCAGTCTGAGGACTCTAATATTTTTTTCCCCTCTAAACGGAAGTGCAAGAAGCGTACATAGCTTTATCAAGTACTGCAACCAAAGCAACTAAAGCTCATTTTCCAGTGTAATGAAAAGGAACTAGTGGAGAAAGACCCATTTGAATATCCCTGTTAATGCATACATTAGCGAAGCCATAGGCGTCTTAAAGATCTCAACCACCTAGCACACTGTATCCATTTGCAGAGAAGGTCATAAAATTATTGGAGCACTGTGTCAGTACATGTTTTTTATAGCAGAGCAAATACGGTTGACTCATACTGGTCTGCCTCCGACTGGGTGCTTAGAAAGGGACGTTGATTTGCAATTGCAAAGTAACCATTTAAAAACTAACAGGCTGCCATCAGACAAGAATGCATTCAGCCTCTTAAGGAAGGATGCCAAAACCAGGATCCACCCGAAAGGGATGGAAGACTCTTATCAGCTGCACTGCAACCTACCCCAAGTATTTCACTAGTGTAAATTTGTTTCAGTGGCTTTGTAATTTAAACATAATGGTGGCAATAACAACGGAAGCCAGTACTTTGTATCAGCTTAAGAAAACCTATGTTAGATTAAAAGTCTTTAAAGCTTCAGGCTTATTCAAAATAATATCTGAATGGCACGTGGTACACAACACATACCAATAGTTGTTCTAATATGGAGAATTATTACTGCAGGGCAGTACCACTACACTAAGTATTCTTGCCAGAAGTTACTACCATGGGTACACCTTCAAGCTATGATGCAAAGGGGGTTAAGCAGCGAAGTTCATTCTCAGTTAAAGTTCAAACTTCAAGTATCTCGTTGCCATGAAGAAAAAAAAGTCTTACCAACATTAATAAGACAATACAAACATTTTTTGCTGATGTATATAAAATCAATATATAACCAGAACTGAAAGTCTTAAACTAGCAGACTAATTTTAGGAACAACTGCCAAGTTTTTAATACAAACTATTAATAAAACGTAGCATTTATGAAATACTTATCTTTAAGATGCTTTAGGAATATTAACTCATCCATTTTTCTGTTAATAACAAAAAGTCGTAATTTGGGCTTATTACAAACAGCATGCCTGTGACAAACCCATAAAACCCCGGAAATTAAGTTACCCAGTGCAATAAATACACCATTCTATTTTATCGGTTTCTCTTTTGAAACTTCTCCCTCCAGTTCCCTCTATGCTAATTTCCATCAAAAATCAGTAAGTAAGACTCTGTTGTGGTTTCTAAGATAACATGTTAAAGAATTATGTATAGATCTACCAAAGAGATTTTCCTCGGACATGCCTGAGTACCTCTGGTGCAGCTTCAAATAAATTGGCCCTGAACAGCAATAGCAATAATAAAGGAAGGGTGTCTTGTGATTGAGAAATAATTCTGTACTGCATGGGGTGTTGACTCTCCCTAGTGCAGGTGACAAGCTCGTGAAGGGTCTAGGAATTACCAGTGCTTTGCAACAACTATTACTTTTTTAGTATTTCTATTAAGGATTAATGGCGGTCGATGCTAAATGTGGGGAACTGCAGGCTTGTAGGATGACTGCCAGCTGAGAACATGGTATAGCACGCTCTTAGCAACATCAGCAAATTCTTCCTTGGTAGTAGAAAAAGTTGCCAAAAGGCAAGGCTTGTTATAAAGATTTGTGTATGCGGCCAATGTTTTGTGTGACAGGTCCTCGCTCAACAACTGAGATCAAAAAAAGGGAAAAGGGACACTGAAGAGGCGGGCAGGCGAGGGAACAGGCGGCAAGGCGGGGGGCAACAGCGAGGGACAGCAGAGAAAACTTGAAAGCATTTCTTCAAACAGCCATCACCGAGGGAATTCTGCTGGCTGGACTGAAATTGTAGATACCTAGAACACTAAAATTAGGCCCTTTGAACACATCTTCTTGTTTAATTTGCTTGCTACGTTTGCAGTTAAGATTTGCTATTGTCTTCCCTGCCTAAAAATGGCACATAAATCCAGATGGCAACAGCTCAGGCTACTCAGCAAGGTTCTTCCCTGGTAAACGAGGGAGAGCAGGATTTCCAAATACTGCAAGTAGAATTAAGTTCCTGGTATTTTTATTTCTTTAAGACTTTTTAGAAGAGGTACTACTTTTCTATACTGAGCTTTACCCTTATTTTTCATTGTCTTTATATAGAAATTATAGTCCAGTAAGTAGTATACCAGAATATACCCACTGGAATAGGTCCAGAATTAATCACATCTTTCACAGCCCGTAGTCTAAAAGACTTTTAGTTCTGGGTTTATTCCACTTACAATCAGGATAGCTTGGGCACTAAGGGAAATTCATGTATTAATTTGCTGTATCCTGAGGAAAAAAGTGATGCAAAGAACCAGTAAAGCCATGAAGAAAGCCACAGCAGTGTTACTGCTTTAATTCCAGTGCAGGCAAGAGTTTTATCAAAACCCATCAGCAGCTGTTCCATCCTTTATGGAAAACCAATTACCGCTCTCAGAAGTCCCCTGTCCAAAACCAACTCGCCTAGAGCGTAAGGGGTGCCGTAGATCTAGAAAACAGAAATGAGCTGTAGTGGCCTAATCACTTTCTTTTCTCCTCAAGAGTATATTCCACTGGCATTACCTTGCCTATTAGATGCTAAAGAAAGTGCTGTGTGACCTATGGCTACCCTGCGAGGCTGAAAATTGCTGACGGTGCATGTGCTCTGGCCCTGATGGATAGGAACAGCAGCGAGTAGTACCAAGAGGTCTCAGCGTGGACGACACAGACTCAGCTGCGACCCCGTGCGCGCTCAGCACCCATGTTACCAGTTACTGCTGCTGGTAGTACCGGATTAGATGCAGCCCAGGTACATCTCCAAAAATCGCAGTCTCATCGAAGAGATGATACAGCCAGAGATTTTCAGGGGGTTGTCAATACGGGGGACGCTGTGCACCATTTCTTCCTTCTGGACCGCTGCCAACACTGCGATTAGCACACTGTCATCAGCTGCACAGGCTCTTCAAGCGCACGGACAACTCATAACAATCTAACCTTATGTTACATCGAGATGAAATACAATCTCATGTTCCCCTCTCCAATTGTGGGAAGGCAGCTGCCAACCAAGCGTCTCCAAAGAAGGCCTACGTACACAGCAAACCCTCTTATGCTTGCACAGTGCAGAGTGATGTCGGCTTAAAAAACAGTATGAATTAAATCCAGTTCAACTCCTCTATTTCTCCATGCGCCTTCCCTCAAAACCAGACATCCTTGTCTACAGCAATGAACGGGAACTTGTTTGACAAAGGTGCGTGCTCTTCATTTTTCACCACAGTTAGACATACACATATTGTCAGTCTGTCACTTGCTGATCTGCTTATAGTTAGTGCTGTTTCAAACTAATAAACAGAATAAATATTCATCACTCACTCGCTTGCCTTGAAGCCCGTTTAATGCGACTGGCGAGACAAGTGCATGGAAGCCAACCATTGTAGCAATATAGATAAAATCATTCCCTTCATGGGTAATGAGCAACCGCATTAAGGAACTGGTGTTTTTTCTAGTTGGCTTCTTTCACTGCAAGGCAGACAACATTTTGTCATGTTGTCTCCAGACCCGATTTGAACAAGCTGATGGAGAACTCCTGTCCCTTCAAGGCAACGACGCAATTAGAGGAAACACTGTAGAATCAGAAATGGCAAATATATTTGAGGTAATTCACTGTGAGCAAGGCTCCAGTCAGTAGCAATCGCTTTATTACTGCATTTCTAAATTGCCTTGCAGTTTGCTATCAGACACTCTATTCAATCCCTCGGTTTTGTTCTAAGAGCTTGTTTAAAGTAATGCCAGCTGACAAAGGCATAAGTATGGTATATACAGCACACGTTAAGCTTGTCACGGCGCTTCTTTCTCAGGAAGCGTCAGAAGCCGGATTAGGACCGAACTGTGCAGCCAGGCACAGCGTGGGGGAGCATCTTCCCCACCTGCAAGAAGTGCAGTCTGGTTTCTTCCTCCTCTGACAGCAGTTGCTAGACTGTTCTCCCCTTCTTAATTATTAAAAAAAGAAAGTCAAATACTGTTTAGCCCTTTCAGAAGGAGGGGAAGAAGGGCAAAGGGTCCTTCCATTGACCTGCCCTCTACAGAGCCTCTGCCGGGGCCACCGCTGGCACGCTCCTGTCCTCCCCACGGCCTGGGAGCCCAGGTAAGTCTCCTGGGCTGCTCACCGGGGAAGCTGTTCTCCTTGGTCGGGAAGTGGGGGGAGATAAAGGTGATATGGGAGTGGATTGATGTCCTGGGTACATTAACCCCCTTTATTCCCTCCTAATATGGAGGGGATTTGTCTTTCAGGATCAAAATGATCAACATTTTTGCTATTTCCACCTTCTCTGTCACTGAAGAAACACAATGAAGCGTAATCTCCACTGATTTCATTCATGGATCCAAGACTACATAAATGTTTTCATAAGCAACTAAGGATCGTGACTGTCTCTAGATGCCCAGCTTGGGGCACAGCAACAAGTGCCGATTAACAAAAAACAAACAAATGAGCCGCACTCACTCTTTTGAGCCCTGCTCTCCTGAAAAGCTAAGTCCTTCTGAGGTGCCCCATTTTGGGAAACAAGTCAGCCAACTGCAATCACCACTCACATTTTGCAAATTGAGCTGCAGTGTGAAAGACAGATTTGCTTGCTGTATAACCCCACAGGAAGGTCCCCTGCTTCGTTTTTCTGACATAAACTTCTGTGTATGTCAGTTTGCATTAATTTCACCATATTAGCTATCTTTCTCCAATATTTCTGCAGACTACCAAAATATACTCATGAGCCCAGTGGAAGGGCTACTTAGAACCAAGTAAGTAATAATGGAAAATAACAAACTATTTTCTGGATGATATACGTGCAGGTCTGAAAGTTTGGAACAATTCACTAGTCCTCACATGCAGTTATTTTAGTTTAAAAACAATTAAATTATTTTCTAAAGAGGAAGAAAGTTGTTACTGCTGCTGCTGCTGCTACTAGAAGAAATATAAGTGCATTTTCAAAAAAAAAAAGTAAGATCCATCTTTCAGTGGCAGAAAGCAAACAAGCAAATAAGTCTGTAATATCTGAATATCTTCTCAATGCTTCTCTTGTATATTTTAATATTTTTTGTTCCATAAATGACTTTGAGCAAGTGAAACTCATGTTCTTGTTAATACATTGCAAACTTCATTTGAATGGTGGCCAGAAGACAAAACTTCATGTCATCTTACATTGAAAGTGTGTAAACCTACTGTGGAGAGAATTGCATCATAAGCACCTGCTATCTCATAATGGGGAAATGAGACAAACACTACGTAAGAAAAATCAGTGGGTCAGACATTACCGAAATAAAACTCACTTCAGTATACTTTACATTTCTAGCTATAGAAATAGCTTTATGACCAGGTGCAGAAGGCCAGGTACACTTTTGTGGAGCAAAAAAGATTAAATGCTTCAGATGTACGAGTAATTTGATTATACTCTTCTCCAAATGTCTCCCTACTCAATTTTTGGAAACTGTCAGATGCTACTAGAACTCTTTATATATTTGTACATCACATATTTCATCGCTAAAATAGAATTAACAGAGCAGCAAATAGGGTTATCTGACTCACTTCAGTGCTGTAGCATAAACATACCAGATTGTCAGCTGGAAGTAGAAGTTATTACAAAGTTCTCTATGGATCCATACCCACAGAGACTAGCAGGATAGCATCAACTACATCAAGAAGAAAAGACAAGCAATTTGAATGCTGTAGAGCCTCCTCAATGGCTTTGGCTTACAATATACTTTTAAATCTAAGGAATTCCACTTAATATCATATCAGAAACATCCGTTACTGACACTCCTTCTTTAAGATGTTTCATGGTCGATTTTCAGCCTGGTGCTCAGTGGCATTGGGTGAGAACCTCCGTATTAACAAAAAAAGGGAACTATACATTCACTCTGTTCCCTGCTGCAAGTCAGGGCATCTCAGACGCAGAATTAAAGGCTAGCACAGCTTTCATGTCTTTAAAGAAATGGCAAATACTTATGTGAATGAGTTCCAAATACTTAAATAGAAATTTTTTTTCTTACCTCCCCACCTTTTTTTCCTAAGGAGCTGAAAGGGCCATGAAAGGTGCAGAGTTGGCAGACATTGGCGAATACTGTATTCATGAGGGAAATTTTAAAAGCCTGAATAAATGTAACATTCTAACTCTTTAGTATCCATTTCTAAGCAAGCTGATGTCAGGGAATCTTTGCATAAGGAAGTTTTTGGTCTCAACCTGCATCTCAGCTCTTTTTCATGACCAGAAAGCTGTAACTCAACCCACCCTGAAGTGCAATTGCAGCAAGACCATGTTACCGGTAGAAAGGGTTATTGATGGCATCGTCTGTATTACGGCTGCTTGATCCAGTCTAATGATGAAGATCTGGAAAGCACTGCTAATATGCAACAAAGCACTATACAGTATGCATTTCATAAATCTCCCTTCTTTCATGCATATAAATGCTATTGACTGCGGAAGTAAGAACAGACTGATTATGTTGTTAAGAGATTTTTTTATTATTGGAGAGCATAAATGATTTTCCCTTCTGAGACATTCTGATATATAACAGTGCTCCACCATTGAGGTGGGTGATGAGCATAAGGTTTTCCCTAAACTGCAAGTCCTACAATGTGCTGAGTAATAAACGCTGTCCCCATCTCTACCATAACCTTGAAAGTTTGGTAGTTCTCAATAACTCCACTGGCCCTCTGCAACTCCTCCGAGGCACACAGCTCAGGAGCCCTACAAGGACCGTGACTATACCTAGGTCACGTTGCTCCGAAGGGTCGATGAACTCAGCTTGGCTCTCATCTTTCCCCTGACACCACTGCCAACAGAGTTCATAATTTCTACCAACCTCCTCGGTTCTTGGACTGTGAGGCTTCAGCAGCCCATTGGGACACGGGAATTGCCACTTTCAGTCAGGCTCCACCTACTCTAACAGTGTTCAGAGAGCTGCCACAGACGTATCAGCGTTGGGTTTAAGGACACTGCAAAAGCCTGACAAGAGACTCACGGGCCCCCGTTGATGACTCGACTCAGCCGTACCTCTGACAACTGCAGGATGGCTCACACCAGCTGAACAGGCAGGAGCTCTCCTCTGAAGCTTCAACACAGCACATATAGCAGACTCTCCCATAGACTGGCCTCGCCTCCCACTTTTTCCTAAGCTATGGAAATTTTGTATAGAAGGTCTCTGTCTCCCAGGAAAGGAATTATTCCCATTGGGGCATACATATAACCCAAGAGAGTTTATGAAATCAGAAGAAAACCTTTACCCACCTTTCCTAGCTGTTTTCATTACTCCCAAAGCTTTTATCCCAAACCCCTTCCTTCTTAGTGGTTTCTGCCAGCCTGGTGCACCCTCCACGCCTGTGAGGCTCAGAGGGAGCACGGAGGACCCCTTCTCAACAGAACAACCTACACCAGCCTCCAGCTTCTACACGTCTCTCTGAAGAGGCGATCTCGTTCAGCTCGAAGCAAACAAGGTCCGACATCAGGCTGCTGTCGCTTGCAGCTGAAAAAGGTAACATTCAGTCCAAACCATGTAATAAGCCAGTTCAAATTTCCCTTCATGTGCTATATCATCGGTGCCTTGTTATTTATATAAATATCCAATTTCAGATTTTGATACCTATTGATTTGACAGTGTTCACTTTCATTGAATGTTCCCTTCTGCCTGCGTTGTAAAACAAGGAACGGGGATGCTTCATTTTGGATTACATTTCACAGCATAAATCTTTGTCCAAATCTTTTTCTGCCCTACAGAACTGAGACGTAATCTCATTTTCTACAATGCTGAGCAAAGAAAACTAGAAACTCACTCTGCTATGCAGGCTATTCAAAGTGCACGCTTCTGGACTGCAGGGTAGCATTGATATTTGATCAATACAGGTGGGTGGTTTGTTTATTTGCTTTTAATAGATTTTGTTAGAATGTGAAATCCAAACATCAAAGGGTAGCTTTAGAGATAAGGGCACAGACCTTCTGAAAAAGTAACCATTTAAAAATGTGCTCAAGTGTCTATGTTTGGAAATTGCTTGACCAGTTAGTTACCTTCAGCTTCCAAAGACACTCCAACACCATACCAAAAGGAAGTATTTTCCACATGCCAACTATAAAAGCAAATGAATATAAAATTTCTTGTGAAAATTTTTTAGCAAATTATGCCAGATGATGCAGAGAGGAAAAAAAAAGGTGCTATTTGCTATAAGTTCATTGCTACAATAATTAATTGATTACTTCCCAATCAGTCTCTCACTCTTTAGCTATCTTTGTTAAATGAGCATGTGGGATCATGCTCTTGGTGGGGAAAACGGGTACAAACCACACACTCAAAACCAAGTTTTCAGTGTAACACATCCAATATAAGGAAGGCAGCACATAATATACTGAATTCTTAAGAAATCTGGCCCATAAAAGTTAGAACTGTCCCTTCTGTTCCTTAATTATCTTCAATGAGACCCCAGAGACAATTAGGTTGAATAATTCTGTTCACTTCACATTTCCTGTTCTTCTGATATAAGACTATTCAACTTTTTCTGATTTTTTCAAAGGCAGCTAACTACACTCTGAGGACAGTCTGAAGGGGAATAACAAAAAACTATTCCTGGGGGAAGAGATACAAGGAAATATTATATTAGGGTAAATTTGCAGGGATCTCTACTTTAGAAATAGATTTAATAGTTTTTTCTGAACTTTGCATCAAATTGCCCTCAGTCTTCTGAAATTGCTGCACATCTCCCAGCTAAACCAGTTTCTACACTAAACATAAGGGTAACATTAGGGCTCCGTGTTGAAGACCTGGCCATTACCGTAACTTCTAAGATTAATATCTGTACCCAACACTAAAACCTGCTATTTCCTTGTTCTCGCACCCCCTTGCCAGAGGGCAGGCAGGAGGTGCATTGATAGGGGACCAATTAAACTAAACGAAGCCAAAAGCAGATAAAAGCCGCACTGAAACGCGGTGAGCCAAGGCATTCCTGACACCGTAAATACTTGAAAGTGATACAAAAGGTCAGAGGAGAAATAAATTAACAGCTGAAGAAAAGATCGTTTGTACCTATGCTGTTTCATTCAGAAATGAATGGCATTTGTGGGAAGCGTGACACAGATGAAAAAGGATTTAAGAAAGACTGGGTAATTACAGCAGTTGTTTAACATTTCTAAGCCGGCCTTTGGATGATCATTTAGGAGAATGACGAGACAAAGCGTAAAGGCACAGGACTGCTGGTGGTTTGCAGCCTCTGTGAGCCTGAATATATCGAGTGTTTGCAGAAGCTTAACTGCGGAGTTAGAATGCAGATCTGTGCACAGCTGCTCCTCGCCGCTTCTGCGGGGCGGCTGCCTTCCAGGTCGCTGGGACGCAGGAACAGCAGGGACGGACTGGAAGACACCGAAAGGGGTGGAAGGAGGAGAAAGAGAGAAAACGGAATCAGTTGGGAAAGAAAATAAACTGTTTCTGAACGGGAGGGACACAAAGAAATACTACATTAGGATTCAAACAGTCCAAGAAGGGAAAACGTTGCATTCCATCAAGATTTTTTTTTTTTAGTAGGAATTAATAATCAAATTGTCACGAAGCAGAGGACCAGTGTCAAAGCAAAACCTTGACAAGAAAGCCAACAGTCCAATAAGCCTCAGCTTCTCAAATGTTGCCCTGAGGTACCCCATCAAAACACGCACACCCCGCAGGGCCAAGGCGGGCACAGTACTGACCCTCCAGAGTCACCCTCTCTTCCTAAAAAGCAGCCAGCAAACAGGCGTCCACTTCACTCTTGCTCATGTGGTTCTTAAGCAGGAGCCCTCGGGGCAAGCTCTGGTAGGGGGAGGGGTGGTGGCAAGGTTTTCTGTGGTTTCAGATGTGACCCGGAGCCCTGCACGTGAGCTGGCACAGAGGAGAGACGAGCCCTGGAAGTGAAATGAGCCTGTGGTTCAAAACTTGCACTGGCGCTTCGATGCAGCCTGTAAGGACAGAACACCCTCCATCTCCACAGGCACCGTAACTGTTTGCACAACTGGGGGGAGGGGAAGAAAATAAATAAAGTATTTTGCTAACCATCAAGCATGGGAGTTATAAAACACTATCTAGAAAGCACAATTCCTCCTGCCTTGGTTTAGCAAAGCACACCTTGACATAAACTGTCAGGTTGCTACGGTGTCAGAGCCCCAGACACTTTTTCTTTACCTGAATTCCAATGAGAATTGATGTGCTTTTGTGAACAGGGACCTACTCCAGCAAGGAGTCCAACAGACTGGCTGCAAAGCTTAGAAGAAAAATATTTAAAAGGCAAAGAAAAACAGAGCTGCCCACAGGTGGCAATCATATCCTTTGAGTAGCGCAGTACAGGGAAGGTGTTAGAAGAAAATCGAAAAGTCTTAGAGCTGCACTGACATGGCTGAAGCAAAATTTACGTATATATATTTTTATTAGTAGTAGAACATTCAAAGGCAAACTCCACAGCGATTTGGACACTCTTCAAGCCCCTTCACTGTGTGCTACATACTGTAATAGCACAAAGGAGCAGGCCAACACTGCTGACCCTACAAACAATATCCAAAATGCTCATTATGGCAGAAGCCTCAAAACACATACCCTGTACACTGCAGAAGGGAGAAGACAAGCAGTCGAGGCACAGCTCAGAGGCGAGAAATAACAGTGATTCCTCAAGGGCCCCAGGACTCTGCCAGGGCTGGGCTACACGCAAAGCTTGGCTCCAGGGCGATCCAACAGCGTCAGCACCAGCAACTTCCCTGGTTCAACTTGTCCGAGACCAAAAAATGCAGATAAGCAGCAGCTTGTGTGCCACAACAGTTCTGTGGCTATCCAGGTGCTAGAAACCAACAGAGTCCACCCGAGCTGCTCAGAGCAGCTATTGAGCAGCTGCTCAGAGCAGAGTGTCTATTCTTCAGCTGAACGATAACAACAATACATGAGGTCACCACCACGGCAGCCCCTCCGATCATGAATAAGCCACAGACGCAGCATGGTGGAGGAAAGGAAGAAACTGAATACATCTGCTGGTACAGATCAGCTGGACATCACATAAAACAAAATGCTGATGGAAGTCGATCCAGAGCTAAGAGGTTTCCCAGACATCTGCATGACTGCCACGCATACGATTGTCTGCCCTGTGGCCAAGTGACAAAAAAACCCATCTCTTTGACCAAGATGAGAGGAACCCAGGGATAGAGAGATGCACTGGTGACACTATTAATGACCCTTGTGCTTTCCTTCCTCCATGCTGGAGCTGATGTAGCAAGAAGTCTCATGGTGGGACATCACAAAGTTAACGAAAACAAAAGTGATTCCCTACTTTTAGGGAGGTCAGGAAAGTGATCCTAGTTGTTAGGAGAGGGGCAGGCCACAATGTGAACTCTCACTGAACTATCACTCTCATACCTGTGATGTTAGGGATCCCTGGGTACCAACTGGCCTAACGGGTTAAAAATAGCTGACTTCATAAGCTGTGAAGAAAGATATGAGGGGAGCAGATCTGGTTTTATGGTCTACCTACACAAGAGAGTAGATGGCTAGGTAGGAAGTTAAAGGCCACAACATCAGCAGTGGTGTTCTCTGAAATGCTCCTACTGTTGCAGTGGTACAGAAGTGGTACAGCAGGTGTGGATCCAATGGCATCTGAGGAAACTTCTGGAACAGAGAGAAGAGAGGAAATTTGTACAAGAAAGATATTCTTCACCTAAGCCAATACAGAAACATGTTGCTACCACTTTTAAAGTTACAGGAGAATTTTAAATCAAAGGCAGATGCAGAAGAGCACTCTATTCAGAAATACATCACCTACAGAAAGGCTCCATAATTCCAAATAAAGGCAAGTGGAAGAGGGAAGCAGAAGAGTGCCATTTAACAGGAGAGGGAAAAAATTGAAAAAAAAAAAGGCGACTAGAAGTCTTAACATATATGTATACACACACACACGGATCTGATTAAGAATATTACTATGACAGGTATATCAAACACCTGGGGGTAGGGACTGATGGGCTGCAGAACAGTAAGAGATACAAATTCCATATACAAGGGAGTGAGCCACTCATGCTCAGAGAAATAACAGATTCCCTATGAGAAACAGATTCCCAGTGGACTCACGTTCTAGGCAGAGAGAGGAAGAATGTGGTACTAGGGACCAGCCATGAGCACAACAGCGAGGGCTATATACTGAAAGAGGTTCGGAGATTGGAGAGGCTGCAAGCTGAACAATGAAAGATGTCAACTATCCATATGCGTATGTGCTGTGTAAGATATGAAGCTACACATTTAAACACATAAATAATTGCCTCACAGAGCAATTATTCAGGAAATGCACAAGAGGCAAAGCAATTCCTGACTTGGTTCTGAGGAACATGCAGGATCTGGTTCCAAACGCTGCAGAGAATCATCCTGCAACATCCCAGATATACTAAACTATAGGAGCAGCAACAGTACCTTCTCCCATCTCATATAATTGCATTTTCTTTAAGTGAGACTAAATTAAAAAAAAAAAAAAAAGCAGCAGCAGCAGCTATTTAAAAAAAAAATCCCCAAAGATATAAGCCAACAGTTAAAGTGTTTGCAAGTGGCAAAAACACTATAGTGGAGGCTCACTGAATTTCTATTTAACCTTTTTGTTATTTAATCATTCTACAAAAAGAATGAATTCTTTGACAATTTAAAGCCATGTCCATGTAGGAAAAATTTTTTTAAAAAACCAAACCAAAACCACACACACACTGTCATATTTTATGTAAGGTTATAGTGAGCAGGCCAAAAAGGGCTTTTGAGGAACATCTTGTTAAAAGGGCATAAAACCAGTTATTCTTTTCTCAGGAGTAGGAGGTCTGCCAGAAATTTATAGGACCAGTAATTAATGTGTAAATGGAGTGACCAAAGAAGAGACCACAACAGAAAAACTAAAGTAATTTTCTGCATCTATATTATCTCTTTAGGATTTACAGGTGTGACTCCGGAGGAATGGTCTCAAACTGAATTTCAGTAAAAAGCTGTAACACAAATTGAGAAAATTAACCCTGGCTAGTTACCAGCACCAGGTGGTCTTCACCCATAAGTTAAACAGAACTCAAGTATGACACAGCTGAATTGTTAACTGTAGTAACCCATTACTGAAGATAACCCTGTTCTTTTATACAGTCATGACTCATGAACCCATTGGATTTTTTGAGGAAGTTCATAAGCTCGTGGATAAGGAAGACCCCAAAAATAAAAACAGACACCAAAAGTCTTAATTAAGAAATTAAGTTGCCATAGGGGAAAATTAAAAAAAAAAAAAAGGTGCTCACATGGATAAACAAGTTTAAAAGATGAGAAAGAAAAGGTAGGAATGCACAGTCTCATGGCAGGCAGGTCACCGGTGTAGCACTTGGCCCACGCTGTTCAACATACACTGATCTTGAGGTGGGGGTGAATAAAAGAAGTGATAAGGTTGGTTGCTGATACTGAATTATTGAAGGTTTTAAAGAAACAAACTGCAGAGAGCTCCAGACAGACCTCATGATACTGGTAGCCTCATGACTGCCTGGTGAAAAAATGGCAGATGAAATTCAGTGTTAAGTATAAAACAACGAAAATGAGAAAAAGTCCCATACTGCATTCACTGTGATTGAATCTGAACTGTCTACCACTGGACATCATAGCGTTAATAACTATGAAAATGTCAACTCAGTCATTAAAAATAGCCAAAAACCCCAAACAAGTATCAGAAGTCATTACAGAGAACAACAAATTACTGTCCCACCATACGGATCACTGCACATTCACCTCCTGATAAGATGCGAATACAAGGGTACATTTCTGATTTCCCCTAACCTGAGAAGTCAGAGCAGAATAAGAAAAGGTTCAAGAAGGGCAACAAAGACGACCAAACTTCTGGAATGGCTTCCACACATAGGACAATGAAAAGAGCTGCAACTCTTTGACCAGAGGAGAGGACAACCAAGAAGATCTATGAAACCAGAAGTAGCATGGCAAAGGTAAACAGGTAGGGTTGTTCATTGAGTGAAGAAGTCCCTTCCAAAGGGACAATACACAGTTCCACTGTAAAACTTACTTCCATAGGATGTGGTGAATGCCATGAGTTTACAGGGGTTCAAATGCAATTATGAAAATTAGTGGAAGTAAACCTCATTAATGGCTACTGAACACAAGGACATTACATGCAAGTGACAAGCTTACTGAGGAAGCATACTAGGAAATTATGACTACGTGCTTGTTCTGTGCTTCAGTCCTTCCTTAAGCATCCACTGTTGACCACCATCAGAGGTAGGCAAGATAATAAAGCTAAACAGACCTTTGATCTGGCCAAATGCAGTTTTTCTTGCTGCCTTCACACTTTGTTGAAAAACTCCAACTTTGATTCAAAGATCAGTGGTGAGAGGGTGACGCAGCAAGTGAAAGCGCACGTGTACACACAAGCTGAGATGGTAGCTGGAAACTCTGTCAAAGCTTTCCAAGTCCGATGATACCATGCTGAAGCAGCCAGTACTAATTACTCTGCCAATTCTGCTAGTGGCATGGATGAGGTCATTTCATTCCAAAAATATGCAGTCACGTTACACTCAACCATGCTCGAGAAGCAGCGGGTCATCCTTCAACGCAGCATATATACACACTTCCAGCAGCAACCACTCCTACACATCTGTACCGAGAGACTCCCCGTGCTCAGGAACGCTCTTTGGAGCACCCCTTGGGAAGAGAACACCAGCTCCTCTTTAAAACATATTTGTTGGGAACAGCTATGCCTTCTGGGGTTACATAGATGAATATTATTTCTGGCCTTTTCCTCTGTACATAATGTAGATGAAGCACACTGCCACAGACAAAAACATCATACAGGGTAGACCACCTTTTTGTTTCTGTCTTGAATATCGCCAACGGGCTTTTTAAAAGAGTAGGAGGGCTAAAATTGCCTAAAAGTAAAGGTAGAGACAAATGAAGAACAGCCACTCTAATCAGTATTGCCCACACTCTGCATTTCTTAATGGAATGTTTAGGAAATAATTTTGTAACCTTAAGGACATCTCACCAGCACACAGACTTGTGAGACAGCGCCTAATAGACAGACCTGGGATACCAGTCCTGTCATCATCAGCATATCTAATTATGCAGCTTAGTTTCCTAGAACCAAATAAGTGTTTTTAGAATTTACTGTGCCACAGCCACAGGTGTCATCGCAGAAAAAATAAATAGTTCTTTCCTAGCTTTACCAAGGGTGTATCAGTGGCTTGGCAAATACTTCTGTACTGGCTCAATTCCTCTTATAATGATCCAAGTGGGTTTGATATAAGCAACTTAGACATTCTTTGGAAAAAATGAAGGCAGAGTATTGTAATCCTGTGTATTCTATATATACCCCCCAAAACACCCACATTGTGGTTGTACAGAAAAAATCTTCTAATTATGCTGAGTTTTCACAATAATTTTCATTATTCCCAACAACAGCAGCATTCAAAGAGAAAAATTAGCCAATTTAAAAAGAAAACAAAAACCAACCCCACATTATTCTCACGACTGCCTCTGGGTGCTAGCAACACCACGTGCGGGAGAACATGTCCTCATTCCAGAGTGGTGGGGGACATGGGTGTTCTCTTCTTTTGACTCTTCCTAGAAGACTTCTGGTGAAATAGTTCTGCACGGATGACAAAAACATTTGGTCTACAGACTTGGCTGTCCCGTTTTCTCAGCTTGGAAGGAACTGGAATAAATAAGAATCCTCTTCTGAAGTACTCCATTTCATGTTCAC
The DNA here is from genome assembly GCF_964195595.1 of Calonectris borealis. Lineage (NCBI taxonomy): Eukaryota > Metazoa > Chordata > Aves > Procellariiformes > Procellariidae > Calonectris > Calonectris borealis. Next base: position 62,085,808 of record NC_134314.1, read on the forward strand.
GCACTGGCCCATCATTGTTATCTTAACAATATTTTTAACAATAAATTTATTTTTTTTTTAAAACCAGAATAATTCTCTCTCATCTCCCTCTGCCATCTAGCCAAGGCAAAAATGTAACAAAAATCGGAATAACCTCCCAGCAGAGATCTACAAAAAATAAAAATGCACCATCTCGGTAGAAAATGTTGAACGACTGAAAAGGTTTTTGCATAGTATGTTTTCTGATCTACTTTTTGCAAAACCATATCTGAACTTCTAACTATGTCAGAATTGTGTGTTCTCTCATTGCTAAACCCAATGAGAAGAAAAATGTGGGTTTTTTTGGTTCACGATGGCACATTAAAAGCACCAGCAGATATTTTTGCCAGGACTCCAAGACTGCACTGTAAAGCTTCACCCTTATCATACCCCACAAAATACTGGTTATTTCAAGATCAAGTGTTTTAAACAAAACCAGCATCCCAGATGGCTGTCACCTGGCTGCATCCCAAGATTTTACAGTCACGGAAGCAAAATGCTGTACTGAGTGAGACCGATGCACAGAAGAACAGGAGGCAGGCTGGGATGCTGCGATGGGCACCTCTCAGCTCTGTCTTTCACAGATATGCGAAGCCCCACAATGAGATCCTCAACGCTGTTCCACCTACTCAGGCTCTGGTTCCTGCTGAAAGAAACTGCCTTTGCGCAGGCTGAACGAGGTTTATGAATAAAGACAGCTTCTGGCAGACTGTAGCAGAGGAGGAGCTTGGGAGTAAGGGCTTGGGAGCTCATTTGCCTTGTAACTTACAGAGCACAATGTGGGAACATACTAGAAAATAATTAAGACAACTAAATTAGGTTAGACACACTGTACGTTTCAGACTAATCCAAAATTAGAAGGCAAGATTTAAATCAGACAATTCTTCTCAGAGTAGGGGAAGGAGCGAATAAGCAAGAAACCAATTTCCAGTTGCTAATCCAGCGCAGCCCGGGGTTTGGAACCTCAGACATTTCCAAGCAATTACGTGTTCCCTTGTTTATTCTGGGTCATTTGGAGCGGGTCATACATCTGCATGTTGATAACCCGCAGGGGACGCTCCGGTAACTCATGCAAGCTTGCGATTTTCTGCTGTGTACAGCTTTCTATCCTCGCAGTGTCACTGTGTCCAGACAACTGGACACTGAAGTTGTACCTGCCCGAGGCACCACCTCAGGTAAAGGAGTAACGTACCGCGCGACTAGCCGCAGGTGTGAGAAAAACACACCGAGTTGAATACATGACTTCGGGAAGCCGAAGAGCTCTCAGGGCAGCTGGCAGGATGGATGGCATGAAAGCGGACAAGAATAGACAAGTAACTGCTGGTATAGATCAGATATATGCAGTTAGAGCACTGTATGATGTATTAAATTCTCTCTTTCTCCACAAGCTACTGATTTACCATTATTTATATAGAAAAAAAAAATGCCAGGACATTATCAGACGTATATACTCCGTTTCGCGGCCCCCACAGTCACCAAGCCCGCATGTTGCGGGGGAGGCCAGCTCGCCGCGCCCACCCAGCGGCACGGAGCGCGGCGGCCGGGGCGGGGCGGGGCGGGGCGGGCGGCGGGACCGCGGCGGGGCCGGCGCAGCGCGACGCAACAGAGGAGAGCGCAGCACAGCAGCGCCCCCTGGCGGCGGCCCGGCACCCCGCCCCCGGCAGCCGCGGGGTGAGCGCGAGATGGGGCAGCGAAGCTGCGGCAAGTCAGGGCCGAGTCGGGAGCCCGGGGCCTGGCTGCCCGGGGCCTGGCTGTCCGTGGCAGCTTGCAGGGATTTCACGCAAAGGGGGCGGCTTTCAGACAAGGAGACAAAGAGGTGCAGCTGTAGGACTGATCCTCCGCTTCTCCCCAACGGGCGGTGAATCACAGCGGGCAGCAAACGCACGTTCATGCAGTAACCAGGTGGCACTTTCACTGCTCTGAAGGCACGAGAAGTCCCACGGGAAAGCAGCACAGAACTGACTGACTGCAGGACCTGATCTAGTGAGGTAGCATGTGATCAGACTGTTCACGGGAACCGAGCCCATTAAACCAAAACCCAGGCGTTTTCAAGACTAATGCCTTATGGAGGCCTAATGGTAACACAGAGCTCATTTGGCAGGTAAAATACAGAGACTTTGGCTCTCAATGTGAATGAGCGTTACTTATGGGTTTTACAGTGCCACAGGAAGAATGAAGGATCCTTCCGATTATCCCAAAAGGGATTAATCGAGGAGCAGTAACATCTGCAGGGATTTCGAACCACCACCACCACCTCCGTACGATTCAGAACAGAGGATCTGAACGGCAAGTTACATTCCCACTACAGTTTAAAACCTGGGTGTGAAGGCTGTCCTTTGATACTGACCAATTTTAGATCTGATCTTTGTCCAGGATGAAGGTAATTCCCAACAGCCCTACAAGCGGAGAGAGCAGATGTGCCGCTGCCCACCTCCTTGCCTGTGCGAACGCCGCTAACTGCGGGTACAGCTCGGGCCGGGAAGGCGCTCAGCGGGTTGCTCAGCCCACAGGGAGGGGATGGGATGGGCCGTACTAACCAGAAGTTGCAGAGAAGCTGCGCCACAAAAGCCAGCCCAGGAGAAGAAGTGCAGCTTCAGCAACAATCACCCACATCGCGTCAGCAAAGAAGATTCAGAAGGCAATACAAGCAAGTGATTTCACTGACATCCAAAGGCCCGATGCCAATGCCCGATGGCTGGCTGCAAGCTCCAAGCACAGCCTCCCTCCACAGTCAGAGCACGTGTGTGGTCTCTCTCCCGCATCTGTTCTGGTGCCTAAATAAAGGTTGAGCTTACACTGTCACCTTCCCTTTGAACAAAGGACTCATACTGCCTCTGCCTCCCTTCCAGTTGCCTAGTTTTAAGAAGCTCGTGGAAACTTAATTATTTTTGAGACATTCCCTCCCCCCACTCCATTTGCCAAAAATGATTGAAGTCTGCCAACAGATTCAAAAGTAATTAGGGGAAGACACACACAGGCAGCGAGATTACCCCAGACACCTTTCCTTTCTAAACCAGGCTAAAACCCACAGTATTGTATTTATTAAAATAGTCCCCTGAACTCAGATTCGTGATTGCTGTACTTCTGTTATTGGCAATACGGCAGATTCTTAAAACAATTTTTGGAGGATTATATTTGGCTTCTACAAATCTGATTGATTTTACCCCTTCTAGCCGCAGGCAAGCCATTTATGAACGCTTTTCCCATCTGTTAAATGGAGATGACCTGCCTTGGATGTGATCTGTGCAAACACAAACAGTGGTTTGAAGATCTTTAAAGCATTGCTCTACATAAAAAGTAATTATTATAAATATTGCTGTAAGATTAATGCATATGCATTTTATTCTTTTTCAATGGTTGCAACTTTTTAAAAATAGAAACACAATAGAGGTCTAATCCTCAGATATATTCAAGTGTGATACACAGGAAATCATTCACTTAGCAAATCTTTCGCCAAGTTAGCTTTCTGCTGCAATTTAACTCAATACTTAGTAAAAGAGCATATTTCATTGGCCAGTTCCATTGCTTTTAAGAAGAATATCTGACAAAGAAATAATGGGCTGGAAAAAGCAGGCCTTTCTCAAACATTTCCTTCTCTGTCAGTGCTCACTGGATAAAAACGCATCTCCTTACCCCTGGAATCCATCTCAGTCATGCCACCGCATACCGAAAGGCCCGACGGAAACTCAGCCAATGCTTCCAATGCACCCAGACCCACTCACCAGCACTCTCACACGCTGCTTGTTGACCTGCAACGTGAGAAAAACCTGCCATGCTGCTGCCTGCCTTGCTGCTGCTCATGCAGGGGCGGGTGGTTGGGATGACAGCTTTATTCTTGGCACCCGTGGATATCCAGGGATGGCACGTGCGCTTCACACGAGGTGGGGAACTACAGGAGGCTATGGAAAATGAGTGCAAACCCTTTAGTCTTTGAAGAGGACAGGCAGTGCGAGAAAGGTGCTTGCGAGGACGCAAGCACTGCGGACCCTCTCACACCCCTCCCCCCCAATATACATTGGAGGATGATTTTTGAGCACAAAACCATCCTTACGTGCTCCACAACATCCAGGCAGCGGTACGAGGGGCTACTGCCTGCTTCCCCACTCCTTCCTTCCCCCCATCCCAGTCCTGTAGCAGGCCTTTGGCTTTGCCGGATGCATCCCTGCCGCTCTGCCCGCATGGGGTTGCACACTAAGTGTTAAATCAATTAATCTGTCAGCTAGGTGAAAAAAAAAAACTTGCAGATGCATTTCTCAAGTTGTCAGTCAAACAACAATCAGCTGCCAAATTGCCTCGAATAAGCAACCCAAGCAGTGTTGTCTTCTTAATTATAAAAGATTTTTATCAGCTTACCTGGATGCATTTTGGACTTCCCCCTTGTGTCCTAATTTAATTCTTTAATTATGAGGAATTAAGAGCCAGTATTTTCAATAAATGCTGAGAGGGTTGCTGTTCCCTCACGTAGACCCAGTAAGTGTTATATTACGGATTTAGCTAAGGTGCACTGTGATTGTGGCAAAGTTTTAAACTTCTAGCCAATGTTTTCTTTTCCAGCAGGCATTCATGTTGTAACTTATCAACGTCTCTTTTCATACACAAAACTACAAACTACCTACACAGATATAAAGTGTGAAATTAAAAAACAATGACCGCTTAGTGTCAATTGTGTATGTTTTACATAAAAATATAAGAATTCAAATGAGAAAAGAAGTCAGAAAAAACAACATTTAATTATAAAAGAGCTTTTTAAATTAAAAAAAGATAATGGCACTAAACCAGAAACAAAGTTATTTAAGAGATCATAGCCACAGGGCGCTTGTAATTTTATACTGAAACTGTACAGCTGTTCCTATCATCTGCACTTTGCTCCTGATTAAAATAACATCTAGAGTTCCAGTAACAAGTAATCTTTTACAGAACTATAATGTATTATGAAAACACACATCATTTTTGTATTACATGACAAAAAAACCTTATATTTATTACATTAGATTCATAAATATTTACCTAACCGTTGTACTGGTTTTCTACTCTACTCTTTACATTTAAAGAACAGGGAGTGTGGTTTGTTCTATTGACAAAAGTGATTTGTCTCACAGGGTTCACCCATAGTGGCATAGCGCTATACCACGCAGGGGTACCCAACGAGATGAGCTTCGAGGGCAGTACAGTCACATTAGAACAATTTCCTATGTTATTTATCCTGCTTTTGAGAATCCTTCAGTGCCTCCTTTCCATATGAAGACAGCCTTTGGCTTTAAAAAACAATAAATACTTAAGCCCCCAAAATTGTTCGTATGCTGTGGATAACTAATCAGTAGATGTCTCATTTTTCTAAGACCTTTCAGAGTTCTGTTTCATTGCTTAGATGTAAAATGGAGAGTTCCAGTGGTTACCTTGGGAAGAACACAGTCAGGGCCTGTATCCAAAGCTCAGCAGAAAGGTCCTTTACTCCTTTAATCGGCTTTGATCAAGTAAAAAAAAAAAATATGTAATTCAGTCCTTGATTGTATGTAGAATATTCCCTATGAGGTCAATATAATTCTGTGTGTGCACTGAAAGAAAATATTTCATTCCAAGAATATAATTTCACAGTAGTTATTTCAGGTAGTCAGCACACAGGTGTGAGCACTTAAGCACAGCTGAGCTAGTTTACAAATAAACTGGAAAGTGGTACACAAGTTAGGGAGCCCAAAGTGTTGCTGTGGGACTCGAGCTCTGGAGCTACAGTCCACAGCTCTTCGTGCTGCAACAAGCCACGTCAGACTATAATTCATTATCAGTGAATGCCATGGGGAGCTTTCAGGCCTCCCCTGCAAAGAGAAGGATTTGGACTATTCCGTTGGACTATTAATTTTTGAAGGGGTTTAGACAGCATCTATCAGTGTAAGGGAAATCGGAATGATTTCTAGCCCCGTCCAGGATAGCCCAGACATAAAGCTGATGGTAGATAATATCCAAAAAGCCTATGTGAACTCCACAGTAGACCTTTACACTGATTTTGAGTGAAAGGTTTGGTGGTTTGCTACCTTCGGAATTTAGACTACAGTTTCCTTCCACAGTTATTTTATTCTTCCTCAAAGTTTTTATTGTGCTAGTAATTGGCAGGTTTTGGCAGTTCACAAAATGCTTTGCAACCTATCAGAAGTCCAAAAAAACTGAAACCAGTTTATGTAACATGGCCGCATATCACTGCTGAAAAACCTAAATGTCTTTCTAGCGCATGACAATATTCCAGAAAGGACGCTGCCAAGAGTGGTGAGCTTTAAAAATGACTCACCTTGTCACATGGTCCTCTCTTTTTTCTTTTTTTTTTTTTTTTAAATAATCTCAAGAATACAATCAACTGGAATAAGAATAAAAAATATTTAAAAGATCTAGCAAAAAAGCTGCATAGAAAGCATTTTCACAGTTGTTTTTAAATAGTTTTCATCAAACTTTACCTAGAAAGTGAACAAAATTAGGACTTCCAAAGACAAAATCTATTGCATTGCAGTTTTTTCCTGTGAATTTCACACTTACTTGGGAAATTCATATGACTGGTTTTAGGTATTTTTAATACTGTACCATTCAGAAGTGCTGATCAGGATTTGGTTCTCCAGTGTACTAGTACTGTAAAAACCTATATGAACACACAATTCTATACAAACAGATTGTAGATCTCTAATATAAAAGAGGTTAAACATCTGTTTGAAAAATAAATTCTTCTGAAACAAGACCTACCAGGTGGGAGGTAGATTAGTGCCATTAAAATATCTAAGGTACTTATTCTCATTTCACATATGAGTGGGAAAACCGTGCTATCTCCAAAATTTTGCTGTGAGTAAAACTGAAAATTTATTGGTAATCACTGTTGGGTTTCCATCACTTTTTTTTTTTTTAAACTGGATAAGGTTCTATTAATATATATAACACAGTTGAATGTTGAAAGGACACGCTATCCCTTTGAAACATTCAGCTTTACAAAGTAAGTCCACAGGTTGTTCTTTTGCCATTAGTTGCAAGCTTAGCTCTGCCTAGATTTTATAACCCACTCAGCATTCGGGTTGAGCTGGTACAGGTCCTTCATGTAGGTATCATCATCAAGGCAGCGTTCTCCTAGAAACAGAAGAGATGTGTGGCTACATCAGTACCAAAAAAGAAAGGAAACAATTTTCAAAGTGCCTGTCACTGTTTTATTCCATTTAGGTTTTCAAGCCTTTGTGGTATTAAACAAAGGACAACGCAGCTAAAACCTGGAAGTGCTCTTACCCTTCCCATCTGTCTTGGGGAAGAAGGGGACAGAGGAAGAAGGAAGGCGAGTGGGGGCTGTGCCACCTCTGTGGCACGTTCTAGGTCAGATTCTTCACACAGGCCATGCACATGGGAGCTCTCCTCTGTGAAGGTTTAGGAAAAAAGGAGCAATGCCCTGGTCCTCTCGTGGTTAAACCCAAACACTAGGTTCACATTTGCATAGAAGCCCATTAAAATTTCAGGTTATTTTCCCCTTCTTAAATGGAAATTTTGAGCAAGGTTTGTCCTTGCTAAGAAGCCATTACTCCCTATCCTGCTCCTCTTGGCCAGCAGTTCTGCGTAGCACTTGTAATGGTTACTGTCCTAGGAGGGAAAAGTAGTACAGTGTTCTTGGTGCGTTACAAGCAATTAATTTATATCTAGTAGCTATGATGAAAATAGCATATGCTGATCCATCAAGATCTGTGTACTCTTCCCATTCCCTCACAGGCAAAGCATTATCTCACGCATTTGCAGCTCTACATCACGGCCCCTCTCCTACTCCACCGTGCAAGTGGTTGGGGTAGATGGCTCATGTGCCAGCCAGACATTTCCAGCACATACGCTCCTGAAGCAGGAGGTGAGCGGAGGTGCAACGCTGCAGCTGGCTTTGTCTATCAGCTCTTTCGACTCCCTGCGCAGAGCAGGCAAGAAGGCAAGACTCCTTGCTCATCCAGGCTTCGTTTCCATCTGCTCCCTCTCCATCCATTCTCCTTGCCAGGTGGCAGCCTGTCTTCCCTCGAGGATTTTTATCCCAACCTACATGACCTGTGCTGCTCACACAGCTGAACTAGGCCCTCTCCCCCCCACAGTGCAGGATGTTCAGGCCGTGAGAGCACAGGGACAGTGGTTTGCCATGTCCGTAACCAGTCCCGGTCATGAAGCCATGGCAGAAGTCCTGTTCGGTGCCCTGAGGCCCTATAGTGTACTGAGTACTCAAAAAATGTCTGGAGACTTCAGCAGCTCCATCTGCTAGGGGACAGGATCGCAGCATTGCACATGTTACAGTTATGAGCCTAAGTGTAAGGAGTGTACCATGAGCCTGTCAAGTCTTTGCGCTTTTGGGCTCCCTCTGCACGAGTCAGTCACATCGGGCAGAGAGAGAGAAATGGCAAAGATCAGGACAGCTGGTTTACTTTCACCTGTACAGCAAGTTAAAGTCAGGGAGTTTCTCTTATCTCAACTGAGAGTATTAATAAGAACTAGTATTGGTAAGGGCTGATTAAAGTTGAAATTGTCTGGAAGTAAAGCATTCAGACAGAGGAAACACCTAAGCTTTCTATCCTATTTCATAACAAAACAAAGCAAATCTGCAACTAGCCATGTATTTTCTCTGAGACACATACAATTTCTGTCACATGTTTAAATTGATAATAGGTTGTTCCGAGTTTCACTCGAATTCTCTTACAAAAACTTTTTTCTACCATGATTACACCTCTGTACAATAAACAAGATACTCCTCTCCTTTAAAAGAGTCTTACATCTGGGATCACAACCTGCTTTAACAGGCATACCAAATGCATGTACATATTGGATATGCAAGAGAACATATAATACATTAATCTGGCATCCAGCTATTTTAGTAACTTCTTTTTGCCATCAGACTTAGTGAAAACACTAAAACATATCTGTTGTAGGGAACATAGGGAAGTGTTATTTTTAATTTACTTTAAGTCTTTTGGTTTAGACACACACACACAAAATTGATTTAAAATAGTCATTAGGTAAAAAGGAAAAATGCTAGAAGTAGCAATCTACATACAGGATTTAAACTTGCAGAGTACAGAAGTACTGGGTATTCATGGAATTTTATAACTTCAAATAAAGTTTAACAGGTCACGGTTAGTAAGAAAAAAGTAAATTTAAGTCCAATCCAATACTGTTTTCTAGTTCTCTTTTTTTTTTTCCTGAGCATATGAAAAATACTGTGACTAGAAACTGATTCCCAATGCAAAAATACTTTTGCATTCATCAAAGAAAATTTCAGAACTGTGTTCAAAATTATCCTTTGCCGTTAACTTTGCTGATCTGCTATTTGCTTTAATCAAGAGGGTCTGGAAGACACAGAGCAGGAAAGACTAACTACTGGAAAATTTTATCGCTAGATCATCTTTCTGGTTGAGCGTTTTTTTCCCCAAAGGATCCTGCAAGCAACACTCAAATGCAGAGCATGAAGGACTGCAAGTTCACTTATTATGCCTCAATACAAAGAGATGAATAAGATGAACTTCAAGCACCTTCCTATCCAACATTTCTGTGCTTCTTCACCGTATACATGTAACAGGAACACCTGTTACAGCTGCCGTCTTCCTCTGGGAGAGATAATAAGATACTACTAATACGATGATCACACCAACATCTCTGCTTCCTTCTCCCCAACTGTGTACCTTCATGTCAGGGAGAACTGGGGACATGAATAAAAATGCAACCACAGTGAAGCCCATGGACAACATGCCAAGGAATCCTGTTCTAGCAGAAGAAGTTGTTCAGAAGCCATTCTTACCAATATTTCCTCCTATTTCATAAAGAAAAACCTCTTCTTTCTTGAGCGTTTGGACATTTCCACTGTCAGGAACAAAACACAATGAATGACTATATTGCAAAAGAGCTTGTACAATGGCCACTTAGACATGTCCGGGAGAAATCATCCTAATTAAGATCAGCAGTGTACCTGTCATAAACCTTTCATGTTTATACTCATTTACTGATACAGTAAGTGAACAAGAATACCCTTGCATGCTAGTGCAAATGAATAGTCCTGCAAGTGAGCAATACACTATAGAAAAGGTAAAATAAGATAGATGTGAAAAAACTGTGGGGTTTAGAAAAGAATTCCATTGTTACTGGCAAGTAGCCTGATATTTACCCTCTGATTTTTCTTTCACTGCTGCTGCAAAAATAAGTATTCCCCTCAAATACTTCATATTTCTGAAAAAGCCTTAGTTCGGTGGGAGAAACCACATTGTTGCTGGTTTTAATTTTGCTGCAACTAAAAGAAGTAAAAAACAGACAGTGGAAGAATGAAGTCCCTGTATTACAAAGGGATTCTATTATTCTCACTGCTTAATTGTAATAATATATGCTAAGGCACAGCCAGAAAATAACTTTCTGTCTAAAGTGTAAACCTCTAAAAACAGCATTTAGGAAAAAGCAGCTTCTTAATCTCAACTAGTGTATCATGTTATTGCTCTAGCATGAATAATTATATATGATGCACACCTGTGTTAAATTTTTTTTTTTGGTTAAGCCTATTCTGATTTCTTACTTTGCTCATATATATAAAAAATAGATGTAAAAGCTTGATTAAAACTTTTCCCTTTCTAAATGGATTTGGATGACTCAAATGTAGTTTTCCTTTTAAATCACTGCACATGCACGACATTTACACATATTTATATCCCAATACCTATACTGTTGCTATATATAAATGCATTTTTTTACAAAATATTTTCTTTCTCTTATCCTCATTCCTTTGTTTCCTAGACTTATTTTCTTGGAGTTCCCTTCTATCTTCTCCCCAGAAAGTTACTGGGGAGTATTCCTGACCCATTAGATTAAATAGCAGTTAATTTTTTACTAACAGCACTCATGTATTCCTGAAGGCTTCGTGAGCTTTAATGACATTAGAAGCATTAAGTTAATTCCTCAAGCATGTATTCTAATGGCTAAATTTGGCCAAAAAGTTCATGAACTCACCTGGACTTACAGTATTTTAAAACTTTTTTCTTGATATAATATATGAAAAGCCACTTCTTCCTAAATGATAACAAAATAAAAATGTGTTTGTACCTTTTCTGGCTGAGAAACCTGGCTACTATATCACCGGCTTTCAGTTCTTCTGTCAGCTGTATTGCCATGGAAACTTTCGAAAGATGAGGCGCTTGCACCCGTATCACTCCCTGAGGAACATCAGCCTGCAAAGCAATAACGGTGTTGGAACAAAGCTGCTAGCAGCTGGCTTTGATGAGCTTCTCAAAACACAATACAGAGTAAGTAACTTAGTACAGTGCTCTGTACTTAACTACTATCTACTACACTTTGCTGCAGAAATATAACTACACTGTAATTCAGCAAATCACATCAGACCTTCAAATCTCTTTTTAACAGCAGGGAGAACTTTAGAACAAAAGAACAGTAGTGTTTCATTATTTTTCAAAGATGTTAAGAATAACAATAACAATTACTGCTATATTAAGAACACACTTTGGTACTATAAGAAGCATATGAGATGGATATGGAAAAGACTTGCTGCAGGCATGAAAGCCAGGCAACCCCTCTGCATCACCCCCCGCTAAAACTTCCAGAAGAAACCTTTCCAGTTTCATTTAATCTGAATTTCATGCCAAAAAAAGAAATCACAAAGTATTCACGGGTCAGTCTACTTTAAGTGATTCCTCTTTTCAAATATCATTTCCTTTTAAAACAGATATTCACTACTGCAGCTTTTTCCCCCTATTTTTTATTCTCCAGAATATGTTCAGCTAGTCAACCTGCAGGTCTGACTACATAATGGATTTGTATTTTATTTCAACCCAAAAATCCTTGATGATGAATAGCAATCATATTAGTCACAGAGAAGGAGGGCTCCAAAGGACAGTTTTTCTGTTCAACTTGCAGTACATGACATTTGAAGTTACAAAAGACATAATTTATTTGTGAATAAGGTCCTAATTTCTGTTCCTGGAAATCTTGAGGTAATTTTTCGATTCGTATTACATTACCATTTACCCAGATGTATTCATTTTGATAGGAAAAGAAATGTAAGAGTCTCAGTAGTCAAGGTTGATAATGATAGTTCATTCTCTTCTTCCCCCCGCCCTATTTACTGCAATTGTAAGGCTGAACATTTCCTCCTCCATAATCAATGAACAAATCTGGGCACCTGTGAATCTAGAATAGCTTCTCTGAAACCATCGGGGTTAAACGAATCTAGAACAAGTATAAATGTGAGCAGAATCAGAAGCACAGCTTCCTGAAAAAGCTAAAGGCTCATTACTATACAAATGATGAGCTATGGTAAGTAATTTTAACCAAACAATCCTTCTATATCCAGTCTTATTATTTATTGATTTAAAAATACTAGACATAATAACTATTCATGTCTAAAGCATTAAGAATCGCCAAATTGAGAATTTGCTTCGTAGTAATCATGGAATCAAAGATTCGTACAGTTGCAATGGATCTCAAAGAGCAACTCCCTACATTTATCCCTAAATTTGTCAAATCTGTTCTTGAAGGCCTCCGCCTATGGAAACAGTGGCTGTAGCCATCTGCTAGGAAGTCAACTCCTGCTTAAAAATCTTTTGTCTCTTTCCAAACTGCTGGGATCCTGGCAAAAAGAAAGGAAACTTTTAAGGATCAAATGGTTATTTGCAGATGTCCCTAACTGGTCTTTCATCAAATTCAGCATGGTAAATTTAAATTGGTTTTTATTTTTGTATGCAATTCATACAAAAATCGTTTGTCTCAGTTGATTTTAATGGAGTTTTTCCAACCTTCAGCTGAATAACTTTTTTTTTTTTCTGGACAGCAGGCATATGATAAATTATTTAAAAAATCTGCCTGCTTTGAGTATATGAGAGAAGGAACAAGAAATGTCCACAGAGCTGTAACATTACGGTCAGAGATCAAACAGAATAATTACTTTGTTTATTCAGACAGAATCATTATTAGCTCAGCTAATGAATGCATTTTGCCACTTTAATCACCTGCATTTACACAAGAACTCATGCTCAGCTGCACAATATGTTCATGGTGCCCAGCTACAGAAAGAACAGATACTGAGCATCCCCTAGCCCATTCACTGTGCAAGTTGGTGGGGAAGAAAATGTGGCCATAAAACATCTAGAAGCAGCGTCACAGAAGGACCTGTTCTCTGCACAGCACAGTTCAAAACATCCAAGTTAGGGCTTCACATTACAACATATAAGCCAAGTACCTATAAGGTGATTGACAACATGCTGAAGGGTGGGTCACCTATACTATTTAGGTTGTGAGTCCCCTCTCCTGCCTCACAGGTCTCTCAGGATGAGGTTTACAACACTAAAACCTCTGGCTGAGTTAGGTACTTGCACACTTTAAAAACTTGAAGAGAGATATGTCCTCAGCTGATGGAAAATACACTGGCCTACAGCGTTTAGTCTGTAGCAGGCACAGCAGTCACCTCTGAGGTACTCATCTTCTTTCAAACCTTTTCTTTTCAGAAGGACTTGAATGTATGTATGACAAAAAAAACGCAGCTGCTTGGCTATAGGATCTGGAGTGGGTCTCTTCCAGATTCTCCTGTTCCATTTTGCACGACACACTTAAACATTCATCAGGCTAGATGAAGAGAGGAATGAAGTGACTATGCAGTACTTTCACTAATGACTCAGATGACGGAATATAATATATACTTATTAAATGTGTGAATGATACCAAGCAGGAATGGGGCACAAGCATTAGGAAGAACAAAACTGGAATTCAAAAGGATCTAGCTACAGGGGAGACAAAGTCTGAAAGAAATGGGATACAGTTGTTCTCTTTGAACTGCAGTGTTGCACCTAGTTTGGGACAAACAACTGTAAAACTATATAAAGAGAAATGATTTAGCAGGTAGCAATTTTTTTAGCAAATAATCTGGCAGTGGATAACAAATTCAGCAAGAGTCAGTAATGTTATACTGTGAAAATTCAAACAGGTTATGCAAACAGAACAGCTGTGGGATATGATGGTTATTCTAACCTGTATTAGATAAGCCCAGTAGCATTGTGTTGTGCTGCTAACACGACTGCTCCTTTTTTTGGAACAATTGCAACATATAAAGGAATACAATGATAGATGGTATAAACCTGGCTATGCTAATAGGTAAATTTCCAGTCCTTAGGGCATCTTTTTTTTGCCTGGCTAGAGCATTATGCACCCCAATAGCAACATAAAGACTTAATCCCTAACACAGACTTGGGGCCATAGGTATGCATAGGTATCCCGAAAAGCAATTAACCCTCATGAGCCCTCTAGTATTAACCACTCTCAGCACCATACAGAGATCTTGCTCAAAGTTCGCAGTAAATGCTACTTAACCTCTGTCTTAAAAGGGGAAATGTGTTTAATAGCGAGGCCTCATCAGAGATAAGATGAAATTTTATCCAAATGAGCTGACTGCCATGAAGAATGCAGATACTGAGGTATTTCTGGAGAGTATAGACGTAACTCAAGCTCTGTCCGTTTATGTTTAATCATGTGGGGTGCTACAGCATGTGCAAGAAAATAGCAACTTTTACTTAGTTTTTATTCAACTGCACACAAGAGAATTAACTCTCAAAAGTTTCAAACAGTTTTCACTGGAGTGGTGGTTCACCACAATCGGAGTGCCTCACTTGCCATCTAATAGTGAAATGCAGTTCAGGAACTGCACAGGAAAATCACCTCAATTTCAAATTAAGGCAGTATAAATTGAAAATCGGGGGGGGGGGGGGGAACCCACAACAAATCTTCCTTAAAGAATGAGACAATTTTTTACTTGGAAAAATGTATCAAATTGTCATTCACAATGAAGCCTTATCAATTTGTGAATATGATTTTAAGAGTAGTATGTTCTCAGGCACCCGAATTACTGAATGCTTCAAATAAGCATGAAGGATTTGTGAAAAATTCTACCATTTAATTTTGAAGGATATCCCCACAGATTTCTAGGGCTTAAAGAAAATTCTTGAATAGTAACTTTACATTTACATTTGGGTAAGAATGTATTACATGAGACTTCAGCCCTAACTCTCCAATGAATTAAAAAGGCATATTTTACTCTAAAAGACCAACAGCACCGAATTACAAAAAAATCCAATACCTGAAGTTGCAAGAGCATTGCCTATTTCAGTGTATTTGCTGTTATTTCTATGTTGAACAGGGGATGGCAGCATTAAGCGTCATCTCATCATAACTGAATTGTATTCAAAGAATCCTTTTCTTATTAGACAGCGTAAAACACATGTCAGTGTTTAATTAGCTTTATTTTAAAATTGTATGTAAGTCCTCATTCTGTGTACAGATTCCTTCATAGAAATAGATATGAAAGTAAGGCAAAGTGATGCCTGGGGAATTAATTAATTTTGGACATTAAGAGATGTGTCAAATATTGCATACAAAATGAAGCAGAAGTCTCCAGCAGATATTGTATCCAGTTGTCCAAAGGATCCAGCTATTTGCACATTCAAAAAAAAAAAAAAAAAAGGCATACTTGCAAGTTCAAACCAGGCAGATTTGAGGGATATTATAGCATATTCATTTGCCATATTCTGTTTTTTGGCCTAATAGCATAAAAAAAATGCCTTTATTAGAATCTGACCCTTTTTTGTAACAGTTTGCCATATACAGACTTGATAAGAAAAACAGAGACCATTCAGACCGATGCATTTTTACAAGCTACCACAAGATGTCTCTAATTCACCAGAATCTTCAATATGACTTCAACCCACAAGGTGGTATTTTCACACCACTTAAATATGGTATGTATTCATTATGTTACCAGAATACACATATTTGGTGTTACCTGTTTACGTATTTAAAACAACTTTGGAATCATGTATTTCAAATGCATTATAATTAAGATACTATACTGTATAGGCTAATTGAGCTTTAAAAAATTGTAATTACTAACTTCATTGAAATTGTAAATAATAAGAAATTTCAAGATACATGAAATATAGTTTTGAAAAGGCTCCATGTCAGTGGGAACAGTTCAATTAAAATATTTCTAAAGTACAGGAAAAATTCACACTGTAATACCACAGGATTTTTTTTTTCCCTCATTATAAAGAACGTGTGAAGAGTGTTACACCGAAACTTATGCCTTGACATCGCTGCTGGGTCTGGCAGAAGTCAATTACCTAATGCAGAGATACTGAACTGTAGATTATATACACAGGGGTAAGTTGGGAGTAGACACTTGGACAATAGCTGCATAAGAAGCAGTTTATCAGTTTTTTACATTTGTTTGATCCTTTGGGGTTTCTTAGGGTGGGCTGGTTGTGCATGCTCTAGCGTGCTCCACTTTACAAGGAATAGTTAAAGATTCATTAAGGCAAAGAGTTCAGTGGCTTGGAAACTCCTGAAGCAGGAAGAAGGATTAAATGCTAGCTTTGTTTCCAAACACTATTAAATATCGAATAATGAAATCTAAATATTTATTTTTTAAGTAAACACATGGTCTGCTGTGACTTCCATTGGGCAGCAATGCACTAAATGTGGGTACTGTGGCACTCAGCAATACTGACTGTTGTCACAACACTTGCTCCCTCTATAGATGCAGACCTAACATACTTGTTTATGATGCCCAAACTGAAACAACCTGTGGGATATCATTTTTCAGAATAGAAATATTTTGAAAAATCTGGGAAAACAAACAAACAAACAGCCCAACCCTCTAAATGTGTCATGTTGGTAATAAACTATGAAACCCATATTAACTTGCTATCTATTGAAATTCTCAGTTAAATAAATGTAGATATCCCCTCTGCTATATCCATTTTTTCACTAGAGATGATAGTCTTATTAATAAAGTATTTCAGATGTATGTTTCCTTACATCGTTAGGGGTCTTCTCCTGCTTCTCATGCTTTTCCCGGTCATATGCCATCTTTTTCAGAAGTTTCTTCATAGCTTTGTCCTTTTTCTCCTTCTTCTGGCTTTCAGTGTTTTGTTTTCTCACTTGGTTAACAATAAACTTAGGAATCTAGATGAATATAGATAGTAAGTATGAATATCTACATAATTTCCTTAAGTAACTAACTTATCAAAACTTTGTAAATTGAGAGATTGTCAGGTAGAACTCAAAAAAAATAGTATTTATTTCCAGTAATAATTAAAGATTCAAATAATATAAAGCTGTAAAACAATTTAAAAACCACTCCACTTGTGATGTTATATTCCATCCAGTAAGCTCTCAGGAGAAAAGAGGTGGAATCATGCAGTGTTTTTACTTTCCTCAGCCAAAAAAATTCACTCAACACTTAGTCTGTACAATGGTGTTAATAACTTTTCCTCACATGCAGCAAAGGTCAAAATTGTTTAAAGTTGCTGATGGGCAAAAAAGCCTGAACTTCTCCAGTCTGTCTACGTTAGAGCTTTGCTTGAGACCGTGGCACAACTTCATGTTTTATCAAAACATGTTCTATATAATACAAAGTTTGGCCCAAAAGGGAAATGGACTAAAACACCATATTTCCTGCTAATATCTCTAAGCAGAAAAGAATAAATTCCTCATAACAATGCATACTGATAAGCCAAAATCCCCCAAGGACTTATTTTTGAGTTCACATATGGTACACACCATATTAAAACTCTGACCATCAGAGCTTAACTCTACAGTAAGATGTAATGATTCTGTTTCACTCCCATAAGAGTTACCTATGAGCAAGAACCCAGCTGGACGGGGCTGATCTGACTCTAAATAATGGAAGTAAGTTCATATTACTTCTTTGTTCAGATGCCTTGTTTGCAAAATTTATGATTTCCCCCCCGCTTAAGAATACACTTACTGTCCAGAGAAGTTTTTGGTACTGAATCATAAAGCGCATGACATTTGCTGTTCCAGCTGCCATAACAAACTCGCTTTGTTCAATAGTCTTTGAGCCAAACCCATGAAATGTGAAAAGGTTTGGGGCCATCACCATCGCAACATTCTTTAACGTCATTTTATTTTTGTCTCGATGATCAATTACCCTTTGGAGGAATTCAAGCAGTACCTGAAATAACAGCAGAACTTACAGCTCAACTCTGCACATGAAAAAGTTAGAGAGAAACCTGATGTTACATATTTTTGGCAAAAGCTCTTTATTCCTAATAAAACCACATGAAAAGCAATCAATAATAGGGAGCGTGGATATTTTTGTTCACAGGACTGTAATGCAATTTTTGTTTTCTTTAAGTAATGAAGTAAATAATTCTTGTTATTTTTGTGGATAACATTTTCAAAAGCATTCAGGTGACTTTGAAGCCCTGCACAGTGAGTTTTTTTTTTCCAAAACCCTCATTAGGTTGGTGCATAAGTAGCATCCCACAGATGCTTTTGAAAACATTACTGTTGGCTTTTCTTAAATTGAAAGTGAACACAATAGTGCCAGCTGTCATGGTTATGGAAACATGGAATGGCTAGTTCTGTAGGGTAAGCAATTTGTGAGTAAACCACTGCATTGTGAATGACAGGTAGCCAGTTACAAACTGACAATCTTCAATTAATTCAGTTCCAGATATTTGTAACTCAACTCAGGAGCCCTCCTGACTGCCTCCACACAGTAAAGAAACTCAAAAAGAAAGTAATATTTAAACAATAAGACCTAATAGGATTTTTTGTCTGTAACAGAAGATGTTCTGCATCCTGTTTTGCAAATCCTGCAAATTCATTTTTGATTGTAGCAATTCTAATAGTAAGCATATTCCAAAAAAGATTAATAGCTTCGCTACAAAAGGAGAAGCCCAAATTGGAGACTCTGCATAACGTGCTGCAAATACCAATAAGAAGTGTAAATTTCTAGCTTATTGAGAGTAGAAACAAACAGCACAGAGAAAAGTGGGGAATAAAAATGAAGAGCTAAACTCCTTTCATAAAAGCAAATTCTCATCCATAGTATTCTAACACTTTAGTTTTTGCATTGGAAATAATGACTGCTGCTGCAAAAAAAGGAACGAAACTTGTAAGAGAAAAGGTCGCTCACTGGGAGATTACTATTGCAATCTCCTGGAAAAATTTCAAGTCACATTCTTAAAAGTCATTTGGGAGGAATTAGGGTCGTAAGTTGTTTTTTTTTTCCTGAAAAATATTTCTGTGAAATATGAAAAAAGAAAGAATCGCTAGTTTCAGCATTAACTTTGAACTGAAAAAAAGAATGTTAAAAGACAACAGCATTTACTACAGTGGATTCACAGAAACAGACAAAATATTTGTGCAGAAAAAAGTATTAGCAATTCTAACCTTCAGAGTGTCTCTGTTTGCTTCAGGTAGAAGGAGAACCAAAAGATTCAAAGCTTGCAGTTGCTGTTTCTTCGTTGGAAGATCTGCCAGTGAAGCACATGAACCTCAGTATTTTAAAATCGTCATCTGTCCTCTTCAAAAAGCACGATTTCAAAGTGGAAACCTCTTGCAAAATGCTGAATGCATACACATGACTAACTGTCATAGTATGAGAAAGGACTGGCAGATCCTTGTTTTCTGATACTCATTCCAAATGTTCTTTTAGGATTCAGTTGCTGTATGACTCAGCAGTCTGCTGGCAATATTTTCTAAGATGCCTTGTGATTCTTTATTTTGTTACAAGAAGAAATAGTCAGCTAACAGTTCCTCCCTTTTTGAGCCTGTGCCCCAACATATGAAAGGGTATATTCAAAACTGCTTTCACAGTTTCTCTGATTGCCTTAACAGTTGCATGGTCTCCCAAGTCACCCACGCAGAATGAATACCACGTGTTGCTGAGTAAGGCAGGTCTCCAGCGACATAAGCAGCAGCAGCTGCAATGGCAAACCGGTGGGGATAAACCCAAGAGCAGAGAAGCTTAATACATATCTACAGCAGCGAGTGCCATACCAAATGTGGCAAGCTATAATTAAAGAAAAGTGATGTTGGTTCTGCCTTTTACCCAATTGCTCAGTGGTGCGTCATTCACCCAAGATGCAGGACGAGCGCATCCCTACGCTCCTCCACCTCCCAGAAGAGCTCCTACGTTCTGGCAGTGTTGAGCAGCAGAAAGCCCCAACTCTCCCACATTTGTCACTTGTGATAAACTTCCTCCTGTCACGCTTTAGAGGACGTGCTCTGGCAAGTCTTCTCAACAGATTCCTGATGAATCAGGCCATACATAAAACAAGTGAAGAAGGAGGTACCTGCACTTGACATAGCTTTATCACACTATTTCAAAATTCAACAGGGCTGTTTTGTGCATCCTGCCGGAATTCCAACTGACCTGCTATTTCAAATACATTTCATCCAAATCAGTTTGGGAGATACCACCAAAAAAAGAAGTTCACTGGTGAAATAAAAAACCCCCTTGCTGACTACTTTATACCATAATAAAAATTAAGGATCTGAATAAATGAGTGACAAATTATATAGCCATTTAAAACATGCAAGTAGTGATTACAGCATATCTACCTGCTCTAGAAAGACATACATTAAAAACAAGGCTTAAATTTTGTTCCAAAACATCATGTCACAATGCTCAAAAAGCAATGAGAATCAACCTCTTCCTAGGAAAGGAAGCAAAAATTCAATTGCAAAACAATTAAAATTCATTCCTTAAATGAAGGTTTTCTGTCTGTTCACCTAAATAACGATTGAATTTTAGTTGTTTAAATTACTTAAATTAACAAATTAAGTTGTTTAATTAAGCTGTTCAATATTTAATTCTAACCACACTACTTAGTCACAGTATCATGAAAAACACCGACTACTGTCACAAAGATGGCTCTTCCTCTCTAACACCTCATCTTATTACATGTAACCAACAAGATGGGCAGACAATTTAAGCAATGGGAGGCTACGAAGTGCTACGTCTGTTTTGCATCAAATCCTTTGGCTCAATGTAGAAAGTGTTTTGGACCTTGGCACCTGAGTATTTTCTGGGTAAGTAAAACCACATAAGCCTTCAGACAGCTCAGGAGCGGCAAGTAGAAACCCTCCTGGCTCCAATCAGTATCCGGTAAGTGGAACAACCTTGAGAAGCTGTTTGCTGCCAGCATCATTTGAAAGCGTTCTGGCCAGTTTTAACTTGCCGCTCAGTACTGCAAAATCAACACCACTATGTAGCAGGCCTAAGCACCAGCCCTCTACTCCCACCAACTTAACGGCCTTGAAAGGCAGCTCACAACCCAGAGGCTGACACAGCCCACAGTTCTTAAGAATATTCATCTGTCTGCCTGCCCATGGGAACTCCCTGAAAGCGTGCCTTAGAAATGAGCCATCGCGCTGCCTGCAGACAAGGGGAATAGATTTTTCCGAAACTTGCACTCCTGTGTCGACTGGGGAGTTCATGTATGAGGGTTCTCACTCCTGATTCGTTATCACCAAGCCACTCTCTTTCAGTTACAGCTGGTATGTTTGCTGTCTTGGTGACCAGTTGGCAAGGAGGACATTTTCACAGGAACTTGCTGATCTCAAGGGACCAGGGATGATCAGCAGTTCTGACTATTCTACTCTAACTTTTCCTGTTGTAAATGGATAAAATACCCTAAATGGTATAAATTACCATTTGTTAGATTTTCTGCAGAACTATTATACCTTTGCTGTTGTTTTCTTTTGAAACAAATATTGTTTATAAACTGATACCACTATACACAATTTCCCAATCACCCATCTATACCTCCTAACAACTATCAGAAACGTCAGAAAGTGGCATTGTGCTTTCATTTTATGTGTAAACTATTAAAATAGATGTTCCATGAAAAATGTTATTTGTACATTAGCAAAAATATGCCCAGGTTTTCTCAGAAGTCATACTGTTGTTATTCAATTTGTTTTTCAGTTTCACACGTTACTACCAAAAATACTGCTATGGCAAAGAGGCACTTCTCTGCATTGGTATCAATTCTTCACAGCTGAGACAGAAAGGACACTACTCACCCTGTACATCTTGGAAAGCTTTGAGATATTCTACAGTGAGGAGTGGCTGAGGCAGTTCACGGATAAAGAGTTTTAAAAGACTTGCTGCATCATGTTGCTTTACATTTTCCCAGTTGAAAGCCCCTTCATAAAATTTTGCTTCCAGTTCTTGGCAAAGACTCTGAAAGGCAGTAGATACAGAGAACACCAATAACACTCGGCTGCTGGAAGTCATGCATTATACACACAGCAATACTTTTCCATACTTCGAAAGGGGGAAAAAAGGGACATCTGAAATATCACTTAACTCCAGCTGCCGCTGATCTTTTGCTACAAAAAGATAAACTGGGGATCAGAAGCACTGAAAGCAAACACATAGTGATAGGCAGCAGATGGCCAAATCATACAGGAAGAAATCCCATGGGCCTGCCTTAGGGCCATATAGAATATACTATAAGAACCAGATATCATATTCATTCACGTAAGGATTATGACTTCCCCTCCCCCAAAATATTAAGATGTGGCTGATATACATAGCAATTCTGAAACTACTACCAAAGGGCGTTGTTGTAATGCATGCATGGCCATTTTCATAAACAAATATGGCAATTATGCTTGTTGACACACAGTTTCCTATCAAAACATACACTAAGGTGAGGCTGGTTCTCTTTTTAAAAAACAGGGAAAACATTTGTGTAACTGGGTGTCTTGCCATCTACAGGGAACTCTATGCCACTGGGCGCATACAGCTTTGCACTGGATGTCAAACATGCCCTCTATGGAAAGGGACTGTACTGCAAAACATGAGGTTATGCAGCAGAACAAACAGCACTGAAAGTCTCAGTGATAACTCGTAAATCTGGGTTTGGGAAAGGGCAGCAGACATTACTATATACCTGCCTTGCTCCCATGGCAGAGCTATTACTGGGTTTCCAGAGATGGACAAATGGGAACACGCTGCAAAGACTGAGTCCTTCTCAGTCTCCCATTAAGCATCAGTCCCGGCCTTGCACTCACCTAATTTATTTCCCAGTCCCACAGAGTGGGAAGTGGCCTCAGTATAGGGCCAGTGGCCCTGAGGCACCTCTCAGAAGTCCCTCCCTTCTTCTTTCCTCAGTTCTTCCAGACAGAAAATGAGGACAGAGACACTGGCTTGTTTTGTAAAGTATGTGAGATGAAGTGAGGGAAAGTGCTATGGAAAAATATGGCCTTAATTATTTATCTAGACAAGAAGGGCACATTGGATAGAGGATACTAGATACATTTTTAAGATACTGTTCTCATTAAATTTAACTTTGTCCAAATGGAAAACAGATCTATTTCCAAAGAAAATGTGGACACTTAGGTTGCCATAAAAGCTGGATGTTCTCAACTGTCCTCCAGACAGATCTTCTGTCTCCACTGATTACTTAGGGGTTTCAAAGGTGCCAGGATCCTAACTCAGATGTCTAAAGTCAAGTGGGTATGATTTCCTGCTCATCAACAAAACCAAGCTTTACATGACAATTCTCCCTCTGAGTCTCATCAGCTCATCCATCAACATTCAGACCAAAGTCACTGTGGCAAATGCAGTATTAAACAACTAGATAAAATGAATTGCCTTATCTGAGGGGCAAGAGCAGAAACGTCAACTACGCATCCTAATGGACCAATGCTTAGATTTTAAAGTAAATGTATTTAACTATGGGGTATTATAGATATGCAATGCAATTTTTTAATAACTCCTCTAAAATCTATAGAATAAGATACCAAAATATTTTTTCTTGAGATTATCTGTGCCCTTCTATAAAACTACATGAGGAGGAAACCATAGGAAAAAAAAAGCTTAAGAAAATTAAGAGAAAACATCAGTCCTTTAGTGTACTAAATTCTTTGTTTTTCTATAAAGTTTTCCATTTGAATAAGTAAAGGAACTTAACATCTTTGCTAACAAAACAATTGCTTAATTCAAAGAAGCAGCTCCTGCAAATAAATAGGCAAAAAATTAATGAAAGTCAAATAGTGAATGATCCTCTGCCTGGGAAATCGTATTAAACTGATAAAATCAAAGAACAAACAAACCAACAAAATCACTCTGAAATCATTCCAGTATGCAGAACTGATGAAAAGTGGAAAATAAAGAATGGAGGAAAACTGTAAAATACCCCATATCTTAGTTACTGGTAAATAAACAAAGCCAATTTCCATAATATTCCCTTCTTTCAGTTGTTTTTAATGAACCAGCTGCTGGACCAAGTTCTACACAACAGAGGCTGGCAGACATCTTCGGACAGCTGAATCCACTTAAAGAGTTCTCTCCATTTAGTTCAGACTGTCTTTTTAACACATTGACTCTTGGCGCATATCATACTGTGTATTTCGTTTCCTGCATTAAGGCAAATACTGGGGAAGAGTCTGCATGTAATTGGCACTCACTCTGCGAAGTGTCAGTGTGCACAGACGTGCCTAACAAGATTGCGCTTAGTGAGCTGAGTAATTTATTTTTATGAACAGCAATATAACGTGAGAGGTTCTTCAGCGCATGCTGGCTGCCTTGCTCTGTAACCCAGGTTAAGTCTAGCTATTAAAATAGGCTCACAATGCCAGAGTAAAGCTTCCTCCTGGGGTAGAAAGACTGTGTATGAACTGTTCAGATGATTAAGCTGGTTCAGGGGAAAAGCAAAAGGCTGGAAAGCTGGTGCCAAGAATTAATGAGATTTTGGCACAACTGAATTTGAAACGTAGCCTTGACTCTCCTTCAAACTTAAACTCCAGTCTTCTCCCCAAAACTACACTGCATGAAACCATCAGCTTTCTGGCTAATAAACTCAGTTTTCTTTGTAAAGAGATTTTGCTTTCTGTTTTTGAAGATTTTCATAACAACCTGGTGTTAAAATGTATTTGTATGACAAAATAAAATCAGCAAACACAGATAAGTTTTGGGGGATGTTGAGAATCTGTGCAATGTTTTACCTTTACTCTTGTTGCAACTCCTGGTATTCTAAGAAGTCCTTCTGTTTCCAGAGTTGCCTCTTCTATCTGGGCAATCAGCTGTCAAACACAAACCAAATTGCATGAATGAAGATGCCAATTAAAAATTACTGGTAGATAGTTCTGATATATTAGAGCCTGTGTGTGTGTGTGTGTGTGTGTGTGCGCATTTGTGCACGCACAGATGTAACAAGCAGACACACAAACACACAGTTTACAAATGGATTACAGTTGTTGTAGAACAAAACCTTTAATATGGCTTACCTGTTTTATGAATACTCAAAGAAGAGTTTGTCTATTTTATTAAAAAAGAAAACCGTATTTTTTGGACCTCCTTCATGTCTCCTCCAAAAACTGAAGCATTTTTTTCCCAAAATTACTCTGGCTTCAAAAATAAATCCCAATTATTACCCTTATTAAAATGTCTCCAAATTGAAACAATTAAGGTAACATTAGAGATACAACACTAACTTTCTCACAAATACTCTTCTTCACAATTTTACCAGAGAGGAACTAAGTACTTTTAGGCTTTCAAGAAGCTTCAGTTTTCCAAATACTGGCATTCTCCTAACAAACTCAACAGTTTGCAATCCTACACATGGCTTAGATAAATTAGTAGAAATTCTGTGAAAGTACTCAAAACACATATCATAAATTCTGTTTCTCTAAAAGATACACCTAGAAGTATTCACTGAAGGATGGATCTAAGAGTATTCAAAAGAAATTTGTAAACGTCAAAAGCTGATGACAACATTTTAGCACAAATAATTCTCACATTGTTTAACTAGGGCAGTGCCTTTGTTACATACCTTCCTGTGCCAGCTCTTGAGTAAGAAAAATTATGCAACAGTTGTGTTTTCTCCAGTTACAGAAATTAAAGGGGGTTTGCCTACCACTGTGTTTATGTAACTGATAAATGCCATAAAAAAGATCAGACAGAAAAAGCCACACAGAAAACAGCACTGAAGGTGTCACTCTGGTATATTTTCCTTGGTTAAAAAAAAAGAACGAAAAAGTGCTAAATGGCCACATCCAACTCTCACCGTACCTGGCTTACACCAGAGCAGTGGCTGCCACTCTCATCTGTTGGGCACAAAGTTGTGGGCATGTTGTGGGCATGACTATGGGGAGGCGAGGTCTGGTGGCACTGCCAGCGGCCATGACTCGTTCGCACACGCTCACTCACAAGTGCCCCCTTGGCAGGCAGCAAGAGGTGGCCGCTGGCCACCACCAGCCTCCTGCCTATGGGAAATCCCCTCTCCATCTCTATCAGGGCTGCTTTGTATGGCTTCATTAGCAGGCCAGAGACCTGAATTACTATGAGCAGAAAATTCTGGTGGAGATACATGGATCGGTATTACCCTCAGATCTTCCAGTCAGAAAACCCCTAGGCTAAATTATGTAATTCTTTTTAACCGTAATTCCTCAATGAAATAAAAACTAGGTGCATTTTTTATTAAAAGCATTTTTTTAATTAAGCAGCCTTCCTATTAGCTTGGTTTGTTTCATTTCAGTGATAACCAAGGTATATTTCAAAAGCAACATGCACAAAAACGTTCTTTCTTGCACTTTATATAAATCCCCTATTCTTCAAAAGCATCTGCTGCAGAGAACAGGCAGAAGAAATGGGAAACTTTTTATTTTCATATTCTCATTTAAAGAAAAACTCTATTCCAAATGATGTCTGCACCTTGCAAAACAAATCACATCTATAAGCTAGAAATTTTCTTCCCGAAGAACTATGCTTACTATGTTGCTAGGACAGCACAGTGATCAATCACTTTTTGACATTTGGTTACTTTTTTTCTAGATAGCATCTTTCCCAGAAATGTATTTTTCTGATCCTGAGGAAGTAATTTCTGGCATGAATGACACAGCAATAGTTTTGAGAGAGTGATGCAAAACTACTGTGAGTTTTCTGTTTCTTGAAAAATAACTTAACAAGGAGGTCCCCAAACCTACTGAAACGGTGATGACACAGCACTGAGTTTCTGTCAGTGTTAGGACAGGTCCACACACTGTGGTCTCTCCCTTCTCATGCAATGAGCCCTGCTATGCACGGGGCAGTAAATCCAGGGTCTCCATCATCTTTCCTATTATCTTCCCTATTACCATGACATGATATGGGCCAAAGCATCCCCCCCATGTACTAAAATAACAAATCTTCTGGAAAAGGGCAGCTGCCACCACCAGAGGCAGTTATCCAGCCCACTCCTTAGCTAACTGCCTCATGGCCCAAATCACTTCTGAAAAGGAAAAAACACTTCCTAGAAAGGTAGGTTCGGCCTGTGGGCCAGGGATTGAGAATTTCTATGGAATTTCAAGTATTTGCTCTGAAAAAATAAAGGGCAGCCCTACCGATGATGAAAGTTACACTACCATTATGAAATGGAATTTGGCTGCAGTGGGTTCTTACGCTAATTGTCAGTTTTCACAGGCTTACTAGTAAACTTGCCTAAATCATGGAGACCAGTTGTAACAAAAAACAAACTTTATTCCTTTAACTCAAAATATATCTGACACAAAGCAAAATAGCACACTTACTGAATTAATAAGTAAAGCTGCAAATAAAAATTACAATAACTTTGACTGGTTAGAGTAATATACTGAAAACTTTGCTATAGGGAGCAAATAAAACCAGGACAAAATGTTACTTGTTTGTCATTTGCAGGTATGTAAGAATTTGACTTGTTTGTGCCTATTTACCTTTTGAAAAATCAGTGGTATCTTGGTTCCTGGCACCTTCTTCTGATCCTGTTCCAGTAAAACTGACAGTGGGACACCAAACAAGCCAGAATCTGAAGAATAAAGCAAAAGAAACTGAGATGTTATCCACATCTGTTCCAATACATGTGATAATGACATAAACCACATTTTTGAGCGATAAGCCTATTCAGAGCTATTGACCTTTTGTTCAAAGTGTTTGAATGTCTTTGTCAACCAAGTTATTACACAAAGCTTTCTGGCTAAAAGGATTCATGCATCTCTTCCTTCAACTATAAATCAGAAGTCTTCTGTTTTGACTTCAAATTGCCATCCACATACTCTGCAGTACAGTGAAGCAAATTGCATAAATGAACCATCTGCGTGGTTCTGGTTTGCGGAATGGGCGTGATGATGACCCTGCAATGCAGATCTTCATCACTCAATGCAGGTTATTATAGTTAAGATGCAAATGGCATAAGTAAAATATCCAGAAATTTGGCTACTAAAATGAGACAGATGTAATTATCACCCAGAGTTACTCTGAACACTTCTCTCTATGAGGGTTTTTGAAAGAAGAGCTTTACAACCCTTGTGCTTTTGCATTATACAACACTGGCAGGATAGCAAGATCACCACCTTGCCAAAGGTGTTTTGCTCCCCCCCCCCGCATAAAAGCAAAAGTACAGTTAAGTCTTGGTTAGAAAATGGTCTTTACAATAGTACTAAGGCAATGCAAATTAAAAAAAAAATGGAATCTAGTCTCAGTTAATCTAGCCCTGATGCAAAGCTAGCCTTAGTCTTCAAGTAAATGGGACTCCCATGTGTTTATGTCCCAGATGAATAGAAGTGAATGACATTAAGAGAGATCTATACTAGTAACTACTAACCCCAAGTTTGCTGGCATAGAACTCTGTCAGCAGTACTGATAATTGCTGTGTGTGCAATTTTTCTGAAACAGCATATAACACTAAATGTAGCTAAAAGCTCCTGCTTGGTATGATGCCATGCCAATACGGAGCACAGAACAGCTGTAATTACTAAAAAGATGTCAGCTCTTGAGGGAATGTGATATACGTCAAAGAAACATCAGTTTCCGTGCCAAATCAGGGAGTTCTTGCATCTCTATCAGCGTAAAAAGTCTACCTATAAAATAGATAAAGACTTACGCATACACTCAATATCCATATCCCATAGTTTTATTACCTTGAAGATCCTGTCAATAGTAACAGTTTCTACTGAGATGAAGTTGGAGAAACAAACTGTAGGAAGTCAATAGAAAGACAGGGCTGGGCACAGTACAACATTCCACAGAAGAATTATGTTTTACATACTCAAGCACCAAGGGGAACAGCCAATAGATCCACCATTGTATGAATCAATAGGCCAAACTGCACTTCAGGAGTGAAGAGGTGAGCGTCAGGTAGAGCAACAAGGCACCGAAGGCATTACATTGCAAAAGCAGATTTGTTTGGCAGAAAGGGTGACATGTCATTGTCTATTTCCTAAACATTTCCATGAGTCTAGCCCATCTTTTTTAACTTGGGGAAAAACAGGGGTTTTAATCAATTCAATGTTTTTTATGACTGCCTGTCATTCACATAATAATGCTATAAGTGAAATTCAATTAACAATAAATTTGGTAAGAAGAATCAATTAAAACTAAGACCCAAAATACAAGAGAAGAAAGTGTTTTGTCTCTGTTTATTAGTGAGAGCACAAGCACTTCTGCAAGAAGAAAATGCATTTAAGTGATCAAGGTGTCAGAGATGTTTCTGTGTATCCTTTTGCATTTAAAAAGTTATTTTCTACTACTGTAAAGTGAAAAGCATATTCTGAAGAATTTATTGTACCTTGCTGTATATCTCTCAACCATCTCTGTCGCTTTCAATTATTTAAAGGAGTGAGCTATTGCACTGTCACATTCACTGAACCTTGACAACAGGGTTTTGGCCAAAGCAGGCTAGTGATTAACTGGGAACACATTTCAAGCTCTTGTAAAGCATTTAGCAGAAGCCAGAAATACAGAAAACAAACAAAGCACTGAAAACCTCTAGTATCTTGAAATTGGTTTCCACGTGTCCTATGTTCCCAAGAAAAGCACTGTGATTATACATATGCTCTAATGGCTTGCAGAGCAAAATGACGCGTTGCAGCCGTCTTGACATCCTCTGCAAGTCCAAATCTTCCACTTAATGTGATGTCATTCAGCATAAAAACTGCATTATGGCCTCAGTAAATATTGGATGGGCAAGGCCTATGTGACACAAGAAAGTTTGTACCAGATAGCAGAGAAAAGCAGGTGACAAAGGTTTCCAGCATCTCCAGCCAAGGGCAATGAAAGCAAAAAAGTCAGGTAGAAGTAGCACAGCAAAGCAGGAAAAGAATACCCACAAAGAGCACATCCACGTGCCCTCCCAGGGAACAGATCAGCACATACAAACTCCCGTGAAACAATTCCTCTTGCACAGCATGCTACTAAGATAGTTCCCTTTCTTCACTCCTTGGTTTACCTGCTCAGTGACTGACCTGAGTTTTAACTTTAGACAGAGAGCACAGTCCCGTAGCTGGAGTGACTACGTGCAGGAACTTGCTTAAAGTGTGCCTTGAGTTAAGGCGTATAATTAAATGCTTCTCAGGACCTATGTTACTATTTATATATTAATATAATTTTTCTGCTGGAAAATTTTAAAGAACTGGATGCATTTGTTTTATTGGATTAAAACAGACCCATTTTTTGGTTCAGAATATGAAACACCGACTCACCTTTGGTTTTGATTTTTACAGCTTTTTGCTGCTTGAATTCTGTCCCAAGTATGTCATAGAGAGCAGTTAATTCAATCAGTGCTAAAGAATAGACTTTCTTCATGTCCTGAGGGGCCAGGTCACCAATCTTTGTGGTACCTGTTTTGTCCTTCGGCAGCCTGAAATTCTAAAAGCAGAGATTTGCAGCAGAGTGAATAATCCAAGTCATAACAAATTACTTAGTTTGAAGGCTGTGCTTCCTTCAGGGTACAACCTTTCATCATCAAGCCTGCTGTTACTGACTAAATCACGGGATAATCCCCCAAATAGGTTGAAAAGCAGGTGATCTTAAAATCATAGAAGGATTTAGGTTCCTAGTGACTTCTGGAGGTCATCCAATTCAACTGCCTGCTCAAAGCAAGGCTAAATTCAAAGTCTGATTGGGTTGCTTGTTGCATTGTCCAACTGAATTTCGAAAACTCCCAATAACCTCTGTTGGCACACGTTCCAGTGCTTAATGCCCTCATGGGGACTTTTTTTCCTTTGCAAAACAGAATTTCCCCTGTAGTCACTTGTGTCCATTGCCTCTTGTCCTTTCGCTGTGCACCTCCAAGAAGAGTCTGGCTTTGTCTTGCTTGTAACCACCCACCACCACCACCACCTTCTGCATCTTTTTGCAATTTACAGTGGTGGAAGTTGCTGTCCATGAACAACCGTATGCCTGTACAATAGAAATCCCTCTGCATTTATGCACATAAAATAACATATTTGGCTGCCATACAAATAATAATAAAGGGGTTCCCTTCTTAGAGAAGGGAGATCCTTAATTATGGCTCATTTCTACCACACTAAATGCTCAGAAGCTGCAGTCAGAGAGGAATATATAAGGAATTGAGCCGAGAGGGCGAGGGAGATGGACTTCCCAGCTCATAGAGCTTTTTAGCTCCATTTCTCACCAGCAGGCTTTTAAGTAAGACTCTTGCCTGTGCCTGACATTAGCAGTGAGCATGACTCAAAGCAGGAAGGTTGACAAGACTTTCTTCCACTTGAAAAGATATGTTATACTCCAGAATTATTTTCTCATCCTGTACAAACCCAGCGATAGCGTAGACGAATTGGTGGTTATGGTACACGACTACAAGGGCACATACCGAAACATAAACATAATTTACAAATTGTAGATATGTAGTCAGTTTCCCACCCTGAGGTTTCATTGACTTGCACAAACATGTATGTTTAAAAATAGCTGCCAATGACAAAGGTGCAACAAATACAAATTGTAGATTTAAATAGGTAACTCCCTTCCTTTTCCTATCATTTTGCCACTACTTTCATCACTGAAGGCGAAATCCCATAGCCATATCTTTGAGCAATCCTTCATAAGCTCTAGCTAAAAGTATAGCTAAAGTATGTATTATGCATATATATATGTGCATATATACAGAAGTAAGTTAAAGTATAGCTATCATTTCCTTGTTATAGGCTGCATTAGAGAAACATGACTCAAACACTTTAGAATCCATTTCTAAATACCCGTTAGTGTCTGGTTTATAATGTTTAAACTAGGATACATGGGGTAATTACTATTTGAAGAACTGCACACGTCCTTATCTAAATTAAGTGTTTAAAGAACTGCGAAACATTATTACTTCAGACACTATGTTTACTCAGACATGTTCGCACTGTTGAAAAAAAAAAAAGATGTTTTTCACACCAGTCATTAGTTTACAGGTTATACGTAACTACATGTTCATGAACTGTTAGGTAGAGAGAGATCCTCAAAGAGATGCCTGAAGATCAACAACAAAACGCATTGGAGGATCTTCTTTTGTATTTATTTGGATTCGTTCAGAATGAGTCTTTTTTTATTAAGAGTTGGAAAGTAAGACTGAGCACAAGTTAATCCTTAATTTCCTGCCATTTGACTTTAGACTTCTATAGACCATCCTGTTCTTCATTCTCATCCCTCACCTATTTGCATTGGATAACTGCACAAGGTTTCTACAGGCATCCACCAACCCTTTTTAAATGACGACAGAGATTTTTATTACAGAGGTAAAGCATTTCACCTCAGATAACAGGAAAAGGGGCTGTAAACAAGTAAGGACACTGTTTGTACAACTACAACTAAGCCACTATTCCACTTAATATTGTCAGTCCATTATTGCTTACACGTAGAGTGCATTTTGCCAGACAGACAATGACATAAATAGGCATAAAAGTAGTTACTTCCATGTTATTGAGAATACTATTCCCAAAAATGAGTTATCTTGAGAAGGTCTGTCTCTACGAAGCTGGATCCGAAAATGTTCTTCTAAATCTAATTCACCCACTACCATATAAATATCATCCAAATAGTACCACTAGTAAAAACAAAGAATGAGAGCAATAAATAGAAAACACCTACCGGGAGAAGAGTATCACCCCCTCCACCCTTGCACATTTTGCCTACTGAGCTGTCTTTGAGATTAGCTGCCTGTTCTGCAAACGATATCTCCAAATTGATGTCAGTGTCTGAAAATGGCATGTCTTCAAGTGAGCTCTTCTGCTCATCAGTTCCAAGACTAAACTTCGGACCTGAAAACAAAGTAGAAAAAACTAATAATCAACAGCAGCACAATTGAGCATCACTCAGTGCCTGACACTAAGTTTAAAACCAAGTAGAAGTTAATGCTATGCAAGGGATGGACTTTCTGGTTGCAAATTCACCGATATCTGCATTTTTTACGTCAGTTGAACATGTAGCTTCTTACAAGGGTCCATCTTTTATAGTTTTTCTTTAATAATTCTGCCAAGGCATGGGGTTTTCTCCTATTTATCTATTATGAAAAGATAAAGCAATCCACCTCAAACAAACAGCAGACTGTTGTTTGTTTAAACTGCTGTTAAAATTTCAAAAGCAAAAGAGAATGTTTTCTCTATGTTCTAAAGAGTTAACATCTGGGAATAACAGGGAGTACACAGATCATGTCTTTGTCCCAACATCCCTGTCCTCACCTCAGTCTGAGGAGTCTAGATTCCTCAAAACTGTTTGGATATGTTTCCATAATACAGGGAAGGACTAAGTACACAACAACGGCCTTACTTCTCTTTCTTTGTTCCTTCAAGGAATCAAACACTAGACAAATTTAGAACATTTTTTGTTTTTTTAAAAAAAAAACCCAACCAGAAGGGAAAAAAGGGAGAGGCGGTTCTGCTTTTAGAAAAAGAAGTAGTCTAATTTCATAGTAAATCAACCATTACTTTTCAGTCTGAAGTTAAAATATATCATGAAAGAAGCAAGAGGAAAATTATATTGTAAATAACACTATTTAATACAAAGCAGCAAAGACAATTTAGCCAGAGAAGGATTCTGATCTCTCCACCATCTCTCTCGTGATGTGGTACTTCTTAAAGGATACATCCAGGACTAGGTTCCTTGTACAAGACAAATACCTTGCAAGTATTTGTGATGAAATTCAGACTTTCTTAAAACCAGCACAAGTATAAACAAATCAGTCCTGCTCATTTCAATGGGACCATGATTCTGCCACTGGCTCCTAGGCACAGGAGACTGCAGCCTGTTCAAAGCTAACATACTTCCAAGTGCAGGAAAAGTGGGACGGAAATGGACATGAGTTGAGGAGGCGAACCATGAGCAGTGTATATGCTTTGGTATATTAGTATTGTGTAACATAATAGATTAATTTCTTTACACCATTGTGGGAAATTTTTCTATGGCCTGGAATAATTGTGCTAAACTAAGCCAAAAAAAAATTCCCAGAAGATAGTTACAGCTACAGCAACATTTGACCTTGAAGCAGAGGAAAGGCTGCAGATAGGCTGATTAAGGCAGAAGGCATCAGGGAAGTGCTGCTCTACACTGATACTTTCAGTGGTCTGCAAAAGAGCTGAGCTGCAAGCGTGGAAACCGAATAACATATGAAGCATCAAGTTTAAAAAAAAAAAATTACACCAACTACAAATTTTTTCTGAATGGTATCTGCATCTAATTGAAAGACTATACACAAGACAAGACTAGTCTCTGATATTCTTGAGTGCGAGTCCTGAAAATTACCTCAGTCTGCCGGGGCCAAACTCAAAGGACCCGACAGGCAAATGGCTGCAGCTACCACAGCCACTTTCTAGTAAGGCACAGTGCTTTATGCAACCACTCCCACACCAGTGTAATTGATCTAGAGCTGAGACACTTCCAGAGAGAGAAGGTGGATTTGAGGTAACACTTTGACTCTACTTACAACCAAGCAATGCTGTGAGAAGTAGAATAAAACGTTTCCAAATTTTGCCTCTCGTGTGTGTTACTCACCACTTGCTCTTCCAGAGTGGCTCCTGCTCACTTTCCATAGACCCTGAAAGATGCCTGGGGCATACGCTAAAGATTAAGCTGATCCTGAAACTAGAGCTGCTCCTTTCGGTAGAGATATATGAAACCTCAGTAACCAAACATATCCAAGGTCAAATTCATCCCTGGCTTCGATCTTTGGCCTCCCTGTGTGTATATCTGTATACATCATGTAAACTGTTTAATGCATCCGAACTAAAGGAAAACAGTTCCCCATCCCCCCAAGACTTTTGTCATGCTAATGTGGCCTATACGTGACCTACATACTTCCTACCAGCCTGGGAGGGATCTGATGTTAACAAACAATAAAGCAGTAGCTCCTATTTCAGTCCTCTGGTCATACGAAGGTGCTGTGTAAAGCAGATGTCTTGGTAATGGTGTACACGTTTTAAAAGTCTGGAAATGCTGCTGTTGTGGGGAGTTTCTTCTTGGTCGTATAGCCTTGCTCCTATTGTTGTGCATTCATTAACTAGAAAGCAGCTGTAAGAGGAAGCAGCTTTGGTGTTCTGCCAACCTGCCAACTGCATGCAATATTTCATGAGAGAAATGCAAGTGTGATACAGAAAAATGTAAATATTATCTATAAGGATGTGGAAACTGTATTTTACATTAGTCATGTACCCTTTCCTTGGTTCACAGTGGGGTGCGGATTACGTTTTGGGCTTCTTTTTAACAGGACATGGAAATATCGAAGTGTCAACCTTGCTATTTCCTAGTTTTGCTAGAGAACCTAGAGTAAACCCCAATGGAGCTACGTTGATAGATCTTAATTAACTGGAAAGGCTGATTATTCTTTTTTGACTGACAAAGCATTTCTCTAAAATGCTAATTCATAGATAATTTCAATGGAAAATAAAAAACTTCGTAATCTTTTCACTAACACTCTATCAGTCCGGCCATAGATTCCTTATTTATCATGTAAAATGAAAAGCAGAAACAAACTCTTTAATTAAAAAATACAACCACATTTCAGTCTTTTTCCCTATCAAGAAGCAAACATCACAGCTCTTTTCCCTCATGTTACACATAGTACATGCAATTCTTTCATCCATTTGCCAGATCATTATGCTTTGAGGTTGCCCTTACACAGAGGTTTTATTTAACATTCTTCCCTTGTAGCTAATCCTCTGTGTTCAGAAGGACAACTGCAGTCCCACAGTAAACTGACTTCCGCTGCTCCCCTATTTAAGCTAACAAGTATTTAGCTTTTCATCTGCTTTATTCTTTCCTTTTTATTTCTTGAGATGTCTCAACCAACACAGTTATTTACTCCTTTTCACAGGGATCCAAAGAAAATTACTTTTTTTCTTTTGTAGATGTTGAACATATTGCTAGCTTTGCAGGTCTTTAGTGAGTGTTATGGATTGTTAATATGATAACGTCTTTTGACAGCTGAACACATGATTCTGAATTTTCTTTTTGTTTCCTGTAGACACGTTCTGCACCTACATGAAACAAAGAGGCACGTAAAGACAGTAAGTGAGGGTGCTTCCAAAAAAACCTCAAATACGCATCTACCAACAAGAAAATCTTAGGAACTCATTAAACTGTTCTGTTTGAGCAGGATCAGACAGAAAAGAATAAAAACGTAATGGTTTTGTGTTATTCCCTGAGTTTGCTTACATTGTTTAGGCAAGAAACAAGGTGTGTCGGACTGGCAAGAAAGACAGAGTGAGCACAAGTTCACACAGTCCATGTATGCTCTAAGGGCAAACCATTATCATCTTCAGTCTGGCAGAAGCACTTGGGAATGCAGTATTCAAACACAAAGTTAGGAACAAAGTCATCACCTTCGGAGAAGAGCCAGAGTCATTCACTCTAACAGTTTTAAGACATCTCAATTTAAGCTTCGGATTTTTTTTGTAATGTCTGAGATGATATTCATATTTTTCAGGTAAAACTGGTACTACTTCTCTGTCAAAGGGGGTTTCCATTTTAAAATACTGTCCTTAGATTTTGATTTAATAAATATTTAGTATCTCTGAAATATCAGGCATTGTTTACTTTTTGCCTTAAATTCATTCACTGTTTGTATAACACTAACTTGCTCATCATTCTGGAGAAAAGATCACAGCACAGCACTGAAACAGGTGTGGTACTTT
The DNA here is from genome assembly GCF_964195595.1 of Calonectris borealis. Classification (NCBI taxonomy): domain Eukaryota; kingdom Metazoa; phylum Chordata; class Aves; order Procellariiformes; family Procellariidae; genus Calonectris; species Calonectris borealis. Next base: position 62,122,525 of record NC_134314.1, read on the forward strand.
TAACATCACCGAACTTGCATGGTTTGACGGCAAATTGAACTGATTTTTTATTCCTGCTCCACTCTTGGCAGCAGAGCCCACTTTAGCATGTTGACAAGAGCAGAAGTGTATCAGGATGTAAGCACGCTGCATTTGCCATCCACATCGCAATCTGTGCTGAGAAGAGCTAGCATATGGGATTTGCCTTTCAGAACTTCCCATTTCTGAAGGGTTCATCAGGGCCACTGGAAAAAAAGAACCAGATGTGATAAAAACTCTGTAATAATTGCTTGGTAATTTTCCAGCTCTGAATCCTACAGTGCAGTTTATTGACACAAGCACCAGGCGTCTCTTCCTTCCCTTGTGCTGAACCAGCAGTCTGGCAGTCCTCCCAATTTTTTACTGTTCTTACTGGAGTGAGGTTTGCTGAGAGTGAGGGAGCATTAACAGCACTTCTGGAAACACATAGATTTGGTGATATTCAGGGCTGGTTTATATTCATCTCTCCCACTTCAACTTCCATGCACATCCTGTATTGTTTGTTGCTGTTTTTTAAGTCTAATTACAGATTAAGTAACTTGCAGTAGGGAACTTGATCTGCCTGCCTGCCTATTTAAGTGGCCATAAGGTTCGGTATAACACCTATGTGCTATCCAGTCCCTTGGAAGACGAAAAAAAAACCCAACATACAAACAATGCAGAATACCAATGCAGTATCTTAAAACTTAGATGGCTGCCAGTTAATATCCTAACCTCTACAGTGATGGGTATGGTGGTATAACAGACATGGTGCAACCCCTACTTCGAAGAAACCTAAGATGATGCAGGGCAGCCACCATTTTATTATTGGACCTGAAGAACAGCAGAAAGCTTTGACAAAGTCTTTCATCAAAATTCATACTCTCAAAACAGAAACTATGGAATCAGCTAAGGACTTCTGTGATGCTCTGTCCTACCAGGCAGTGAGAGGGAGGGGTCTTCCATGGGTACTGCACCCCTCTTGTGTAATGACGCGCTGTTGAACACAACCCAGTCCTACACACACAGAATGGTATTTCCCTTCCTTAAAAAGGTAAACAACTTTTTTCTTCCATCCCTGTTCTTCTTTCATTTTGAGCTGCAGATAAATAGCCAGTTCTCACTTTTTTTTGATGTTTATAGTCCATTTTTTTTTGTTCTCTTGTATGCACTGATGAGCTTGTGTATAGTGCTTCATTTCCTGTACTGTACAACAGAGATAAACCAGAAGGGATAAATTAAGGATCAGGAAAGACCTAAGCATAAGCTATGAGAGGAGACTTCTCCCAGATGACTCGATTATAAGATGATCACTGGTAACAAACAAGGTTTCCTGGATGGCTCAAAGGACACTATCCACAGCCACACTTAAAAATTTTGTACCACAACAACGCAGGCCAGAACAGGTTTCTCATAAGAATTTAATTTTCTTTTGCTGAAAAGTTACTTGAAATATGGACCTACGTAGTAGCTTGTATAGTTGAAAGCCTACAAACCAAAAGAAGAAGAAAAAGAAAGAAAAAAAAAAAAAAAGTAGTGAGTTGTTTGGCGTTACCTTTTGTTTCATCTTGTGTTTCATTTTTGTTTTCACTTGTTCTCACAGTTGAGGGTTCACTTCCATCACAGATCTAAGAAAGGAACAATAAATATGCATGCCTATAAAAACCAAATGCATGGTTGTAGAAACACATTTGACTGTGCAGGATTAAAACACATAATCCCGCAATTCAGAGGTATGCAGAAGCATACCTGTGTGTTTCAGTAGAAAACCCTTTGCCAAAGTCTAAGGGGATCTGAAATCCAGGTAATTGAAAAAGAAGTAGTTAAGCCCATTCCCCCTCTTCGTAAAAGGCTAAGTGGGTATAAGACTTAATTTTCCAGAGTTGCAAATAATAAGAAAATGTAGTCTTTGACCTGAAGCCATAGTTTGCAGTAGAAAGGATACGGAAAGGGAATCTGGAGGAGACATTTTGACTGACTCAGTCCCAATTCCTTCCTCTTGCAAAATCTCACATGGTTGCCTCCCCTATAGAACAATCCCATCGCTTTTGCAGGGCAGTCTGACATTAATATCTGTGCTTACAGCTTAGATTCCCAACAGCAAAACTAGGACACTTCGAAGAGACAACAAAACAGGAAAGGATTTGACCCATCTTCTCCTTTCCACAATGCTGCACTACCCAGTCTCAAGATTTGTCACATTCCATGAACTGGATGACACCTGCTACAGAAAAAAATATTTCAGAACATGTAGAAAATCTATACCCATATATATATATATGGGTATATGTATACCCATATATGTTTTTACCCATGTATTATTTTAATTATCTTTTTGGCAACTCAAATCAACAATGAATGTTTAGCACTCTGGATTTTTAATTGTATTTTACTCAAGCACTGTATAACTCTGTATTTACTGAGAAAAAAAATTCAAGTTTTAAAGTTTTCTCCAACCAACACAAATCTGTATATTTACTTTTTTTTTAAAATCAGGGATCTTGAGAGATGGAAGAAGATAGCATGACCGCCCAGAAAATTATTACTGTTTTACAGAGCAGTAGAAGCAGACTGGGAAGCTGTCAAGGTACCAAAAGTCTAGCTTCTCTTTGGGAATATGGCAGGAAATTTAGTAGAAACATCAACACAATTGTTGCGTTAATGCGAAGCACCAACACTATTGTTTTACCTTTCCTCCTGCTTTCCTCCAGGTGAAGGGAGGTTACAGGATTTTCAGAGGCTATTATTAAACTGGAATGATTTCATACAGCTGCAGATGGCTTCAGTCCTCTTTTGTTAAATAAAAAGCTTTCTAATGATGGGAGAGTAACAAAGCACTGAGACAAGTTACCTAGGGAGGTTGTAGAAGCGACTTCACTACAGGCTTTCTGTGACAGATTAGATGAATAACCACAAGCAATGATTTCTGAATAATTATCTTGCTTTGGAGAAAGAAATGCAGTATAGGTTTGAGGGCCTACACTTGTATTATTTTATTTCAGTCAAGAAGATAGGTTTAGAAGGATTCTTTTTTTTTTTCCTTCAGTTATTTCAATATTTAATAAATATTCTAACCTTCTGGTTTATACATCTTAAATGGCTACAATCATTTGTCTGTTTGCATTACTTCTCACTGATGTCATCAATATCAAAATATGTAGTTTAAGAGACACAGAAGTCTACTGAATACTGTGACATATGATTTTCAAACATTACAATGTGTAGACTAAATACAGGAACATGAGTATTTCTTGTGCTTTACTGAAATAACATACTTGAAAGGGAAATGATACTGCTTTAAACTATATGATATTTCACCTAAATTGCTCTGCTATTAGTTCTTGTAATTTTTAGGTGTAGTCAATTCCAAATCAGATCCCGGAAAGCTTTTATGGAGTTAATATCCCTTCTGCAACCGCATGCAAAGCAGAACAGTAAAAAGGAAGTTGTGCCTCCAGAACATACATTTGAGCTTACAAACTCCCCCCAGTACATTTCACCTCTACTGAATTTGAAAGGAGTTGCTGAAGAAGAGGAAGCTGTTGGGGGAAGGAGGAAGTTAAATCCCCTCAAAACTCACGAAGCCTTTCACTGCTGCTACCATTGCATTGAATGGCAGCGGCAGCAGCGAGATCAAGGCATGGGGCCGAGGTCAGGTAAGCCTGCCATGGACTTCCACCAGGTCACTCTTCTTAGGGCTGAAGATCTTGTTGCTTTTGGGGGAGTAGACAGGACACGTACACTTCTCCACAGAAGAGGAATTCTAATCATAGTCTCCATTTCCCTCCTTCCCATTTCCTGCATGTGGGAGAGGAACTCTCGCATTCGATACCCCATGAGAGGAGATAGGGACCCTTCAGACCTGTCAGAGCAACTTCCCACACACAGTTTAACGACACGCACAGGCCCTGGGAGTTAGTATGGGGTCTAAGCCTCCAGCTGACAGGCATAAAGACCTAGCCAAAATAGAGGAGGTTAAGTTGATGTCCCTTTTTTTCCCTTTTTTTTTTAAAAAAAAAAAAAAGAAACAAGAGCAGCAGTAAGTAAGAGATACTGCCCCCGATCTGGCAGACCCCTCAGAATGGCTGCAGGGCACCACCACCCAAAGATAGAAGTGGGCTTTTGGTAGCTCTTTGGGTAATTGTTGTCATGAGTTTTGCATCTGCATTAAAATTAATTCAGATTAATATCTTGACGATGGAGTGGTTGTTTTATTCATCACCTTTAAGTAATACGAGGCCAATATACATACTTCTTTCTACATACTAAAATTGCTTAATGCAATGTCAGGCCTGGACCAACGCTATTCCCATAAATTCAGTAAAAAATTCCCTTGGAAATCAATGAAAAGTTAGACACAAATCTTCTGGAAATATCCCTTTTGTGTCTGTGCATTCCTCTCCTCTCCCCCCACCCCTACATGTCCCTCTCTTCTCTCTGCCAGAATCAGACAAAACGGACAGGAACTTACTTTTCCCTTTGAGTCGTTTTGTAGCCTGAAGATATCTCTGACATCAGGAATCTGGTGCTGTTTGTTTTTTTTCCTCATGGTTTGTGTGACAGTCTCTACTCGCTTTTCCACCGCTGCTTTCTGGGTTCGGGTCAGTGTGGACAGAAACACCATGCTTTCCAGGGAGTCACCAGAGCTCTCGCCAAACAGATTTGACAGACCTGCCTCCTTCAGCCATTCTTCTTCTAGTTCTCCCTCTGAGCAAAGCAAAGAGGAAAAGCCATAAACGTTGGCTTTCGAGTACTGTTAAGCACACTGGAGGTTAATAACATGATCTAGTTAATGCAGTTCACAGGGAAAGTACTAAGGGGATCCACAATTAAGAACAATTACTTACACGACCATGACTTGGAAAAAAGCTATTGTTTCTAAAGAGCTTCAAAAATGTTAACATATGATATCAAAGCTTTTGAAATAGTTAATCCAATACAGATTGCTATGGGGCAAAGTTTATAATAATCTACAGCACTTCTATTAAATTATATACCATTTTATAAATGTACCTAGATATGAATGTGTATGGGGAAGCCTGAAAGCCTCTGATCATTGCTGCTTCATTGATTTTTACTTCAATCCTCAATCTTTTTAGCTCCTTTACTGACATGGTTCTGCCCACTTTTCTTGATACATTAATCCTACAGCTCTCCACTAGCTCAATTTAATGAAGGACAAACCAGGCTATAGGAGTCACCTTAATGTTATTTTTAATCAGTTCTTATGACATGGTCTCCAGCCTGCTGACAGCCCACAAAACAATTGTTGCTTTAGTCTTATAGCTGATAAGGTATCCTTTATTGACAGATCACTGCACATGAAAGAGTAGAAAGCTATTAAATACTGCCACCGATGGCAAAACTTCTGCTTCTGAAATCAGTCTCTCTCTAATGATACTTTCTTTAAAACACCAAGCTCTGTCTGTAGCAGCCAAGTTTGTGCTGAATGCCAACAACTCTCTCAAACGTTCAAGCAACATTTCCATTTATGAGATATATAAAAGTACTCCAAAGCTGGCATGTCAACTTCATATTGACTGCAGTTTCCCACCGTGCACAGTGCATGTCCAAGTGGGCACCTAAATATTAACAGCATTCAGAAAACAGACACAAAATTTTAAGTATGAATTTTGCCATGGCTATGCAGCCAAATCCTGAGCCTCTGACAAAACTCTCAGATTTTATTAGGGCTGGAAAGAAGGGCTACATCCACTCTCCAGAGCGGATGTGAGCAAGGTATATCTCATCTCTCCCTTGCCTTGCCTTTGCATGGCCGTGTCACAAGCAAGCCCCCACCCAGGCAGGCCCATCAGCCAGGTGCAGTGTCCCACGCATTCAGGAGTACTCATACCCAAGCAAGGTGCTACACGTTCGGCAAGCTGCGGGGCAGAGCAACATCTGCTCGAGCTGATCAACTCAACTGAGCTGACTCACTTGGGCTTCATGCCAGAGTCAGCAGCTCAAGCTGCAGCAGCAACTAGGGGGAAGAAGGCTATATATAAATAAAAAAAAGGAAATTGTGGGTTTTGGAGTGCAGAGCATGAAGGCGTAGCAGCATCAGTGAGCTGGGGTAAGAGAAGAGGCTCGTGCGCTGCAGAGCGATGGGCTCTGCTGCTCTGGAGAAAGCTTCGCAGCTCTGCCAGATGCCCAGCTCCCCAGGCACGCAGGCTCGGAGCCTTGCTGCTTTCTCCGGAGGCCACGTTGCTACCCTCTTCAGAGCACTTGTAAATAGCGGTGATGTTTCAAAATGCCTAGGGAGACAGAAGTGCAAATCCCTTTGAAAGCTAATGGAGCACATTCCTCTCACTCATGTAGAGGTCATACGAATGTGCAAAGCTCATCATTTTAATTTACTGAGACTGTGGGCCTCTTGTAAGAATGGGAGAGGGGCAGATACCGCACTGTTAAAAAAAATTTTTTAAGAGAAGAGTGGAATTAAGGACGTTACTCCTCTTTTATCTGATCAGACAAGAAAAATAAAGAAATTGCCCAACTTCTTCTAAGATCATGCCCTCAGGAGTGGCCCATAATTGATGCTTCTGAGAAACAAAAATAATACAACTGAACATCACAATAGTTACAAGCGTAGAAAGTTACTCACTAAACTTAAACCGGTTAATCATTGGCTTGTCTTCTAAGCGTGAGGTTTCTATCCACAATAGCTACAATAACGAACAACATACACAAAGAGTGAAAGGGTAAGTTAGATTAACAGTAAACTGCAAATAAAGCTTCAATTGTTGTGATTTGCAAGTACAGGCACCTTTCTGATGTTCTGCAAATACCGTTTAAAGGAAAACCAGCCTTTTACTTATCTCCGACACAATTCTCTTTCAGGGCACTGCCTGTTTCTGGTGATATGCATCAGAGGCAACAGACCTTTCAACAGTGGATGTTCAGCAGAGTGACCTCCTTTTTGATTTAAGTGTGTTTTGTGGACGCCATCTCTTGAAATAAGACTTAAAGAAAAATCCCTAAATCAGCAAACTGATGATCATTCACAAGAACAAATTTCATTACCATCTGGCTCTTTCACTACAAGTGCTACTCGTTCCTCATGATTATTTCCTCTGGTTTCATGGATGTTTTCAAGTTCTTTCCAGTAGTCATCCATAGAAAGTTCATCCAAGGAGTCCTGGGATCCTGAGCGGTCAAACGATGCTCCATCAGGGGTCTTCTTGGAATGGTCATGGTTCATTGTATACTGGCCAGACCGACGGCTATAAGCATAAACCAAAAAGCAATTCTTGGTTAGCATTTTAAGATACAGGATACATTAATATCTGTGAAGGCATTTAGTGATGAATTGTGTCAAAGAAAACTACTGTCAACAAGCAAATCAAGATATTAAAAATTACTTTTCATATCTGGAATATATTTTTGATTTAGCATTTCTGCTATACGTATCTCCCAATCTGGAATGGCACAGAAGTCTGTATTAAAGAGAAAATAATGAATCCAAGTTCTAGTAATCCTAGTTACACCAAACCTCTAATTCAACTCACAACAGTCAGTTCCACAAACTTCATGGGACGTATCTTCCTAGCATCACCGTTCATAAAGAATTTTTCCAAAGTGCTTTTCTGCCGGAGTAAATTCTTACAGCTTGACAGTATCCCTACTTTTTTCCTTTGCTATTCTGCTTTTATTTTTTATAAATGTTTAGTCTGGTATCTATGACTTTAATTACAGCTGGGAAAGGACAAAGTAGAATTACTGAAGTAACAGTTTGTGAAGTAAACTGGTGAGTCCAAACATTTAATAAAGGCCACTACTTGTTTCTATCTTGCTTCCTCTTTGACTGAAAGCTTACCATTTGTCTAGTTTGATGTTACTAGTTTTTGGTTTACCCTCCCAAATGTATGCTTTCAAAAGGGATCTTTCATCTTAAGTATAGCTGCAACTAGAAAAAAGAAACCAACAAGCTGAAACGTCTAGGACTCATCTTGACCTCATTACGTCATGGGCAAAAAACTACCACTGACCTAGCAAAGAATCCTTCTTAAAAAGTGCAAAGGTTATAGTGATGTCATTGAAGTAACAGGTCATCCTTACAGTCGAATATACCAAATCAAAAGCCACAAACTGATTCAGAGTATCAGAAAGAGGACGTGGATTACATGAGTAGCAACCTGATCTAACTTCAGAGTTGGTCCTACTTTGAGTGGGAGGCAGATCAGACAAGATGATCTCCAGTGGTCTTTTCTAAACTAAGTTACTCTACTATTATGACAGTGTATCAAAATTCTTCCTTGTATTAAAAAACAGTAAGTTCTTAACATTGCAGGAACAGCTTCAGATGTCTTTTATGTCTGAATTTGTCTCCATATTCTAAAAAAGGAAGCATGGTTTGCGGTTAAGTAATAAATATCACTTATTCCGAGAGAAAAACATATCAAAGATCAAGCATTGTGGATTTATCACAATGTAAATGCAGTAAATTAAGTCCTACCTTCCCATTTGGCTGACTTTTCAAGTTTATCTAGAATTAAAAGCACCTCGTCCTTACATTTTATCTTGCGACAACTAACGCTTGTTAGCTGCCCCTCAGTAAAAAAGCCATACCTTTTTCTCTGAAGATAAGCCCCTTGTGTGCCCAAGTCACAAATCCTTTCACACCATACGTGCTTGATTCTCTGATAAGAAATACTAACTATATGGACTTTGCCTTTAAAGGTAAAGAGCCTTATGGAAGGACTATGGGAGTTTCCACCCGCCCTGCCTCTCTGCTCCAGGTACAAGTTAATAAATTACAATGAATTACCAAGCTAATATGCACCCCAACACCATTCCTTAACCTGCTCTTATTTGAAAGCCCAGGAAAAAAAAAAATATATAAAGGAGTATTTAGCTTCTGCATCAATGGCAATAACAACATCTTGCTAGCAGTGCATGTTACCCAATAAATACAATTTCTCTGTGTAGCTACCTCAGTTCTTAAACTTCTCCTGACAGGTGCGTCCCATGTGTGACCCGTGCTGCTTGTGGATCCAACACCAGTCACTACAGAAAGATGTTCATGGAGCCACATCAGACGCGTCCCCAGCAGCCGATGTAGGTGCCAAGCGTGGCTAAAGCAGGTCGGGCTTCCCAGCCCTTGCCCAGGCTTCCGTCCTCCTGCGGCTGAAGGTGCTCAGAGCAGACCGGGTCCCTCTCAGAAACAGACTCTGTACACTTGAACGGCAGCCCGAGTGAGGTCGTCCCTCGGCTTAACCCCGCAGAGCTGCTCGGCAGCTCTTCGGTGGCCTTTCACCTTTGGAACAGCCTGCTCTCGCTGACTCACCTCAGCTGAAATTTAACCACCACAGCACACCATGCAAAAGATAATACCGACAGACCGAATACATTAAAAGCGTGCACTCTGGGGGGCTGTAGCAGGCTGAGGTGGGATATTCTGCAGCAGGCCGCGGCTCTGGGCCACGCTTCCAGGCAAGTGCTCCTCCTGTCCTTCTAAGAAAGCCAGCTCGTCACCTCTCCCAGACCGAGTCCTGCCTCAGAGAAGCCTGCGCCCTGAAATGCACAGCTGATACTCGGCACAGGGCACTCAAGGCCATTTTCAGGGTCCTGTGAGCATTTGCTGTACATTAAAAACACCCCATTAACTCCCAGAGACTGGGCCTTACCCTTCAGTCACAGGCCTGCTCTCCTCGACCAAACATAAGCTGCTTTTCTTGTAAGGCTCCTCCCGGCCTGACCTTTCCATCTGTCATTAATGAATCAGTGCAGCAGCTCCCAACTTTGAGCGGGCAGTAACGCCACTTCTCCTCATGAAAGCCCTCAGAGAAGGACACGAACGACCAGGGGAACCTTCCGAGAAATATTCACACAAAAACCTCACCGCTCCGCTGCGAACGTCTCCTTCAAAACGCGTGTTGCCTTAGGCCCATCCACAGCTGGCAGCCCCAGCGCCGGCAGCACTCGGGCTCTTCAGGAGCCGAGGCCACCGGCTGCTGCCACACCGCTCCCGCCCCACTCACTGATTCCTCGTCTTCCCTCGTCAGCCTCAATCAACCGCCTATCCCCAGCTTCTGTTTGGACTGCAAACCCTTTCAAAGCCATCTGCATTTGTCCACACCCACAATTCACATTTTTATGGGCTAGGACAGACAGAGGCTCAGGCTGGGAGAGAACCTGACAGAGCAGGTCAGATCTTATTTTCACTTCACTTGGTTCAACGTTTCTTGCTTTGCGTACCCCACCAGAGAAAGACGCTGGTGAAGCAGTATTTGGTGCATAATCTGCACAGCAGCGGCTCCAGGCATCCTCATCTCTGTCCCTCCTCTGAATCCCCGGGCACAAAGAGGCACAAAGAAGAAAGACCCTTTGAGGATAGTGAGGACAGTCTTGATACCACAGGGTTGATGTAGATGAGAAAAGAAAAATAATTTAAAGAAATCACAGCACAGGGAAAAATAGGTTGCCAATTAAGATTCTTCTTTTTATATATCTGTTGACAAGACCAAGAACATGGGATTTCTGCTGTGACCTTCCACTAAATTCAATCCTTCTCCAAACATATGCTTAAGTAAGCACTAGTTGCATATCACACAATACAAATGCATAGGTGGGAACAAGTTAAGGCCAAGAAAAAAAAAAAAGAGAGGAGAAGGGGAAAAGCAATCAATCTTAGTAATAATATTATAAGGAACCTGGAAGAGAGATATGTTTTTAAAAATTATTAATCCCACATTCACAGAAAGACTTATAAAAAAAACCAATCTTAAAAAAGTGTTTCAAGCTTTGCAACCCCCTGTTGCAAGCTTTAAAATTTTGTAGAAGACTGCTTTCCAAAAAACTATTGGTAAGAAATATGCACAGTTCATTACAAAAGAAGCTATTACTGTGGTTGCAGAAAATAGGTTACTTCTCCAGCACATTCTTAAGTTTTTAGGTGTTCGGTTTTTCTATTTAAAATTTGAAAAATGCAGCTGCTTTTCACAAGTATCTTCACGGAGATCTCTTTTCTTCCCCCAGAAAATGTAATCTACTGCTAACAAACAGAGTCACTTAAAGTAATTTTCAAACACTACTCATTTAGCATTTCAGATTACTAAATGGTAAGTTTATTCTCCAGCAGTTTTTTTCCCACAGAAAACTCGTATTTCCATTAAGCTCTTTGGTAACAACACTCTCAAACTCTGTTAAAATCTCATTAACATCTATTTCCAATCATTAGTAAATAGTTTACTCTTCAAATAGCTTTACAGGGAGCAGTGCAATACTCTCATTTTCAAATCATGCAGTCAGTTCTGACCTCTGATACTCAGACGGGTGCTCTTTGCAGCCGATGAGATTGTTGCCTATTTATCTCAGTACAAAACTGAGCCTCCAAGTATAAAATCCATTCTTCAATATAGTTACTGCAGTCTCTTACCAGACTTAGTCTTCTTGTCCCACCCACCGGAGATGCATTTATTTATTAGAAACATCAAGGATGCAAGACGAAGCACTCCAGCTCTTCCAGAGGGGAGCCATTAAAAACAATTTTTGTAATGAACACCATTCATTACATTTACAAGGAAAGAAACCAGATTTGGGTTATTTCACTAAGCACTGATGAGCTTCATGTTGTGGCAAGTATTTAATGTAGAAGAACTGTGTGCAAATATTTTCTTCAGCCTTTCCTTTTGTCACCAACTTGTCCTTTCTCAGCCTCTAAGAAAATATGACTCTGTACATTAATCACTGTTTTACACCATAATAAAAATATGCTTTTTTCAGGTTCTGTCAGCCTAATTTTGATTTCATCAATAGTCACTTTGTACTAGCGCAGTTGTTTCTACTCCTTTTTTTCTTTCCTGTGAAATCTAAACCTCCCTGTCTGTTCCAGTGCCTTTTTAGCAGTTCATAACTGACACTTGTCATGTGTAAACTACAGCAGCTAAAAATTAACCAGTTGGTAAGGTGCACTTTCACTGGCATTTCAGATAAATTCAGTTCGCAGAAAGCTAATTTTGCCGTTACTTCCATTTTTCTCACTCAAGAATTAAGGACTATGTTGTGTTTTAAAACAGCGAGTGATGAGAAAAAGATAATCTTTGTCATTTCTATAGTGCTAGCCACTAATTTTGGATCTGAATATGATCTTTCTACATCGCTATACAAACATCATAATTGCCTGGTATCCTTATATACTATACATATGGGTATGCATGTATTAGATGTGTAAATATACTGAAAGGCAGAAATACTAAATGCAAGGATGCTCATGGTCATAAAAACTAGGGAATATAAATACACTGTTGAACCAAACAGAATAGATTAACACTGCTGAAAGAGAAGTGGAGCTCCTCTAAGAGGGTTATTGCAGGAGAGCTCGCTGACTCCAGGAAAGGATGAAGTCCAGCTACTAAATACTAATAAAGCAAAAAGATACCAGTCTCTATAATCTGTTATCTTCTTCCTGAAAAAAATTGCAACAATGGGTGAAACACAAGTGAAAGGAAGGAGGGGGAAACATCTTTTCTGCCTGCAAATTAGGAGTTCCTGTAAAGGGTTCTTTTTTCCATCCGCTTTTGCCAAATTTTGGAATTCAAAATTCAGGCCTGGATCTTTCCTGAGTAAAAACTGTCACAACTATAAAAAATGTCACGAGTGGAACAAGGGAAGAGGCCATCTGATTAATTACTGGGTTTAACCTCAATTAGGATTCAACTCTTTGGGGTTAAACAAATATGGTCCTTTTCCACAGCTGCCTAACAAAGCCTATGGGAGTCTTAAACATTGTCTTTAAACAGGTTCCAAATAGAAGGCCAATTCAATGTTATACAAGATTAAAAGTTTCACAAACATTTGTCTGTATCAGCCAATTTCCAACATTGAGAACAGTGAAAAAAAGGCATTGCATTATCAAGTGATATAATTACTTGTCAAACTGGACTATTACATCTCCTTAAGCTGTACACTGAAAATACAATCCTCGTATGTTTGGCCTTAAAAGCTTCTTTAAGTAATCCTGGCCATTAACTGTTGCTATTGGGGTTCTTGCACAGGCAATGTCTTGAGCACTGCAGCCCCTTCAAATACACTCTCTGGCACCCCAATAAACTAGCACTTTACTTCCAGAGTTATATAAAATGACAGAAACATATCTGACTAAGCTACATTACAGCAGCAACTTCTGAAATGCCCATGCAAAGCGAGTCATCACTCCCAAAGCCAGTGTACGTTTGGCCATTTACGTAAAAGCTATTAGTAGTATTATTGCAGCCATACCTCAGCTGATACCGGGACTCACTGATTCTGAGCATCATACCGACACATGGTTAGATGTGTTAATAACCTGATAAACAAGATGCACAAAGGCTGTGAGAGGGGAAAAAAAAAGGGTGGGTATTTGGCCCGGAGAGGTGAAGCATGCTGTTCAAACTCATGGTGCAAATCAGTGACAGAGACAAGAATAATTCTCAGATCTCTGGAGTCTTTCACCACTGGACCACTGAGCGTTAAAGATCGAGATCTGACCCATAGCGAACTGCAAGGCAGATAAAAGGAAGCTCTGCTGTTGTGGCTTTGAGATAGACTCCAGCACTGTGGCTATAAATAGAGGAGCACTCGCAAAACAGAATTATCTTGTTGACATAGGAGTTACAAAGTTAAGTAGTAATTCGTAAGTAATTTTAAGTTTGTGCAAAGGCTAACTGGATTTAAACAACCAAAAAATGCCTATGGGTACTGTGGCCCATTTTCAAAACTATTTACTGAGCAATCACATTCAGGGGATGCTGTGCTCTTAAATATAAATACAGGACTTGCCAAGTCCTTTCAAATCTAAACAACTAAAAAGATAAGGAGAGGGAAACAATGTGGTCTCCTGTCCTGCTTCTCATCCTGAAGGCTGAGCTACCACAGAAGTGTGGGAATAAGTAAAGCTCCTAAGCCCAAAGCTCCCCTCATCCCTCCCCTCCTTTCAGGAAGCCAAGTAGCGCTGCAAGATGCAAAGACTTCTTAACTGAATTAACCAAGAAAGCTCTAATCTAATGGCTAGAGCAGTTGCCTGGCTTGAGGTCCCTGCTCTTGGCTGGGACGCTGGCCTGGGAAGTGATCGCCAGACCTTTCTATAGCCAGGGCGACTACCAGAAGGGCATCCTGACTTTTCACAGTTTCTAGGCAAAGCTGCATCCCAAATGATCAGATGTGAAGATAATGCAAGGCCTTGATTCCAAGTATATGTTAAATCAAGAATATTTGTTACCAAATCACTTATTCTAATGGATTTCAACCTAATATTTATGAAATTTCTTTCTGTCACACCACCCCTTTGCACAGTATTCAGTATTTTGCAGTGCAGCTTTGAGCATCTTTCAAAGTCTTCTGTTAAAAAAACCCATCAAATTGTAATTGATGTGTCCATCAAAGCAGGTGGTTCTAAAGTAACTGGATTTTGTATAAAGCCACAAAGTAATGACACTACCTAACTGAAGTTTAAAAAAAAAAAAGCTAAATGTAAATGTCTTCATCTTTTTATATGGCTTAATATATTAAAAAGATTCTTTCTATTTCATTGACAGCTAAAACCTCCTGTCAAACAAAAGCCAGTATCACCAGCTTTCAAGAGCAGCAGGTAACCCCTTAGCAATACCTACCAAGATCCAAGTCTGGACATTTGGTGTCCAGAACAATGCAAAAATATTTCTCACCCCTTTTAAAGTGGTTCGTAACTTTGAGAAGGCAGTAGAGAAACTTTAATCTGGGTTTATATCTCTGCTTTTCTTTCTAGCTCCTAAATCTTGTCACTCATTGCAACAACTCATCCCTTCTACCTTTTCTGTCTTTTATTCTTTCCACGACTGACTGCAAACTCTCCTGAAACTCGGTCTTTTCAAGAAGGTCATACAGGGCATGCAAAGATAACAGGAATCAACATAATTTCCAGTATTTTTGGTGAACCAACACTTAGCACTCCTTCTTTCCCAACTTAGAGTTTTATTTTGGTTGCTCTGTTACCTTATGGGACATTTTGAATGTCAATTGCAATCAAACTTGCCCAAATCCCCTTAAGCTCCAAAGAAAAGCCAGAGAAGTAGGAACTGAGGCAAAACTCTGTTCTCCTTCCAAAGACAGAGTACAAAGTGATTGCAGAGAGGGTATAAAACAGTACTAACTTTCTAAATCAGCATAAAAAAAGCTGAGCAAAGAGAATCAGGTCTCTTAGGGTTTTTTGTAATACCATCAGCTGCTGTTAATACCTGCTCAAAACTGCTCTGGAGATTAACAAAAAAAACAACAACCCAAAACCAAACCAAAACAAAAACCCAGAAAACCCCACAAACTGGCATTTTAAACCCCTGCACGAATAATAAATGCAAAACAGGCCAACGTTAGGGCTGCCAGACTATAAGTCTAAAAAGTGTACATATACACTGTGCTGCTTCCAGTCACATCCTAATTATTATTTACATAAGATTTTTTTACCTTAGTGAACATGACTTTCCTCCTTTCCCAACCCCAATCTGTCACTGAAGAAAACAGGAAGGAAATTGTGGCAATGACACAGACTATTACACTTAGTATTCTAATCCACTGCACCAGAAATGGGAAATTCCAGATACGATGCCAAAACTTAATCGCCCTGAACTATATGCAGCACTTCTAAGAAGATTAAAATATTTCATGACATTTCCTTTAATAGGACCTCCTGTTCCTACACAGCCATTTAGATTCTACCTATTTTCTACTTCTGATTAGATAAATTATAATTATGGTAAACTGATACACATACACACCCTATCTAAAATCATGGTATAGATCATTGGCCCCTGTGTATGATTGATGATGTGAAAAGATTTATTATCAAAAAAGGTGTTAGAACTATAACATATATACTTTTGAACATTTGCAAAAACAGTTATTTGATATGCCATTCCAGGTTGTTTCAGAATAAACGTGATCTTGTTCCACTCTGCGCAAAGCTAGAAAGAATTCAGGATTGACAACTGCAGCCATGAAGCCTGTCCCCCACAAAATGACTGGACCAGTTGTGTCTTCTTGTTTTTTGGGGGACTGTTGCATTCCAGCGTCTGAGTTGGTCAACTCAGTGCATGCTTTTAGCTTTATTCTCCAATCATAAAATACAGAAGCCTGCTTATTTCTTTTAGTGAAAGGTGAGTCTCATGAACTGAGATTTGGAGCTTTAACTAAAACATCACGTATTATCAGACTTGCAATAAAATTACCACAATTTGCTAAACTGAGAAGCAGTATCAGAAGAAAGCAGTTTTCATTTTACTCCGGTATTGACAAAACGAAGATGACCATATTGTCTCGGGTCCTGCCATTCTGACCCTTTTAATTCTCATACCACTTGAATGAAGACTCTCAAAGGCTTTGAAAACACATTCCTATTTTTTACCCATACATAGAAATTTCTGGTTCAAAAGCATACATTTTAGGAAGTGAAATAGTTATTCCTGGGAGTGCAAAATTCACCAGAGGGAAAACAAAGGGACGAGGGAACTTGGGTGACCTGTATAGGTACAATCACACAAGTGCACTACGTTAGAAGCAGGTTTGCAACTTGTGCAGACTTTTGGAAGAGCTGGAAATGCTTACAGCTAGGAAAATAAGGAAAGGAATGGCCTCACTGGAATCGCCTTTGTCACGTTTTTGGCTCTGACCCTTGGTCAGTTGATCGACCTTTCTCATTCCTTCCAAATGCCTTCTACATCACCTGGCTTCATATGGACACAGATGTTTTCCTCTGCAGTTTTGATTCTTTTCATTCTCTACAATTCATATCAATTACAAAAATGTATGCAAAATACGTTCTCTGTAACAACTCTGATGCTGCTTATTGGGAAAATATTCGAACACATCAGACACATTTTAAAAATACGCTTTTTCTGTAATCTTCTAAGAGACCCACTGGAACTAATCTTCTCCCAAAGAAGAGAATAAAGCCTGTGTGAGATTACTTCAGGCTCCACATATATCAACCAGGAAGTGAAATAGATACAGTATTTCTAATTCCATTATTGAGAGGCACAGAGAGGAAAGATTTAAATAATTTATTTTTCTTTTCACAGTGGAAAAAAATAAGCATGGCAACAAAGCCCAATTTAAGCTATCCTGGCAAATAGCAGGACCATCTAGTAAAGTACAGTGACAGCCATGAAATGATACTGGAGTCACTTTTGTGCCTCTAAAAGCATTAGCTCTTACCATGTTAAAGACCTGTTAGTTAGACCTAGAACTCTTTTAGTTGCAAATATTAAGGCCTACAGCACAATTCGGTACTTTTGTTTATGCTCGACGGAAATTGGCACACATTCATAGACAATTTATGACAATATAATCCTTACAGTCAGAATAAATTGTCATTGAATTTGTATGAGCATTCTCAAACAGCAGACAAGGAAATCCATGCAGGAACCTCAAGACCTTTTGTAAGGAAACTGTTTTCATTATCCAAACAAACCACCAGCAAAGACCCACTAAGTCAACGTGGATAAAGGTGCTCTCACAGAAGCTAGAGGAGAGTGGGAGAGGAGGAAGCAGAGCCACCTGCACAAAGGGCTGAGGCGAGCAGCTTGCGCAAGGCAAGCCAGCACCCAAGTACACCGAGGGATACGGGTCTGTTCAGAAACTGAAGCAGAGAGGATGCTCTTAAGAAGCATCCTTAAAGGCAAGGGAACAGGAGAGAGGGAGGCCTCAGGGACACCGTAAGGGCTGGACAATCTGGGTTTAGTTCAGGCTCAGCATGAGGAAGGAGGTGTTTGCAACCAGCTTCAAAAGTGGTCGCTGGGATTTCACCTGCTCTCAGAGGAGCTAACACAACAACGCTGCATATGTCTCTGCACATGAGGCAAACCTGCTTTGAGGACCTCCTCCAGTAGAAGCCAGGCAGAGCGTGCCATGGCAGAGGCGGCAGGCAATGCAGGTCTGCCTTGATCCAGCTGTTTCCTTCAGACCCCCTCCCCACAGACCCACCACACAAAGAGGGCAGCAGAAAAGTCCATGGACACCTCAGCAGAAGAAAAGGACACTCAGTCACAATTCTTACTTTTTATCTTCTAGGGCAACTGCTAAAGCCATGAGCCTTTACAAAGTCTCCTTTCCTGCCAAATTCTTCTTTTAAGCAAATATTCCTGGGGAATACCTGTTTCTGGAGTGTAACAACTGAACTGTCTGCAGCCCTCTCTGTTATCTATGCTAATGAGCACTTCCAAAGGCTTGGTGTCCTATAACCCAGCAGGAACCCCACTAACTAAAACAAAATTGCATTAATATATTGCGGCCCCCCCCCCCCCCCAATATATCTGGTAGTTTTTAAACGTCAGTAGACACCCAAGCAAGCAGGAAGCAACTTGGGACCACAGATTCTCTCCTCCCCTCTCCCCCTTCACTACCACCTCTGTTTTCTGAACATTGGCAGAAAATATATAAAAACGTGTATTTTTTCAACCAAGCTCCCTGCAAAGCTTTACTGGTTGTTGTATGCACAAATATGTCCCTTCACTTACAAATTAAATATACAGATTTACAGCCACCAATTTGAATATATAGGTGCATTCATGTGCAAGTTCGGAAACTAGTGGTAGCCCTGAGATAAACGCCTGGTCTGTAATTTAAGAGCTCCAACTGCTCCATTGTTTCACCACCACAGCTTAGGAAAAAACCCTTCCACCCACAGCAGAAATGGCCTATAACCCAAGAGAGAGGAAGGAACGACGTGATTTCTGATGCGTCAGGTTCGAGAGGAGTGATGGGGAGGGGAAGCCAGATTACCCACAGTAATGAATCTGTTCTCACAGTCTGGGTCTCCCTTGATAGGATGCCACCCATCACTAAATGCCTACCATAGCGTTCACTACCGTGCTACCTGCCCACAAGGTCTGAGCATCAGCACTTGAATACAAAAACAAAACTTCAACAGTAAGGATTTAAAAGAGGTGTGGTTTTGTTTTTCTCCTCTCCTGGAACAAAGAGAACATAATACAAACCAAACAATAGGGGGAAAAACAGAAAAGAAACAAACACTGGAAATTAAGAAAAAGTAAACAAAACATGCAAATTAAATACCAATCATTTAATAGGAACAACTGTTCAAAATGAAAAACAAACCCTAAAAATAATCCCATATGTATTTTATTATTAACTGATCATGATTTTACACATGTAATCCTTGTTTCTCATTTCCACTAACAGCATTACATTTTTTTTGTTTTTTACTCTTAGATCTGATTCTTTTTTGGCGTAAGCAGTCTCCTTTCCATGTGGGTACATGGGCAGCGAGTTCAGCAAAACTTAACACGGCCATGGAAGACTGTCGTCATATTTTAAGGCAGCAAAAGCAAATGTTCAAGACTGGTCAGAAAGGGAAGGCTGACAGTCACTGCTTACTCTGCAGCTGAAAAAAAATGTGCTGTTAGTAAAATGAGAAAAAAATTGTTTCCAGAATTATGGAAACGGAAGACCAAAAGAGCTCTTACCAACTTTAGTTTAAATTACACTCATCAAAAAGAGGATGCAGGCAGGGACTGCAAGAATTCTGGGATTTAAATATTAAATACTGGTAGTAAGTAAAAAAAAAAAAAGTATCATTTTTTAGATTTATAAATTATTTAGATGGTAATTCTTAATAGAAATTATTTAGGAAAATCCTTTGTTTCTCTTCCTAACCAACACCCCTTTCTTCACCAGCATTTTACAAACATGAGAGATACCAGTTTCTAAATCAACATATAAGTGTCACCTACAGTTTTTCAGCTGGTAACGTTCTCCATGATTATTGTTCTAAAAAGGTATCGGTTATATAAAGCAACATAAATCTGTCTTTTTAAAATTATTGCATCACTAATATTAGCCATAACTCTTACCCTGCATTTCCCAAACAAAACACTTCAGTAGGGTTAACTGCCAGCAAAAAATGCAAGTAAGAATGACATTGTACTCTTTTAACTTTCCCCATGTCTCCAGAGGTTAAATCCCTAACTTCAAGTTTAGACATATTCCTTTGTGTAAACAGGGTAAAAATAGCACTTACTCGTAACGCTAAGTAGCTATGATTACAGACCCCAGTAATAATCAAGGAAAATGAAATAGTGCTTCGCATATAACATACTAAACCTGAAATAAGGCTCAATCCATATGCAGATACTTCTATAAATACAAATTCATATTTTCTTTTGCCATATGTACACACACTATGTCCAGAAGAACATGAGCAATGTTATGCACTCTTGAGTATTACTATCTGTGATTTTTCGTTACAGGACCAAGCTCCCAATGCTAGACATCTGTACTTCCCATTATGAGACGCATCTTCTACAAATGAATACCATATGTTTTTATACAGTATCACATGTACACAGGAAAAAAAAACATTTGCTGCATGCAATATTAAGTCACATATGAAAACTTCATTTTAATTAATTTGAAAACATCATATTATGACAGTGACCTAAGCCTGCAGTTTGGGGGGAAGGGGAGGGAGGAATGAAAGACAGCCTGAACGGGCCTGACCTGGGTGCACAGAGCAGAGACGTTTCTAGCCAGTGAAGGGAACAAGGTGTGAGGCAAACCAGAGCAGAAGCTGCAGGGCGCCCTGCAAGTCCTTCACTCCCAGCTCCTAAGAGGCACTGCCCGACCACTCTGTCCCGTCCACAGCCCTCATGTCACCTCGCCACGCCGGGCAGGACCCCGCTGGCTTTCCAGCTCTGAAGCTCTCCCTAAGACACCCTAAACCTTAGGGAACCAGCACATACCAACAGTGCTGGGGAGGCGATGAAGGGACTGAACATCTCTGGGCTTGAGCCGAGTGACAAATACATCCTTCAAGCTCAGGCAGGGTGACACAGTTGAGCCCCTTCCTAACAGAGGTATTAAACTAAATGCCTTTTTAGTATCTTCTGCACTGAAAATGCACACTTGCAATCTTAAAAGTTTCTCTGGATACAAGAAATAGTTGTTTGTATAAGTAGCCAATTCTGTCTCAGAGGATAAAGAATAATTCCCTCGCCAAAATAAGGCACCTGGACAAAGCCTTATATTTACAAAGACTATACAAGCGCTGACAGATTGACACAGAAATGGAATCATACACTTGTCAACATCAAAAGGGTTTAAAACATACAATGTAAGTCAACAGAGCAATAGCATGGGAAGTAGAAACTCTGTAACAAAAAATTTACAACACATTTTAATACAAAGATGAAAAGGAAACTTTCAAAGAAAGACAAATGCCCATATACCTAAATTATACTATTTTCTCAACTCTCAATTCTCTAAATGCAAAACCGGTGTGTATACTCTATAGCTTCTGCTACCCTTGCTGTGTG
Source organism: Calonectris borealis (assembly GCF_964195595.1). Classification (NCBI taxonomy): domain Eukaryota; kingdom Metazoa; phylum Chordata; class Aves; order Procellariiformes; family Procellariidae; genus Calonectris; species Calonectris borealis. The sequence goes on from NC_134314.1 coordinate 62,143,803, forward strand.
TTTTCACCGGACACGCTCAGATCTCCTTCCTCTTTGAAAGTCAGGAAGGTGCAATGAGGGATTTAGGGATATTTTCACTGACCGTGCCTCTAGGCAACTGACCTCATTTTCCTTTTTTCACTGTTTTATGACACCTCACTTGGAAGTAAATCAGTTAGAATGATTCGTACAACGCCCTGATTTTTTATTACCAAGTATATAAGCTATTGTTTTAAACGATGACGTAATACACTGAAGCTGCCTCTTCCCCAAGAGTGCCAAAGTAATGCTCTTCGGCTCCAATTCCTTCTCTGTTCACACAGGCTTCACACCAGTGCAACCTCGGAGCGCCCCGGGGGATGCCCCCAAGGCCGACACCTCAAGGCCACCCCACCCTTTACAGTAACTCACAAGAGGCAGACACCACCCTTTGAGCACCCCTCTCGGAGCAGCCTCAATCCACCCCCCAACACAACCATCTGCCAGACCCTGGGATCTCCCTGTCCTTACAGGCAGACCCCTCCAAAGACAGCACAAGCAGTAAGGCAGCCAGTCCGATTCGGGTGAAAGGGAAAGGTATCTCTGTTCACTAGGAGAGACTACATGGAAAAACTCCAGCTACCAGGACTGTCAGAGGACTGTGTGATAACATTGAGCAGAGCCAACTAGATGCACGACTGAAGCACGTCACCAGCCCAGTGCGAATTGTCACTCTCTGTGGCCGCAGCAGAGAATAATTCTTTATTCAGAAATAGTGATGAGTCTACATCCACAGAAAGGGCATCAGCATCACCTCAGCACTACACCTCCAGACAACAGCTAGGCTTTCTTCCACTGGAGGTCACCAGCAGACACCCAAAGTAACAGTGACCCTTTGAGCAGTTAAGCCACTTCCCACAAAAAACCCCAATGCCACTGTTTTTTCCCTTGTATTACTCATTCAACCTGACACAGCAGAAGACTTGGATTCCAGAACTGTACAAAGGACTTGGAATGGCCCTTGTCATTAGTTTTTCCTTAATCCCTTTTAATCCTAGAGGTCATTAGGAAAACACCTGCAAGGCATCCTTTCAGGGAACCAGAGTGTACAGAGTCACATCTATCCAGTAGTTATCCACACGTGAGCCTGCCACAGCTGGATATGCCAGCCACCTTGCCTTTCTTCCGAACTATCAAGCCAGAGAAACAGGGGCAGGCAGACCTTGGCGTATCTAGCAGAAGGAACACGCAAGACGTCTTGCTCAAATCTCCCTAACTTTAACAATTTCCTTAGTATCATGGAGAGCTCACTCAGACAGATGACGAGCAGGCAAACTCCCACTTGCCTAGCAGCAGCAACTTGGTGTCAACCGTGCAAAGCAGGTGCTTCTGAGAAAGCAAAACCTGTGGCATGAGGGATCCTTGATAATGGAAAAAGACAAAGCAATACCCTCTTCTGCTTGTAAGGGTCACAAGCCTCCTCCTTAAGAAACTAAATGGATATGGATGCCCTTTTAGGAGCCTGGCACAGCTGATCGTCCCATGACCCCTCACTGCAGCAGTACTCTCCCACCCTTCTCAGATGGCAACCAGTTGGAAGCAGACTGGATGGCACATGGACTCACAGAGATTAAAAACCATTAAGGTGATGGTGGACTTCCTGAGGTAAAATTGCCAAGCTACTGTTTGACAGACCACCTCGGTGGACAACTATCCGTGAGGGATACAATGTACTCTGGGATCAGGACGAAGGCCTGGGAAACACATGCTCTGCACCTCCAGAGCTAATGAGGCCAGCCACAAGGCAGCTCGCATATCAATAAATGAATGTCCGTCTCCTGAAGATGACAGGGCAGTTTGGGAGTTATTGTAAGTAACTCCTTGTTTTGTAAGTATTTCCTTGTTTAAAGTACTAGCAATGGCTTCTCGTGGCAGCTTGAAATGGATCATCATGGACAAAGGATCATCTCTGGCTAGCTCAGAAGAAGCTACAGAACCAAAGTAACAGTTAACAATAAAAATCAAAGCTTTAGAATACTACAGTTCCCTCACTGGTTACTGTAAGCTGCAAAAGTGTTGCTCCTACTTGCAAAAACATCTTATGCTTTTAGGGTATGTTTCCCTGAACAGTTGTAATTTTCTACCTTAAGTCAAAAAATCTAACTTCATACTAATATTTTGACTCAGATGAATTTCATCAGTCTTCAGAAGAATCTTGCTATAACTTAAACTACAGGTAAATGAGTAAAAGTTCTTAAAACCAGACAGAAAATAATTCAGTAATGATATAGAGAATACATTGGCATAAATGTATCTTTCAATTAAAAAGGGGGAATGCATCTAAAAAAATAAAATGAAGGATAAGTACAAAACATGTTCAGCAATTCTAGAGTCCTACAAAAGTAAGATAATGTCAACTTAAATAGAAACAGAGATTAGCTTCTCATGTCAACAGTGTGGTGGTATAATGGAATAACTTACTTGAATAAGTCACCTTCAAAGTTTTACATGAAAGTGACAGGTGAACAGCCTTCATAATTATTGGAACAATGGTGTGTAAAATGAGAAATTGCCCAGTTACTTTTCATTTCTAGACTTCCGACTTCCCAAATATTTTTAAGAAAGGAGGTGTTTTTTTGCAAAGATCACATAATATTGTTGGACATCTGATGGACACCAGAAAACTTTCCCAACTTCAATAGACTTTAAGCAGTCCTACACTATTCTGTGTAAGAGTAGCCCATTATTTCAGAGATACTCATTAACAGATGATGTTGCATATTGTAACAAAAAGCTTTTACCTCCCAATCCTCATTTGCAAGTTGAATAAAACAAAATGAAAGGAATATAAAACAAATCTTAAGGAAGAGGTTAATATGCATAGCTAGACAATGACACGTGTGCTCAGATGGGATGAAACCATCACTCCATAGAAAGCAGAAATCAAATCCACAGAATTCCAGATCATCTATTCATATACAACCATACTTATGTAATATACGTATTATAGAACGGAAGGAAAGAAATCCATCCAGACAAGAACAACTTCTAGTCTTAATTAAAGGAAATCAGAATTGTAGAAAGAAATTTATAGTAGCGCAATAAAAGGGTTTTTATATCAAAAATTGTTGCCTAGAGCAACACTGCTAGCCAAAAACTTAAGTGTTCCTAGCCAGCAAACTGAATTACAGCTATAGCTGTACACAAAATTACACAAGTCGGTATACGTTGTCAAAACAAATAAAGGTATCTACCAATACACGCATGTAAAAAATGTTTGCATGTACAGGCACTAAGATTATCTACAGCCTTACCTATAAGGAAGGTTGCAAATAAAATGAAGAGAAAAAAGAAATCACCAAAGCAGCATATGCAGATGTGACCTTGATTCTTCTGCTTAATAAGAACAGTGTCTCCTACTAGTGATTTGTGCAAGATAACCTACTTGGAGAAATATCCTTTATCCAACTGAAGCTCCTTTGGATCAAAGTTGAATTACATATTTATACAAAATACCCATGTGAGAAGACTTGGAGGGTGAGAAAGAAACAGAGGTTCAAAAACCTCCAGGAGACTAACGTAACAGGGCACGGTACAAAAGGCACCAAGCTTGTCCAGAATCAGAGGTTGTGCACCTGTGTCAACACCATACCACACACAGGGGAAAAAAAGAAACAGAACCAAAAGACCAAGCCAGGTTGAAGGAAAGGTTTCTCAGCCTAGGCTCAATCCCCCACGAATACAGCCACATAGCTATCCAACGGGGTCATGCTGGTGCTGGGCTAAGGCCCGAGCACACCGCAGTGGAGATGTGCCCCAAGAAAGCTACCACGCAGCGCAGCCCAGTAATCTGTTTCCCAGGAGGAATCCCGGCATTCATAGGGGAGGGAACACCCCATTGCTAAAAGACAGCCAAGAGTCTGGCTCCAGGCTCTTACAAAATTTTGCATACAAGCTTAGATTATAATACACAATTTGAAAAGTTTGAAAAGACTGTCATATAAGGTTGCTTATGCTGAGTGCTTTGTCATCGCATCCCGTCCCCTGCCCTGCTTCTTGCTGGCACAGCCCTTGCAGACGTACTGACCGACGGCCTGGCTCCAGATGCATTTTTCACCTCTGCTAACTGCTAGCTGCTAACTAACTGGATCTCACTTAGCAACTTCTTCTAAAGTATACAACAAAAACTGAATTTATGCCTAATCTGAATTTCAGAGATTAAATATATACATATATTTAAAATTAAGAGAAATTGTAACACCCTATACTGAGGTTTGTGTTTAGTGAAATCTGTATCAAATAATTCAGCAAATGGACAGTGAGCAAAAACATGTAAGTGAATGTCTCCCTTTTACACTCCCTAATACAGGATGACAAAACTTTCTTAAACAATCACTTCACAAGCTCAAGCAAGGCACAAAAACCAAAACGCTGTGACATATCACACAGATTTTAATACCATACATCCTCATAAGCTGTTTTCTGATTTGAAGTACAAAGTGCCAAATACCGGCTTTCACAGCATGAAGCTCATGAAGTTTCCCGTAACCTTTCATAAGCAGCTCCTACTTACTAGGAGAAAAAAAAGATCATGTTTTAGTTTGTTCTTATACGTACCATCCAGAAGTTCAAACAAATACAGTCTTTTTCTTAGCTTTCACCTCAAAGAGAACAAGTACCACAGTGTAAATATCCTTCTCTGAAAGGAGGAGGCAGGCAGAATTTGGGTCACTGGACAGATGCTTGGACATTTTAATTTGTACATAATATTTTCAATGACTTATATTTGTATAATGTCTTAGATATTTAATGTCTTAGTCTTTTTTACCCTTGAAACAGAAAATATTACTGCAATGAAAAGTTAGGTTGTGTTTCCTATAGGAAATCATATGAGCTATTCTGATTATACTTCTCATTCCTGATACTGTTTTGATGTACTACCTTGGGCACTACGAAACCAAAGTGATCCCTCTGGTGCAAAGTTCAGAGCAAAGAAAGGTGTGTTTAAACAAGGCACGAATCAGCAAGTTTCAAGGGCTTATCAACTGATGACCAACCATAATTTAGAAACTGCACTTTAATTTACCTCATTACAGTGTGTGGGAATCCAAGCTGGGCTTGTGTTTCTTTTGGTGAGGCAGGCTGCACGATGCCACACGCAGACGACGAGGGGAAGGCAGGTTATCCGCAGCTCCGTAAGAGGAGCGCAGGTGTTCCCTGCCGCGCAACACACCTGGATCCCAAGGATCTCTTCTCACAACGCAGCCTGCCTTTTGCAGGTAGGGGACGTGCACACGACTGAGTCACGGAATGGTATGAGTCAGGATTAAATGAGCCGGAGATGAAGCTTATAGTAGCTTCAGAGTGGCTGCGAAAGGACAAGTTGTACCTGAACTGACTAAAACCCTGTCAGTATAAAGTTAAGCCATCAAATATCTTTTTAACAAATCTGAACCAATAGAGTTAAATTATATCAGATGAGCCTCTCACAGGATGTGAGACAGTACTAGGACTCATAAAAACGAGTTATCTTGTCAAATTGCAGCCCCATAATGATGACATTAAGCTGGCACAGATGTAGGCTGCTGCCACAGGGTTCTGTCAAATCCCCCTTTCCTGTGAGTTTCCATCACCTCCGTCGTGCCAGCACCGTCACTGATGCAGTCACTTGCTGAGCTAGGTTAAGAAACCAATCTGTCTGAAAACAACACTTGCAAAAAAATATGGCTTTCAGTCGGATCTTTTTTTTTTTGATCCAGCGCAGCCTACTTCAGTCAGCTCAGAAATGCCAATGCCAGGGCAAGAAAAACATTAGGAAGGTGTAGGTGAGAGATGGAAGGAAACTCCATTTTCAGTGATGTCCCCACTCTTTTCAGCCTCCACTTATCTCAGCCTAATATGGCCATGACCTGCACCCATTGTCATTGCACATCAAAACTTCTGCTGGTTCAGGACAAGCCTTAAGAGGCACTCTGAGACGAAAAGAAAAAGTTTCAGGAAATAGTGTGGCATCTCTCTCCTGACAGAATAATTTCAACAGAACAAGAAGATATTCCTCAAGTCTACCTGAAACACAAGTTTCTCAGGAAAAGATGAGACAGCCGAGCCATCAGAACGAGTTTAGTAGGACACGAAAGCCCACTCTCTGAATGGGTTGTAATGATGGCGATAACTATTCCCACAGTGATAACACCGTCACCAGCATTCTCTTATCCAGTTGCGGCAAAGGGAATCACACGGTGAGGCTCCAGAACCTACACTACGGAGCTGTTAGATCTATCATCCTCTGAACAACTGCCGAGAGAGAAAGCATCTTCCACTGGCCCGTGGCAACCATAGCTCTGGTTTCCCGCTGTGACTGGCCAGTGAGTCACGGCTGTGTGTATGGCAGCGCTTACCCGGGCTTCCTTGCTGTTCCATAGCTGAGGCTTCTGGTTACTGCTCCAAGCCTCTTGCTTTGTATCTGGGATCACAGACTCATAACCACAGCTATAACCACGATTACTATATGACTCCTTGGGCCACTATGAGCCTACAAGAACTTTCTGCTTTATTTGTACAGTTAAAATCTAACCTTGCACTCTCTTAAACCAGGGGCAAAGCTCCCTGTTACCTCTGGATATCGTATACTCCTGGACCTTGCTGTTGTATTTTATTAAAGGCAGAGAATTCCTGATAGAGAGAATATTTCATCAGTGGCCTTGAGTTCCACCAACTATTGTTCCGACAATTACATAGAAATCAGCTAAAAACAATCAACTGATTAAAAATAATGAAAATTAAACAATGTACTTTACTAAGCGCATATCACTAAACATTGACCAAACAATTGTCACACATCCTCTTAAGTATTTTCCTGGTTTTCAAATAGGGAAGTGAAGACAAAATATCTGACTTCCCTAAGCCAGAGTAAAAGCTGTCTGGGTGGTTTAGGGACGGATGGACAGGAAGAAGAGGTAGTCTGAGGAGTGGTAAACTGAAGATTTGCAGTCACGCTAAATCAAGCAAAACATGCCAACTGTTCTGCTGCAGTTTGGCACTCAGTATGCATGGTAAGATACTAATTTATTTGCGGAAGACAGCATTATTCTTACCTTGTTGCTTTCTCACGTGTGGTATACCCTCGACCATATTTCTAAGCATGCTAAAAACATTCACATTTGCTCCTCCTCAAATATTTCACCCCAAACCATTTTAAGTCCTCCAACAATACTGGGGGACCCTGCAAAGTAAACATTCTAACACATTTTTATTGTCACCTTTTGGTCAAAGAAGCCTCTCTAGGAAAGAAGGGTGTTATAGAAAGATGATAGATAAAAACTCTGAAATTCTCATTGAAGCATTTCAAGGCTAACAGGACTGGGATGCTGTAGCAGGAAAGGCAGGGAACAGAGTCACAGGACAAGGGGGAATATTGAGCAGCTGATTCTCACAGGGAGGCGTGACCAGGTAAGTAAGTTTCTGTGCACACTTTTATTCTGCTGTAATACAAGAGAGTTGGCACAAAACAATGACCAAAGAATAAGTTCATAGTTTCAGCTTTTTCAGGCGTGCAGAGGGGTAAATTGCTTAGGTATTCATCCCATGGGCTGCTTGGGGTATCACCACAAATATGCCTCAGAAAATGATGGCTACAATTGTACTTACCAAGTCTATTTATTTTGTACACATTCAATACTTTACAAAGCAAAAACCCTACTTTTTTTTCCTATTTATTCAGTTATAAATATTTAAATTCCCTGCCTGAACATGATTATTTTGAGATCAAGACTGCAAGGCAGAGGTAAGTTCATTGCAAAACCAGCAGCCCTCACAAAACAGTCCACTGTCATGTTGGAAATACTCAAAACTTATGAGTGTGGAGTTTTTCTTCCCCTGGCCAAGCTGATTTACCAAGGAGTCTGGAGTGGCAATCAGTGACCCATGTGTAACAGGAATCTGCAATGCCACTCACAGCAGGAACCTTGCTGTATCACTTACTGTAATTATGGTCCCCGTTCAGCTGTAGCATTCTGATTCATAGAAGAAAAAAATGAAGGTGCGTACTCAGTAACTCTAGTAAAAAAGCATTAACTATAGACAAGGGTGCTGGCATTGCAGATGTTACCAAAACATGTCTGAGTAGCCTTTTAAAACTTTACAGGTTTCCGCTCCAGCCTCTCTAGTAACAGTTACGAAATGAGTAAAATATTGGCAATAACAATAGACTATAACACTTTTTAATTGAGTGCCAGTATCAGCAGACTGAAAATGCCATTAGTCGTATTCAAAAACAGGTTCAACAATTCTGCTCTTCAGAGAAAAAGAACTTAGAGAAACAATAAAAAAATACTCATTTGATACCACACTTAGAGCGAACGTTGGAGTTCAGATTTACATGGCTCCTCTGGCACTTTGCTCATTGGAAGTTCAGTTACATTCTAATTTTGCATAAAGTCTACATGCTTATAACAGCACATCTAGTTATACATTGTATTACGCTCTGTATCATCCAGATTTGTACACACTCAAGAAAAAAAGGGAAAGCCCTTAATTAAAATATTCAGAAGGCCTTTATGCTTCACATTCCTTATAGCTAGACAAGCATGACATCTCATTCTCTGTATGTCATTAAAATAAAAAAGAAAACCTATCTACCCAGGGCCTCAATTTTCCTCTTTTCTGCTATGTAGGTCCACTGATTCAGCACAGTTATTCTCATTTTATATCTAGTTAAGGGCCTGACCCAGAGTATAACTGAATAGACTGTTTTCACTGATAGCAAAAGGCATTAAATCAAATCTACATCCACGACCTTGAATAATGTAGGTCACATGGTGAACTGGGCTTGTTGAAATAATGTTGTTTTATCATACTGACAGATGCTAAATGGATGTCCAAGTGCAAGAAACAGTGACCATGTCTACACAATGAGGACTGCACTGAAAAAGAAGAGCTTGAGCAGATCTAGGGCTCAGAAAGGACATGCAACTCAAAGCAAGTTCCACCAGGATGCTTAGAAAAACAAGACGGCATGACTGCATATATATATACAGTATATACAATTGGCCGAGGTGGTAATTAGCAGCAAGGAAGTGATTTTACCTGTATAGGTGACACTCATGAGACTGACACAGAAGTACTGCGTGTAATTCAGGCGGGGGGGTGAAGGAGAAGCAAAGTAGCAGGGCAAGTGCAAAGAAGGATGCTGAAAATGCTGAAGTGTCACAAAAAGCATTTTCAGACTGAAGAAACAAAGAGACTCAAAGAGAATTATTTGCTCCGTCTACCAAGATAAAATTGAGCAGCAACTTGACAATAGGTAACAGGCACTAGGAGGGCTTTTTAATCAATTGGAAAGATATAGCAAGAACCAAAGGCAGGAGCAAGATAAATTCAAAGAAATAAGGTGCAAACTGAGGGAAAGGGGAACCCCATGAAGCAGGAATCCGGAATCAAGGAAGCAGGAAATGTTGGGATATCACATCTTGCTGTCAGCAGACCAAGTTACTGGGATTAATACACCAGTAACTAAGCAACACATTAAGGGTCTGCAGTGTACTACATATTTATACATGCATGAAGTACGAAAGACACAAAAGCAATGCTAAATAAAGCAACTTAATGTATTGTTGCCTGTCAGCTCTATCTGAAGACATTGGTAGGCATCAGACAATAAACACTGTTCAAATTAGTAGCCAAATCCAAAGCAGGAAAGATTTTTCTAATGCATTTAGATAAAGATTGTGCTCATGTAGAGCCTGTAAACTTAGGAGATAAAAAGATTGCTACGATTTTGTAAAGTCAGTCATAGTGTGATAGATGTTTGCTTTGCAGAAGCAAAGCAACACGTGGAAGGTACTGTGCTGAGCCATCCATCCTGGCATCACGAAAGACAGGTTACAGGGGTCAGGAACAACAAATGCTGTGATGATATGGAGAAACTGAAATCTGTGCTGTACTAGCAGACTGCAAATGAAATTGCAAAAGGCTCCACTAACTTAAATCAGTTGTGAGTAATTAGCTTGTGAGTTTGTTTCTCGTACACTGAGCATTACATGTACCCCTAACAGTGCTTTAGTCCTTCAAACTGGATTTCACTGGATTTCAATTCCACGAGTGAGTCACTGGTGGGAAAAGAGGGGGAAAGGAATGAGAGCTTTTCTCTCTGAAAGAATGGAGGTGGAAACAGCCCTTGAAAAAAGGGATGAATTCACACTACAACTAGATTTCTTCTTGGCTTAAGACGCAAACTATTAAGTCTTCAGATTAAACTGAGCAAATATTTGAACAATGAATGAGGCAGATTATTCTAGTAAGGAAAGAATAAACTCCTCTTGTATGTATGATTTGTAATGTCTATTATGGTCAACGTTTGAAAAAATCATATATTGTGGGCAATTCATAGCAGAAGTCTTTGTCATTTTTCCAAGCTCAAAGGACATCTATCATCTAGTTTCTCTAGTGAGCAAGTGATTTAGACCACAGCTGTCTGTAGAAAACACCAAGTATTTAATGCCCCTCACTTGTCACCCATCCTCACAGCGAACACAGATGCTACCACTACTAAGTTAGTAAAGCCCATATTTACAAAGACGTATAAAAATAAATATTTTGTTTTATGCAGACTTACACAGTAACCCACCAAAAAGGGCACTTCTCTACAGCAAAACCGAACTGAGACCCCCTGGTTTCACTGCCACACAGATCCAAGCTTCAGCTGGCATCTCCCAAAGTCAAGCGGATTCAGTAATGAAGCGGGACGGTGAGCCTCGGGGACTGCAGGCCCTGGCTAGCAGGTGCCACTCAAAAGAGGAGACCTGAGGCGGCAGCAACCTTCTCTCTTACAGTAGCTAAGGGTTACAGCACTCTTTCCGGAACTGGTCTGGGGTTTAGTTCCATCTCAGGGAGTCTCAACTGATCGTTCTCATTTTGCAAGTGACTACCAGCAAATCAAACACAAGATTTAAATATGGCAAATGCCGTGTCCTAGGCTCTGTGAAATGTTGCAGTCCTTCTTAAGAAGTCATCAGCAATACGAGATTCACAGGCCCTTTGGGAGCATATATTGTTAAACAGGTACTGGCTTGCAAAGCTTCAAAACTCAAACTGGTCTTCCGATGTAAGTTAGAGAAGTGCAGATGAAGCGGCGGCAAAAGCGCACGTGCTGGCTGCTGGTGAGCAGGCACAGTCACTCACTGGAACCAGACACAGGGAGACTGCGACTCACAGGACAATCTGGTGCAGGACGGGAGACAACACAGAACCAGACAGGCAGCTTCCCAGAAAGGAAAAAAAGTATGGAGAGAAAAGCAAAATCAATCCCCAGTGGCCACCAGATTTAAAATCATTTATCTATTACTCAGTTTAAATTTTAGGCTTGGCTCTTGAAAATGCTCTGTAGCAGAAGTTTATTTGCCTCATGCCCTGGTATGCATGTGGTTAGTTCTGCATGCACTCTGCATGCATTCACTTGTAGTTTTGCTGTGTCCTATTCCCCATCCATTGAATGCTCCAGACTTGGTCTTAGCCTTATAATCACATTGAAAAAATATTTTTACATACATATATATACACACATGCCTATACGTACATATATATACACACACACACACATATATATGCACACACACATTCACTCACTCTACAGGACAGAAATAGTCCTGTAGAGGACTCTCTGGATGGCATTTGATTGCCTGAGAGTAAGCCCACGCAGCCATATGAGAAGACTGTTGTTAGCTGAAACGCCTACATACGGATGGCAAATGTGACACAGGACCTGCAGTCCTTCCTGACACAGTAGATGGGCTAAAATCCCCCAGCAAGAAATCTAAATGGCACTGAAAGTCTATGCTTAAGGGTGTGGATTTCACATTTCACGTGCATGAGGGTGACATGCCTACAAGCAGTCACTGAAACAGGGTCTTGGACTGAGAGCTATCTGATTCATTCTTACTTTCCACAGTCCATATAACAACAAATGGTTCCATGGGAAAAACAAGAAGAAATTATTTAAAAGCTTGTGCATGGACATCGTAAAGAAAAGGAGATGACACCAAAATGCAAGTAGCATGACAGCCAATAAAGCATTAATGAATCTAATGGGTTAAAACTAGGAAGTAAGAAAACTGAAGCAATATGGAAAAGAGAGCTATTAAAATTGAATTTGATACTGAGCAATCTGCCTTTGTGAACTCTCTAGGGAAGTTCTTAGATAAATACTTTGGCATACCACAGAAGTCACCCATAATCAATATCTACACTATACGAAGATACTCCCTTAACTGTTACTTTAAAGTAAAATGTAAAATAAACTTCCCTATGGCAAAGAAGACAGCTCTGATGCTATTTTGTGCATCACCACTCTCAAGGCAATATTCCTAAATTGTCAAACTTGGAAGTAATCACACTGAGGCTGTTATAGATTTTAGCCTAGTGAACCAACGGTAAGGTAAGCCTTTCCTAAAGGAAATATTTCACAGGCTCATTTTGCCTTTAAAGGGCCAAAAAAGAACAGAAAAGTAGCTCAACAATCTATTAGATCAGTAAAATTCTTAAGTCTTATGAAGCAAGACTTCTCATATGTCTGAAGGAAAAAATAAAGGGTTAGGAAGTTTAGTACTTTCCTAGGATGCCACTTTGTTTGGAGCCCAGCCAATGTATCATTTTTTCCAGGATGCACCAGTGCCACACTTCCCCAACCCTCCAAAGACAAAGCAATCTCTAACATGCACTATTTTGAATGCCTATGAAAAAAATAACTGAACATAGTTTCTCTATTAATCTTTCCAAAAGGGTGCTTCATTACAGCTGGCACTGTATTACACTGGCTTCCTAATATGCTGGTCCCTGTTAAAAATTACAGAGTTTTCAAATTCGCAGAGAGATGCTAACCTAGATAATGAAAGTTGTTCTTATTTTGTTATTTTTAAAAAACGCAAAGTAAGTTCCAGTTTCACACCAGTAATAAAATGCAGAATCTGGACAGCAGAACTGGTATACTTACACACTGTGCAGAGCATAATGGAAGAACTTATTTCCACAAAATATTTCATTTTGGGTGTTTGCTCCACTATTATCAATAATAATAACAATGGTTATAATTATAACCAAATATAACCGGTATAACCAAACAACGGTTTGGGCGTTTGCTCTATTATTATCACACAGCTCTGCACATCTTGGGAATGTTGATGAAGAAGGAAAGTAGTTAGAAAAATGGAAAAAAACCCCACAGAAATATTACAATGTTTCAGAAAAGTTTTGTTTGTTCATTTGTTTTTAAAAAGACCAAAAAATAATAAGTGCTCATTCCCCCCCCCCATCTCATGAAAATAACAATATTCCCAACCTGTCTCACTTCAGAAGTGGGAAGACACTGGGGATCCAGGGCAGGAGGGAGAAGATGAACCAGGACCACAGAGCTGAGATCCTGGTTAATGAAAATGAGAGACAGGACTGAGGTCCAAATTCAGAGTGGCACAGCAGAAAGGTAGAGAGGTGTCCTTTAGGATCTTAGTTTAACAAGCTAAATGGCAAACATGCATGGCTTGGAAAGCCGTAACACTGCCAGCGGTGGAGCTCAGGCAAACTAACTGTGGGAATCCCCTGTTCTGCGCAGCTTTAACGTACATATTTATTTGCTATAATTAAGGAAAGAACACTGCTTTTCACATTTATTTCCTTCCGCACTCCCTTAATCCCACACCAGAACAATTTGTGAAGGATCACTTGCATGGCAATGTCTCAGTTTACCCAGGAGGCTGTCCCCAGAAGCAGCTGCAGAGAACCTGATGAGATTGCTGCTCCTAATGGTGGGCGTTAGCACGGGAGACAGGTTTCTAGGACACGGAAGGGCCCCCAGGACTGCGCTCATGCGTCTGGGGCCTCTGGGGACTAAGAGTAACTGCAGCTTAGAGCCATGTATCCAGGCAGTGCCGTGTTAAAGGAAGGAGCTGATCTTGATAGTTTACAGATACACAGATCCTTATTCAGAAGTTATGCCAAGGAGCAGGGAAAATGGTTTTTACGCTGTCCCTCCCACATGGGAAGTTTGAGGAAGGGGTATGAGAAGTAAAAAAACCACAAACAGTAATAGAGAAGCTGGTGGATTTTGTGATTTTCTTGCAGAAATGCATGTACTTTGCATACAATAGTGAACAACTAGATCTCCAGTGCCCTTATATATGTAGCTAAGATGACAGCAGTACTTAAAGTGGGGTTGATAAATAACATTACTTATGGAGAAGGAAGTACCTCAATAAAAAGAGAGGCATGGCTTTGTGGCTCAAACATGGGGTAGACTGTATTTCTCAGTTCAGTTCTTGCCTTTGCCGTGGACTCTTGGTGTGATATATCATGGTGCATCAGTTATCTTTTGTCCAGGGTGACACACTGTACTTCCTTTTATCTTCTTTTAATCAGACTATAATCTCTTTGATCAGACACGCTCTTCCTCTGCACGCATGGAAGCGGTGTGCCAGTTTCAGTACCTTCCCAGTTTCAGCTGGCTTCTCAGCATTAATAAAAATCCATCTTTATCAATGGGACCTTTGTTGACAGTTTCAGCAAGGAAGAAACAAGACTGAATGGGCCATAAGGACAAAACTCTCCTTTCCACACAGCAGTCTCTCTGGTTATTGCTACGGAAAAGCCAGCAGTGCTTCTACCTGTATTAAACACATGCTGTGAGGCACTAGCTGGTCCTCAGCCTTCATAGAAGTGAAGCTGGCTTCTTTGCCCATTATCAGTTTCACCTTTTAAGCAAAATGACAAATTCTTTAAAAAGTTTATCTTGTTATTACCTGCACCTTCCTTCTCTTTATCTGCTTAAAAAAAACCCCGAACAACAAAAACAAACAAACAACTAAAAATAATGCAAAGAACAAAGCAGTAAAGCGCAAAGAGGTTATATGAAAATCTATGCACTGCATCCCACAAACAGCCTGATCCCAAAGACTCCGGGGTCCAGCTCCCCCGGCAGCCACAGGGCAGCACCCACCACGGCACCCCACGAACCCTCCACGCTCCAAGTCTAAAAACGCACCGACCAGAAGCAGTTCGGTTTTAACCGACGACGCGCTCGGGTGGCCACGGAACAGTTTCCAGCTACAAACACCTTGACAACAGCCGGCGTCTGCAGCTTGCACTCGACTCTCAGCAGCCCTGCAAAACGCCTGGGGTTTTTCCACGACGTGCAGGGGCGATTAGGGAAAGGGGTGAAAGTAAGGCAGGAAAAACCGTTTGGGAGGGTGCGGGACAACGTGGAGACACGGGGCAACCCTACCAGCCCCCGCGGGCCGGAGGCACCTTCTCCCCGCGCAACAGCTTCCCGCTCGGCCGGCTCCCCTCCTCCGCCGCGGCGCGGCCCGCAGCCCCGTGGCCGCCGTTCGGCCCGCGGCTGGAGCCGCCCCCGCCCCGCGGCCCCCGAGCGCACCTGCCGCCCGCGCCGGGCCGGGCCGCGCCCGCCGCCGCCGGCGGCCCGTCCTCCCCGCGCCGCCACTCACCCGCCGGGGGCGTCGCCGCCGCCGCTGGGGTGGTAGGCGGTGAGGACCACGCCGCGGGAGCCGGACCGCCAGCTCATGGCGTGCGCCGCCGCATCCCTTCTGGGGACGCCGAGGCGGAGCGGGGCGGCCCGGCCGCGGCCCGGCGCGGCCCAGCCTCCCGCCGGCAGCGCAGCGGGGCAGGGCCGGGTGACGGCAGCGCTTCCTGCGGCCCGGCGGGGCCGCCGCCCCCCTCCGCCGGGCCGTGCCCCGCCTCCGGGCTCGGGCACCCGGCCGCCCCGCGAGCGAGGGCGGCGGGAGCCGGCGGCAGCGGGAGCCGGCGGCAGCGGCCGCTCACTGGCCCGGCGGGACCGAGCGGCTTCCAGGAGCGGGTGCCCGCGGCCGGCGCCTGCTGCCCTGCGCCGCACCGGCCGCCGGCAGCTTGACGCGGGACGGGCCCCGGGCACCGGCGGCCGCCCGCGTTAGCGTTCCGTCTGCTTCCATACATCATGTAAAGTTAGAAAACGGCGTTCCTTAGTCAGGCTGGAGTCTGTTTTAAGGTATCACGAAGAAATCGGTCAGTGAAAGAGAAGTTGCTGCAGGTTCAGACCCGAGTAAGCTGGCTGGCCTGCAGGTGCTGCGTGCCACGCGCGACTTGCGGCTCCCTTAGAGGGGCTTGCGAGACTGCGGTCCTGCAAATGCAGCACGGTGATAAGAAAAACAAGGCATGTTTCAGTGTTTGCTTTGTACATTGTCCATTTCACTGAAACACAACACGATTCTGTGCTTGGTTTAACTTTCCATACACAAAAATGATGTATTTTTTTAACTACAAGCTATCGTTATAAAAATCACAGCAGGTGACAGCGTCAGGCCGGGACACAAGGTGACTGAGCTGCCTCAGAGTTGCTGTGCCTTAAACCAGCCGCCATGAGCTCCAAGGTCACGCTTTACCAACCAGCGACAGCTGGAGCAGCGTTGGGTCAGGCTTTTCGGTTGGGCTTTTCCTCTGCGCCCCGGCACAAACTGGTGAGATAGGATTCGCTAACTGCCTTGGTCGTAGTTTTGATTTGGTAGGCAGGATCTCTACCACAACACTCAAACCTGTTTTTTTCCATGGCAACTACAACATACCCTGTAAATGTATGTGCAGTATTTAGGTTTATAATTTGTGTCTGCATTCACAGAAGCATATGATTTGTCTGAATTACAATTGCTTCTTGCCATAAGTGAATGGATTAACTTCAATATAAGTGTAACTTGCATTGCATTTCCTTTTTCCTTTTAAAACAAACTAAAAAAAAAAATCATGCAACTGCTTTGCTTGCAGTTAAATACCTGGAAAATTCAGTACCAGGCGATGTGAGGTGTTCTGGAGCACGCAGGTATCTGGAGTCCGAACCTTCACTTATTTAAACCATCATACACCTAAATAGGAAAGCTCCACACAGTCGTGGATGGACCATGCAGTTTTCTGTGCAGCTGTTCTCCAGCACACAGCTGCCAAGCAGGGGCAGCACGGAAATCTCGACCTACGGTCGCTGTGAAGTCATTCCCAGCAGAGAAGCAAACAGGAAGAACTTCCCATCATGTTTGAGCAAGATCAGTTTGTCCTTCAGAGTCCTTGGTGCTTACAGCTGGTGATTTTACAGAATTCACAGGTGATATCCAGACATAACTGAATTTTGTCATTGACTTAAGCGGGTAATTTCACCCAGTAGATTTCTTCTTAAAAGGGTTACCTTCTACAGAATGCCAAACAGGACATCCCCGATTTCTTTAAAAAGGGTAATGTCACCATGAAATTTTGCAAAGAGGCCCAACATTAGAAGCACAGGAAAACTTGGCCAATGTTCAACAGACCAACAGTTACAGAGATGCCTCTTCACTTCTTACACCACTGAAGGTCAGCTGCTGCCTTAGTTTTAAGTTCACGTGAAGAATTGAGGGTTGGGGTGGGTTTAATAAAGTCTGCCTCTTCCATGGCTCCTGTAGGATGTTTTATCTGCAGGCAGCTGGCCAAGGTATTTTGACTAAAATATTTTTGGTATGAAATTTGTTAATTTTTCAATCAAAACTTTCATATTTAGATTTTTTAAAATAAATAATTTACTAAAAAAATAGGTAGTAGTACCAACAGATAAGCTTTGCATATAAATCGGAATAAAGAACAGGTCTATTTTGAACTATGTGGATTTTTTAACCAGCTGTATCAGGGCAGATGTACAGTGCATGTAAAAGAGGTTGGTGCTGCCTCACCTCCCCAGATGTTCTCAGTTTCCAAAGGAAATGGGTAAAAGAATCATAGAATCATAGAATCATAGAATCATACAGGTTGGAAAAGACCTCTAAGATCATCGTGTCCAACCGTCAACCCAACACCACCATGCCCACTACACCATGTCCCTAAGGGCCTCATCTACACGTCTTTTAAATACCTCCAGGGATGGTGACTCCACCACTTCCCTGGGCAGCCTGTTCCAAGGCCTGACCACTCTTTCAGTAAAGAAATTTTTCCTAATGTTCAATCTAAACCTCCCTTGGCGCAACTTGAGGCCATTTCCTCTTGTCCTATCGCTAGTTACTTGGCAGAAGAGACCAACACCCACCTCGCTACAACCTCCTTTCAGGTAGTTGTAGAGCGCGATGAGGTCTCCCCTCAGCCTCCTCTTCTCCAGGCTAAACAACCCCAGTTCCCTCAGCCACTCCTCATAAGACTTGTGCTCCAGGCCCTTCACCAGCTTCGTTGCCCTCCTCTGGACACGCTCCAGCACCTCCACGTCCTTCTTGTAGTGAGGGGCCCAAAACTGAACACAGGATTCGAGGTGCGGCCTCACCAGTGCCGAGTACAGGGGCACGATCACCTCCCTACTCCTGCTGGCCACACTATTTCTGATACAGGCCAGGATGCCGTTGGCCTTCTTGGCCACCTGGGCACACTGCCGGCTCATGTTCAGCCGGCTGTCGACCAGTACCCCCAGGTCCTTTTCCTCCGGGCAGCTTTCCAGCCACTCTTCCCCAAGCCTGTAGCGTTGCATGGGGTTGTTGTGGCCGAAGTGCAGGACCCGGCACTTGGTCTTGTTGAATCTCATACAGTTGGCCTCGGCCCATCGATCCAGCCTGTCCAGGTCCCTCTGCAGAGCCTTCCTACCCTCGAGCAGATCAACTCAAGAGAAGACACAGCTACAGTTCTGCTTCAGCAATGGCTTAGTAGCACGGCTACAACAGCTTAGCTACGGGTAGGCACCAAGGGCGATACACTGGGACAAATTATCGGCACGTACCTACTCACATGCACACACACACACACACTAGGACATGAAACCAGTGCAAAACTTAGGACCATGAAAAGATTTCATTGAAACCAGGATTTCATTGAAACCAAGATTTCACTGAAACCAGTGCAAAACTTAGGACCATGAAAAGATTTCCCTGAACTCCCACTGCAAAGGTACAGCACTCTCTCTACATCTCTCAGGCTGTGTCCAAAAGGCAAAAAACTGAGGCCTAACTTCTCACATAAACACACAAACAAGACTCACCTGTTTTCACTGGTCACTTCAGAAGTACATCAGCACGAGATGAGAAAACATCCTATTAATGTATGTCGCTACACCTACCTACTGGTGCCTTCGACTCTTTCTTTAAATGCACAGGTCAGTTGTCAAACAGCCTATGCCGAATGCAAAATTATTTTCTTAAGGACCCAACCTTTCTCTTTTAAACTAAACCAAGAAAACTAAAAATGTAAATACCAGGGCCCTTAGGACCTGGCCATTTCTAAAACTTCAGCTAATTGGTTGCATGCCAAGCACCCCACTTCGTTATAAAACTTCCTTTAAAGAATAGCTAAAAAATAACAAAGAAAAGTCAAAACATTCAAAGCATTCGGCGTGTAATGAGTGCTTTCCAAAGCCCTTTGCCCAAACTGAGTATATATTAGGTATTACAAGAACAAAAATATAAACTGCTTTTTCTTTGATAAGCATCTTAAAACACATCGTAATTAAGGCACAACATAACATGCTGCACTGCCGCTGTAAAAAGAAGAATGCAGAAACAAGATGTAGCCAATGTGGCGTCACCAGGGACTGCTCAAAGAAAATTTTACTGCAAATGGAGAAGGGGAAGAACCTGCCTCGTTCATGGGGGGCGGGGAGATTAAGAATGGCAAAACCCCGAATGAGTTTGTACCAGTCAACTGGAGACTAAGAAAGCTTTTGTAAGTATATCACAAGGAGGGTGGGAAAAGGAGCCAGAAAGAAATAAGTTCTATTAATAAATGAGAATAGGGATTAAATTACTGATAAAACCACCAGAGATACTGATTCCCTTTTTAAATCGGTCTTTAACGTGACACACTTCAAATGTGGAAGTGGATTTAGCAGCTTAACCCTAGGCACACTTTTTTCTTTACTATGTTTGACAACTTGATAGGATCAAACTCTGTACTGTTACGACAGCATAACACCAGCATAGTTTTCTTTGATGAAATTATTCCTGATTTGTGGTGGAGCCAGCGAGACAATTTTGACCTACAGATGTATTATTGCTGTAAACTGACATGAATATCACGACTCTCTTTCACCGGTATATCTTCCACCTAAACCAACTTATAGTCAGTAATTGCTGAGTTTGCAGTTAATATTCATGTTCTTAACAATGTACGGGAATGCTTATTTGGAAAGTAAAGTTGTTCGTAATCAACTAGATAAGAACGCACCATTTGAGGCATATGGCTTTATGTGATAAAAGGAGATATCATCGACAAAGGAGATTACAAATCAGTCTATCTTGCTACAGAATCCAAGACTGCTTCAAAGAGTTTAAATATTTGGATTAAGATGTCATGCAGTGCCTTTACACTTAATATAATCAGTCACCAGAGCCAAGCAGATCACGCAGGGTTCTCGTGCTTAGCACTCTCCTTACAAAGAGAACTTCTCAGCAGTACCATCCTTCATTGCTGCTTTACAGGGTTTGAACATGCATGTGTTCAACATATGCTTTTGACTCTTCACTGCAGAGATTTTTTTTCCTTTTTGAAGTTTTCGCAAATAAAAAAATAAATCACACTGATTTTCATATTTTGTATAAATATATGATTATATATTTTATATAGGTGATGGGTGATTTTTCACATTCCATGTTCCTGATGATGCAGGAATTATCAATATATGAATTATCAGCACGTAAAAATGCAGTCCACTAAGCACTGGCTTGAGGAAATAGTAAAAGGTGAGCTTACAAATTCGAATTCACAGGCTGACTTCAATGGCAGTAGATGGATTTATCCCTCTGGAACCAATGCCGGAGCATTTAGACAACCAATGCAGTGCTGCGGTGAAAGTACAACTGTACTTCAGGACTTTTAAAGTATATTTTTAATGCAGGAGAGTTGAATCCTTTCCCTAGCATTATCTACTGTAAAATTCGTTCAGATGGGTTTTAAACTGAGCCGAAAATGTCTCATGAGCTCACTCACTTAATTCACATTCAAATAAAATGGCAGCACTTCTGTCGTCCAAATTGTATTTCCAGGGTTCCAGCTAGCAGCCAGAAAAGACATGAAATAGAAAGTTGTTTGTATATTGTAAGATGAAATCTAACCGTTGTTAAGCTTCACACTTCATGTATTGTTGCACTCCACTACATAAAAAACCACATACGTGAGTAGTGTTCTGCGGCTGTTAATAACCAATGCTAGGATTAATATAAAAAAAGAATATTACTTACTTGTGATTTCTGTTACTTAACTCTTGATGTCTACACCCATGCAAGTGATTTTACGCCCCACTGAAAGTCCATGAAAGAAATGCACTTTTAGAGGACAAAATCCTCTGCCCTATGTGGATTTAGGACATAAAGATGAACCACACTCTAGAATTGTCTATTTATTTCCACTGAACACAAAGGTTGACTGCATGAGTAGGTCTAACGCAGATGTCCACATCTGTTGCATAAGCTCCACCTTTAATGCTTTTATGTTGCCCTTCAAAATACGGAAGATGCAACGTTCAGTTACAATGTGTACCATACGGTATACACAACGTGGAGTAGTCGGTACTCTGAAATGTACAGTACTGGTATGTAGGAGGTATTTCAGATCAGCTTACATATCCCTGAATATCAAAGATGGGGATGAAGTCACACACGTGTACACAGCAAGCAGACTTGTACACAGAAAGCTGGTAACACATTTGCTAGCCAGCACATTATGAACATTCCTTACGGTCTGATCCTGCAAGCTAATGTGTATCCTAGAATCAAATTTTCATAGGATTTTTTACAGAAAAAAATGTCCAGTACTATCAGGAGGCAGCTCAATACGTGGGGGAATTTAGCAAGTAAGGTACAACTGGCACAGAAGCAACCGCAAGGACATGGCCACAGGTAAGAGAACTGACCCCTCCTGGCTTTCTGAAAGTTTTCACCTTCCCCCTCACTGCCCTCCACATACATATTTAAGCAGCTGATTTGTTTCCCATAGCAAAAAGAAAAGAAGAAAAGAAGAAAAGGGAGGGACACTTCTTAGTTCCTCTCTTTTCTTGCAAGTTGCTCTAAAATGTATCTGGTGCACTCTGGTGGCTGCTTCGGTAATTCTTACTTCGATTACTTTGCAAAAGGTGAAACAGTAACTACCGATGCTGTTTTTGAGATTATCTATGCAAAGACTAATGAGCACATGAATTTATTCCAGTTTATCCAGTTTGATTTTTCTTGAATGCACCCCCTGGAGAAATTCAGGTCTCGCCCATCGCAGCCCATCTGCTTACCTTACATAAATCACAGGAGGGGTTGAGTGGCTGAGGTTCTCATCTCATCTGCTTTATGTTTTTGCTCGTGGTCAGACAGCTGCTGAATTTTACCCAGAGGTATATCCGTTTCAGTAGTGGTAATTTATCCACGTTTATTTGTAGTGTGACCTTGCACAAACCCTCATATCAGTTCTTGCTTCCCTTTCCCTATCCATATAACGGGGCTAATAATATCTAGCTGTTCATGAGGATTATTCACCATATGTTGAAAGGTACCAAAAAATGCAACACATTACTTCCCGTTACATCACTATGTTTACTTTCTTTTGGTGCGTGATTTAACAGGGATAAAATGGCACAGAGAACAGATGATAAATCTAGTACACTTTGCAGTATCTCCACGAGGTGTAGGACTTTTGGGGGAAACTTAATACCACAATTGATGTTTCATGCCACTTTTGCAAAGTGGAAAGTCAGCACGAATGTTGGGGACCAAGGGATTTTCACTGGTGACTCTGAATGCCCCCTTTCTCTTGAGCTAGTTTTGCTACAATTTTGGTTTTATAAACCATGACTTCACATATGCCACTAATTATGAACAAAGAGTGTATTTTCAGAATATAATGGCCTCGGGCCTTCTTAATTCTCCCAAGGTGTCACCTCGATGTGGTGCACACCGAATGCATTCACTGCATAGGTAGATATACTCTACTAGTGTATGAAAATGAAATAAAGATAAAATAAAAACTCTGGAGCATGGTATCTCATGTTCCTGTTCAGTCCTGTTTTACATTTATACCGGGCAGCTGTATGACCCTTCAAAAAGAAGGGTTAAACATGCTACGTGCTTTTGGTTTTCTGTCAGGGAGAGATCTTCCATCCTCCTGACCATCCTTGTTGACTCTTTCTGCTTCTGTTCCAATTTGAGTTGATCTTTCTTGAGCACGAGGGCCCTGAACTCTGTAGAGCAACTGGGACCTTGTACAACATCACAAATACTCTCCTGACTATATCACAAACACAGCATTGTGGAAAACATTAGCTTTTCTCATGGCTGCTTCTCACACCGGTGCTATAGTCCTTCTATGACTGACTTGAACATATGCGTGTATGATACAGTTTGATCAGATCTGCTGACCAGTTTGCACATCGAAGCACACACCTTCTGAAATTTCTTACAAGGGACACGTACAGAGTAGTAGGGGGCATTCACTTTGTTGTTATGAAGGTGCTGTCATATGAATGCCAGAAATCCTGGGTTTGTCTCTTCTCTTGGACATTGCAACCACACCAAACCCACTGGAGAGGCAGGAGCGGAGAAGATTCCTGTAACTCACAACTCCACCTCTATTCTCCTTTAAGTCAGGAAGTACACCCCTATGTCCAGAATTTGGGGTGTAACTGAATGGGTGAACCAGCTGAAGTTTCATCAGGTGAGATGGAGATGGTGCCAGCAAGTGTGAAGAACATACTTGAAAATAAAAGTATGATTTGCTGCTTTAAAAGGCAGGCTGTATCCATCACTCAGGTTCAAGGTCTGTGTCAGTTCTCCCCCCCCGCCCGCCGTAGATCAGGTTTGAGTAGGGGCTGGGATAGTTTTTTCAGTCTACATCTGGCTAGGAAGTTGAAACCATGCTCTCTCTCACACGTGTTCACTAAGTCAGTCTGCACATTGACTGGGAGCCCTTCTCTTCATTACCCTTCTAATTTTGCTGTTGCCTGCAGATTTGATCACAGCTGAATTTGCGGCACAGAAACATCTGGTGAAGTAAAACATACAGCAGCCACGAAGGAGAAGAGTTTCTTCTGAGTTTAGTCAGTCAGAAAAGCTCATGAAAATTGTGACACAATCCTAAACTGAGCAAGCCAGAGCTATCCAGAAATGTCGCTGTGAGCTGAGAAGAAATGCTTCAGAACAAAGAAAGGAACAATTGCATGAGTCATGGGCCGTGAGGAAGAAAACCACTTCTCTGTGAGGGCTTTGAAACTGAAGATTACCCAGTAAAACTTCAAGTTAACACAAAGCAAAATATTCTTAGTTCTTTTTTATTGACAAAAATACTCATTTTGCATCACTCTCTTTCATCCCCAAAAAATCTTAGAGAAATGTTTCCTTCTCTCACATTTTACACAATGCAATCAAATTCAGCCACCCTTAATATGGAATATTTCAAGCTGTCAGTAATATTTTTTGCTATTTTGAACTGAAACAATCTTTTGAATTCAACATGAGTTAAAAAAATGGTTCATATCAACTCAGAACTGCATTTTCCAGAAATTTAACTAAAATCCAAAAGAAGAGCACCATACTTCAACCACATGTGAAATCCTGACTACAGTTCGAGAAATACTGTATGAATAGGACAATATCTCTTAAAACCATATCTGTAAGTATCAGAGACAAATCAGGAAGGAGGAATAGAAGTCCCCACATTCTTCCTTGTCTTGCCTTTTTCATCAGCTTAACAGGCTTGTTTCTGTTATGCTTGCATTCTGTAAAAAATCATCCATAAACACAACCAAAATTTTTTCTACATCTTTTGCATAAATTAGCTTTGACAACAACACTTAGCACTTGTAATTTTGAATTAAATTTGAATGTAAGTGTATGATATTTGGGATTGGAAGCTATTTTCCAATAGCATTATTGTAACAAGGATTGGCCAAATTTTGAACAAAGACATTCACAAATGTAAACTGCAAGAAAAAAACTGATTATTTGTTTCTGATAGTACTTCTGATGCTTTTTATTTGCTCTTCATAGCTATTCAAAACTAACGCTCATGTAACTCTCATGAATAACATCTGCAAGGAAAATTAATGTTAATACTTGGGCAAAAATTTGTAAAAGAAATAAATATTTGAGTTTTTATTTGGTTTATTGAAAGCAGCCAGCGAGAAAGCTGAAAAAATACCAGTCATACAACAAGAATAATAAAAACACAAAGCCCTATCATAGCTGTACTATAGTACCATGTTATAAAGTTCGTAAGTATTTCTAGACTGATGCATAGCCACACATACTAGGCACAAATAATTTTAAAGAAAGCACCAAATTTGTAGCCTCTAAGGCCTCAGTCCTCTAAGGGCACATCTGTGACAGTCATAAATGACTAAATGTAATAGATCACTTGTTGCAGCTAATTTGCTCATCTCTCACTGCAGCGAAATTGTGATAGGCAGGTTTGTAAAGCGAAGTTCAGACAGAGCTGCAGAAATACAAGGCAAGAATATACTACCACTGCTGTGTATTTTGGAAGCAATCGCTGGTGTTACAGAAGGCTAAACTTTAAAGTTTGCCTACATCAGGATATCATCTGTGTAGTTTCTTCAGGAAAAACATAATGTTTCCAGTTCACTTGGAAGATATTCACCAAAAAAATGGTATTTATGTTATAGCAGTTAGATTTACTTTGATTTAATATCGTATCTTACTATTTAATAACTCACGCTATGTACAATACTGTTCACCATATGTCCAGCAAAGAAAAAAAGAGAGAGCAGCTGAAGTGTCTTTTAAATAAGAATGCATATGGGGAAAAGCAAAGTAAATGTACGTAAATGTAAACATATACATAACATAAATATTATGAGGGCATCTATGATCAAGTCTCCTGAAATTTCAGTCTATGAAATGCAATCGTAGCTTCAGTGGGAGAAATTAATATGGTCATGAACAAAATCAGAACGAGATTGCACGGCGCAAAACAGGCCGGGGAGGTGGGGTGGTTTGCGGAGGAGGCTGCACACGAGTACCCAGCAAGAGGGAAGAGCACCCAGGGAATGGCTCCAAGCCATATGGCTGCCACAGGGAAGCGGGGCTCCGGGTGAGCCATCACGACGTGTGGCTGCGTCGGGGCTTGGTCTTTGACGAGGAGCCATCTGCAGCCCTTGGCTAGTGCTTTCAAATCAGGGGAAGGTTACATCTTGGCACTCGAAAATCAGTGGAAATGGTGCTACTAACTTGCATCAGTGGAAGCATGCATTTTCCTCAGGGACAGAAAGCCATTTCCAGGATCGGGGAACACCACCCCTTATACATCTTCGTGTATTTTTACTAAATACAAAACCAAATTGCCAGAAGGCACTATAATCTGGTCACTAATATTTCCATCTCAGAATTTACATGTCCATCCGTCTCTTATCAGGGGACAAATTATCTAAAATATGAAGGAATCATCAGCTTACCTTTCCTTCCTCGACCATAAAAGAAAGGGCTGTATTACTTTACATACTGTGAACCTGTGTGTATGAGAGATAGACAGAGGCAGAGAGCCGAGGACCGCGTTTTGCGTTAATGAAAGGTAACGTTTTTGAAGGGGCACATCATTTCCAGTCAGAGTATCATCTCTTTATCAGTAATTATGCATTTTAACAATCCCTGTATAGTAAGTAGCTTGCATAAACTTTTGGTTTTGCCTCTTTTTCCAAACTCATTTTCTACCATCTTTAAAACTGAAATATAAGAAGTAAGCACTTTCAGTGATTTAAGGTGAGTATTTCGCAAATTCTCATTGAAAAGAGACTCATCTTGTATGTAAGCGTGCATGACAATGAAACTTGGTAGAAAATATTACAAAGAAGATACTTCTGATACCATGAGCTCTGCTGCTCTTGAGGGACTTTAGCACCTACTTAATTTAACTTTGTTTTGGAACACGTTACAGAAGTACATGTGGGGATAATCATCTGTAGGAGCTTTCATCACCTGCTGGCTGATGTACAAAAGCTTCAACTACACACAAGTACCTCTGCTCCGGGAGAGTCTACAATTTTCCCAGAATTACAACAGTGATATTAACAAATATCATAAAATTACATTTCTGTTAGGTTAGCTGGTTAGGGGTAATCAAGTAGTAGTCATATGAAAAATACAGTTTGTGTTCTGCTTCTCTCTGTGCTATCGCATATAATCTGGATTTAAGAGGACACAAGGTAAAGGACAAATCAGAGGCATGGCAAAACCAGCACACAGGCCACAAACAAACAAGCAAGCCTCAAATATTATCCAAATGTTTTTTCTCCCTCATTGCCTGTATATGCAGACATACAATGACCAGCACTTGTCTCCAAATTTTTTAATTGCCTAATTGACAATTAAGTTCTATTCTTATGGAGACAGAGATGATAAATATTGATGAATAGATAAAAGGCAAATTGATAAATTATATGGTAAATGCCCACATAGTAGGACAAGAAATTTATCAGATTTCCGTAGCTGGGATCATCAGTGCTTGTGAAGAAGGTAGCCTTACTTCATCAAAGGCTGAAAAAGCTTTGGAAAATGGGGTTATAAATGGCAGGACAGTAGAATACAGCAGCTTTTCTACAGCCAGAGCACGTGTGGCAAAATGTGGACCCCATCGCTGTCAGAGACTAAGCCTCTGCTGATTTTCCTGGGCCTAAGATTTCAGCCCCGAGTTCCTGTCCTCTGTGAGCTCAACATCAGCTGCAACACCCGGGCTCCTTTACGCTCCTCTCTCAGGGGACGCCGGAGAGATGGGCACCAGGGTGGCTCCACTTCAGTCCCCTTGCTTTGCTGCTGGCCTGCTGCAGCCGGCGCTGGACGGCCCGCCAGCCTGCTTGGGCTTGCAAATTCTCTTCTGAGGAATAAATAAATTCACGAGTGAATTGTTTGCTCTCTGGGTTTTGGACTCATAAAACATTTTTAATATTTAAATCGCCTTTTCCTTGGGGGGGAGGTGGGGCAGGGATAATTATAGGACAACCAAATATTTTCTTATTCTGCTTTCTGTTTGCATTTTTTGCTTAGATGACCATTTGATTTATTTCAACATCTTTCTTTGTACTATGCAGGTCTTTTATGAAATAGCAATATGGTAAAAAATTTAGCCCACCCTTTCTTTTGGGTAAAAAAAAAACAGATGGGAGAAGAGAACAGCAATGTGAAACTCTACAAGGATTCACACACTATTCTTCCCCCCAGTGCTTCCACCGAAGTGATGGGATTACCAGGTGTCAGCTCCCTCTCCCCTTCACGTTCAAGAAGACAGGTACAGTTCAGGCTGGGCACTTGTCAACAGTACCCAATTTTGGAGCACTTCCCGAAAGAATTAGAAGAATTATGGAAAGGGGGCTTTCTCACTAGGGCCTTCTACACTTTAATTTTGCCAGTTGGACTCTTCCAGAACAGGTAAACAAAAAAGACCCTAGTGTAGATAAATTTTATCAATATAAGAGTATTAGTAACATTTAATACCTGTTCAGGTATTTAGGTGGCTGTAGCAGTATAAAGCACTTTCCTACTGCAGCTGCAGTAGGGCTGTTACTAGTATAGCTATTGTTTATAAAAAAATCACATTTCTCACTGACATAGGCTGGTTTTCCAGAGTGCAGAAGCCCACAAATCACTTACAAAAATTAGGAAAATTAATCTTCAGCCATTGAACCTTCAGACATCTCTTAGTTTTAGTTTTACCAAAGAAGCAGCAGAGAGACCACGTGTCTGTATGCTGTTCCTGGGGCTCCTGGCCATGAATAAACAGTTAAGGGGAAAAAGCTGCATGCCTGCCAAATTCATTCTTTTTTCTTTTCTTAGCCTTTTAGTTTCTTCCCTTCAGTTCCTTTGGGGCATCACTAAAAATTAAGACAAAATTGCTATAAAAGATTATTGTTACAATAAGAGCAGATGCTCATAGGAACAGATTTTAAGCTGAAGATTTTTCTTTTTCCTAGCTCCAGTTTAAGAGTTATCTATTTGTGGAAGCATCAGGTTCTACAACATTATCTATGCAAAGTGCATTTCATTACAGTAATCACGGGAAGATATTTTCACAAGGAATCAGCACAATGTATAAAGTGTGCTGTAATGTTATGCAGAAATATATATTACAATATATAACCATAATAGCTTTAAATGTCTTAAGTGCTGCCTGAAGTACTTGTTACATGGGCAAAACTGGAATGTTGTTTTTCCCCATGAAGCAAGTACATAATTTTTTAGCTGCCAACAAGCTGTGAAATGGTAATAACTTTAGGATG
The DNA here is from genome assembly GCF_964195595.1 of Calonectris borealis. Lineage (NCBI taxonomy): Eukaryota > Metazoa > Chordata > Aves > Procellariiformes > Procellariidae > Calonectris > Calonectris borealis. The sequence goes on from NC_134314.1 coordinate 62,172,982, forward strand.
TTGACATATCCCGCCACCATGAGTGCCAGCCTCCAAGGGCTTCAAGTATCCTGCTTTAGTCAGTAGAATTCCTACTTTCAACTGTTCAGTTCAGAATATTGTAACTATTTTAGCCAACCTAATTTCTCATTCTTTTGACTGCAGATAAGTACTTTAATGAAAAGCAAGGCTAATATTTTAAAATAAAGCTTCATCACAGTTGCTTTGCAAGGACCTAAATTTCAAAGCACAAGGACCTAGTACACGTGTTGCATTTTGTTTTACTCACATTTAGGGACAGAAAGTACAGAAGTGTTGGAATAGATGATTATGTACCATTCTTAAATTATAGACATATAGCAAAATACAGAAAAATACTGGGAATATACTTACAAATCTACCAATGCCATTTTCTCTATTATACTTGGTGTATGTCAGAAAGTCTTTCAAGCCATAAAAGTACATGGCAAACTTTTTTGGCATAACATACTCTTACTAAAGTAAACAATGTGCATTAATAATAAAATAAGTATTGGCCTAAATTGTACAGTCAGATCAGGTTTTCTGTTAAGAGGCTGATTGCCCCCAACATCCAAACAAAATACAATGGGAGCTGTTTTTATGTTTAAACAATACTCAGATTTAAACTATATCAAATACCATTTCTAATTCAGTGCTTAGTTGGGTATACCTGGTCATACAAGTAATCCCAGTGATTTTACTGCCGGCTACTATAATTAGAGGATCAATTAAAAAAAAAGAACACAAAAAAAACCCAAAGAGGGCAGAGAAGGTGGTCTGCAGGTGAAGACTGGGACCTAAATTAGTAAGATACAAACCTCGAAGGGGAAAAAACAGAGTTATATCAGCAAATCGTTCTCTGTCTCTTCCAGTAGCAGAACTAAGGGGAATTAACTGTAACTACAATGAAAAAACTGATTCAAAACAAACAGAAAGTGGTGGCATTTCACGTAATCTGTCATTACGCAGCGGAATCGCTTGCCACAGGATACTGGGGAAGCCAAAAGCTTACACAGGTTCTCGGCAAGACCAGACATGTTCACGGAAAAGAAACCCATGGACTATTACTAAATACATAGAAAGAACATCTGGCTCAGGAATTGCCTGGCAGCATATGGCTGCAAGGCGGCGAAAGCATTGGGAATGTCAGCCCTGCTTTAAAATTCTTGTATGGGTGTCTTTTAAACACGGGTAGGATACCAGATAGATGGACTTTTGGTCCAATCCAGTAGAGCTACTTTTATGTTCATATAGGCCATAATTTAAAATAATTCTGGTTCCTTGCAACCAGAAATGAAAGTAGTGTAAATGCATATGAATGACAAAAAATACAAATCATGATTCAGTATATAGGACAGTAGCAAAAAACTTTTATTATATTGCATTATTTTAAAACATAACTTTTTTAAAAAGTAACACATCCTGTTAACTTTATGATTGAATTTCTTGAACTTTCTGAGGATACAATTTTCTGATTATATTTAAAAGCATCAGCATTCAAGGAAATCTGGATCACATTTAACGTGCTGTGGTCACAAATAACTCTCAGGAACTCAGTCCTAAACCTGGATCTTGTGATGTGCAAGGTGGCCTGTGCCTGCTTTGCAGAAATGAAGCAATTCTTCAATTCTAACCCCTGTAGCTGAAACATTTTAAACAGAATAACACTGGCAGTGTACTTATCTGCAGAACACAGGCCCCTTTCTAAATTGCAAGCCAAGTTTTTAGCTCATAGTGGATGTTCAGTGTTATCTTAATTCAGTGAATTATGTATTAGCAAAATAAACATGTATTTAAATTTTAACGGTGCATTTTAGTCAGGCGAAACCGTTGTGTTTATGCCCTGATTGGAAATGTAAATATCAAAAACGTCAATGGACAAACAGAAAGACATCCTCTGCATCACTCCAAATTTCTGAGTGATATTTTGAGTTAAAGAATTACAACTGTCAAATACATTTTGCTACAGCAAAAAGTACAAATATTAAGAATACTTTTGAAGGATTGAAGGCTTTCTAAAAAAAGATCTGTTCTCACTATAAAATGTCAGTATATATTATCAGCTCCTATGTGCTACGAAAAATTACATTCACATGCATCCCCAGAGCTCATAATCCAGCTCATACTGACGCCCACAGACTGTCCCACTGATTGTTTGGTTTTGGTGTTACGTTTGAGGCAGTAGGGCTGAAACCTAAGAATGCATTTTAAACAAACTGTATTTACTTCAGACTAAACCAAGGTAGATGGTGCAAATAAAAGAAACCCCCTTGAGAATACTCACAAGAACTCATCTGTTTAAAGATGGCGTTAAATACAGTTTTTACACAACATGCCTTTAATATAAGCAGAGTATTCCATATTTTGTTTCCTTCCATTTAATCCCTAAACATTCCATCACTATTCATACATTCTGCAGTGTCATAAAAATACCTGCAATATTTAATTCTATCTATTAGGGCTTGCAATATTTTTATTTTGCCCCAACTATTCATGCAAAGTCTCATTATTGGAAGCAGCTAATACAAAAGAGCACTGCAGAATCCAGTGATTTGCTGAGCTAATAATCTTAGCTAATAGAAGAGTAAGTCCAAAGGTCCTCTGAATTACCAATTAGTGGTTGCACAAACTCCAGAGCACAATTCTTGAAGCGATTGAGAAGTTCAGTCTCTCTGCAGCCAATCCATGATATGTTCCAGCCTGGGAAACCATCATCCTCAAACATGAAGTAAGGAATTCTGTTTCTCATAGTGCGTATCTGCTAGGAAGAGTAGACAGCAGAGTAGGACCATTCGTCCTTTCTGTCCTGCTATTACGAATACTTTATGTTTTGCAAAACAGAGAGCAGTTTTGTCTTCACTTCCCTCAACAGTTACTGGGCTGGTGTAAGTGGATTTTGGGAGACCTTGACCATGAGCCCATTTCCCCCAGCAGAAGCTGGGAGTTCTGCTGCTCGAAGTTAAGAGCTGGCTTTGAGTATTTCTGCCCTCAATAATTAGGATTGTTTATAATTGTTCAGATCAGAGCGTAATAGTTCCCAAACTGACACTCACATAATCCTTCCCCCCTTTCCTGTGTATTAGAGAGTGGCATCCTTAGCATGATCGACAGCACGCACACAGAGTGCTGGGTAACCGTGGGTGCAAACCAGGTGCCTTCTATAGCCTTCATTGTTCTTGTAAATACAGACATCTCCCTATTTTCAGTTCAAAGGACTTCATCTGAAATTATAATAAAGTATTTCATGGGATCCTTCAGTTCCAAGCTTCCACTCTCGAAAGGTACAGAATTATTTGCCCGACTTTCAATGTGACCCTTTTTTTTCTGCCCTCTACCCATGTCTGCGTTTCATTGTGTTCCCACGCTAAACTCAGAAAACATCCATAGAGGGACAGGATCTTCAGGCTAAATTCTCCCACTTCAACCAACGACAGTCACTCTTCTGTGCATCAGCAACTCAAAAGGAGATTTTTTTAAAAAAAATACAAATGTTCGGTCTTCTGCTTTCAAGGAATACTTTGTCATTTAGCAAGCCTTTATTTTATCTCCGATACCAAATGTATTCAATATATGTGAACATACTGGTAGCTGTCAGTCAAACCAGCGCCTATGATGGGACCATGATCCAACAGTGTCCAAATCAGATTCTCATGGATGAGTTCTGGAACTCCAAGCTTCACCTAAGTACCCCAACAATTTGAAGCTTGGGGAATACCTGAAGCAAATGTAATTTCGTGTCCTGAAAGTAGCAGCTGGCAGGAAATGGAGAGATGTCAGCCTGATGTCCAGTTCCAAGCCAGGATCCTCCAGCTTCAGTAGCTTCAAAAGACTCTGCGAACCTCATGCTTGGCCTTCTGCCAATTACAAAGTGTCATGACATGCAACGCTTACTCATTTTTTGAAGTGCCCCAAATGCCTGTTTTTTCCCTTATGAAAAGTTTTGGATCCTGCTGTCCCACATAGCATGCTCCTAACTACAGAACTAAAAATAAAGTGTTGGTGCAGAACAATGTCAGTTGGTTCTTTGGGTACTTACTAAAGCAGATGCCAAAAATAAACAAGACTATACTATATGTAATACGTGTATACATTTAAGAGGTTTTTATTGTGATAAACAAGCATATTTACTAAAACATAAATTGGAACAACTGAGCTTGTAATGGTGCAAGCAACAATCTACCACAATTTTTGTCCGTTAGATTAAGGAGGAAACAGCTGTTGTCAGATGGCAGCATGATGCCAACAGTTGAACAGGAAGGATTACAGCATTCAAGTCATCTTAATCCTAGTCCATAAGCATTAACAGAGGCTTTTCTTTCATTACAAATGACTAATGTAGCTAACCTCTGACACTGGCCTGAAATTCTGACTTACCTAAGAAAACTATATGCTGTTTTTAGCATATAGATGTAATAGATGAAGTAATGTTTCCTTTAGCAAAAATGTCATGAAGGATTTATAAATCTAATGTAAACCGTTAAATGGATAGCAACATGAAGCCCAAAACATTAAAATGGTATCTCTGCATTAGCTCAAAAGACATCTTGAAAGAAAACATAACACCCCGTACCGCACTTAAATCCATTATATACAGGTCATCATGATTTCCTCTTTATCAAATTGCACTGGACTTTACGCTCTGTCGAGTGGGCGAGTGCAAAGGAAATTGCTAAGGACACTGAGTGCAGGGGGAGTCAGCATGCACCAGGGAGTTCATTGCATGCAAACTGCTCTTGCTTAGGAGCAGAAATGCAGCCCTGAAAGACTGAGAAGACACTTCAAACTGACATTTACTCAAACACTTCTGTTCTGCCCTCGTTTCATGTCTGTCTTATCCCATAACCCTGAAGGTCTTTGTTGATCCCATTTGTAGCAAGTGTACGTACATGTGCATGCATTCATAATTCTTATTTTTAAATTAATCTTAAAATGTCTACTTACCTCATATCACTATTACATTTAACAAAGATACATTTTAATGTACTTGTATTATTATCATCTATATTTTGATGAGTTTTACTGCTATTATTACTATTATGATAGCAGTCATTTTAAAATTCTTTAAATTTTGTTTCAGTCAGGTTTTATTGACCATACTGGGTGTATCACTTACTTACCAGAAAGCCAAGTGCCACTCTAGGGAACAAAAGCTAAGGACAAATTTGCTGCTGTACGTAGTTCAAAGGATTATCACACAGCCCAATCCTTAAATTTTATTAGAAATTGATCCCTTAACTGAATTAACTATCCACAGCAGGTTTTTATCCAAATTAAGTTTCCTTCTTAAGTTTGTCTAGAGGCAGATGGTAGTCTTCAAAGATTATTGGAGATATAAACCATTCTATCTCATATATATAATTACAAATCAATACCGAGTCTCTAATTCGTAGAGAACATGTGCTTTTCTCTGGCTATGGAATCTTTTGTCTCATTATGCCCAGGTCTAATTGTATTTATTGTCATAATAGCAAAACGTAGCATTTATCTAAGATGTTAATTTGTTGCTAGTGCTGGCCACCAAATGTGGGACCACATGCTTCTCTACTGTGAAGAGCAGAGAGGTCCAAAATTGTTTTAACAGAATTAAAATTTCCTACAGGAAAAATACATTGGAGACCAGTTCTCCTCTTGCACCCATCCTTCGCTGTAGTGATCCCACGCCAGTGACGTGCAGGGGCGAAGGTCCCACAACTCACCTCTGTGACAAAGACTCGATTTAATCATCTGAGATGGTCCAAAACCGGTTCTAAAGGACATTTCTCTCCTAGTTGTCAGATGTTATCACGACTGTAATTGTCTTTCTGTGCACGCACGCACACTCATCTGCACATCTGAGCGACCCAGACTGCAAGGGATGCCTCCACCCAGAGGAGTCAATGGCCCTTCTACGAGCAAGAGGCTCCAACAGAGTCCTTTACTCACAGAGGAAAGGGTAAGGTTCATGAGATACAAAATAACGCAGATTACTTTCTCTCTAGACAGTTAATTTCTTATTCACAGCAATCAGAAACACTAAAGACTGCTGGACTTCTATTATTCCTTAACTGCTGTTAAATGTGTATCACATAACAGCATTCAGAATAAAAATTGACCCACCAGGTCCAAGACAAAGAGAACATAGGAGGCACTATACTACTGTAACAGTGTTAATTTGGTTTATAATTCTTATTTAGAAGTGATCTAGCCTTCTTTCCACTGAATACTATTTGTACTTACAATCTTCGTTCACTTTTGTGTCCAAACAAAAGTATTATAGAAATATTATCGAAGAATTGAAGTACTACACGCTTATGATTCTTAGTGTCATCTTTCCTTGTCTTCATTTGAGTAAGTGTAATCTTCCAGCAAGGATCGCGATTCTCAACGGAAGAAATTCCCTTTCTGGTGAGTGATCATCCCAGCCATTTAACTAGTTCAATGGGACACTTTAGCAAAGCATGAATTGAACCACTACTTCACTTTCCTGCATGCTAAGACTGTCTCTTACTACAAATTTTAAGTGGATCTTATGAACCCACTTAGCACAATTTTCCATAGATAATTGAGGCTTTTTTCATGTTAGGTCCATCATAATAAATTGTACATAGGAGTTTCATAGTTTTATTTCAAACAATAAGAATATCAATAACTTCCTATAAATGCAGTAGTAAATGGTGGTTTTCTGATAACCAAGGACTATAAAACCACTCCTCCTACTAATTTTATCTACCTGGCAAAATATTTGGCAGGAATCAGAGTTCTGATTCTGCAGTTCCTCTGTCAGTTGTACCATTTAATGAAATTATTATTTTCTGCTTCACTTAATTATGAGTACAGACTGGGGGGGGGGGGGGATGTGTTAACTTCGTATTTGACCCTCACACACACGGAGTTGAATGTTGATTTGTGGCATTCATAATTCCTGTGTCAAAAAAAACATTGTTCTAGTAATTTGAGTTCCTTCACAGAAGTTGACATTTTTCCACGAATGCTTCTTTTGCCACATTCATTCAGCTACGCTGTGGTTTTAGCAAATAGTATTGTTTAAATTTGAATATGGCTACCACTTCTTAGCATCAAACGAAAATCGATCTGACCTTTCAACTTCAGAGAAAAAGGAACAATATTTTTATTTAAATTTTCCTTGCTTACATGATAAAACGACTCTTTTTAAAATGTCTGAGTTTTTTGGACTTTACAAGTTAAGTATCTGATGCAGTACCATCCACCAGGCTATTACCACGGTTCTTGGATCCAGCATTTTCATGCCCATCTCCTTCACCAAGTTGCTCTGTACAGCTGCAATGTAAACTGCACACAGACAATGCTGAGGATGTGTCCCCGGCTTCTTTAATGTTTACTTGCAGCTTCTGACACTCAGATTCAACATGTATAAGCCATCTCCAGAAATCTGGGTTTTGAAGAAAAATTAAGGCATGAGATAGCATTACAGAACGGACTATAGGGGTTGGTTTGCACCTGTGAAAAGGGGGTGGGACTGTCCTCTCATTTCTTCTAGAGGAAACGTCAATTCTGCAAAAAGGGAAGGAAGGAAAAGATACGTGTAAGCAAGGATAGGTAGGTCTGGCTCTCATTACTTTGTGTAAATCTCTAAGCCTTTTGGTTTTGCCTCAGGAATTATGGTAAAGTCCATGATGTCAGTGCATGTCCCTGCCCAGAGCATGAGATCTGCCAATCCACCACCTACAGACATCCCAACTTTGAAACAGTATTAAACAATACAGAATCAAACAACAGAAGAAAAATCATCTTTCTCCTGGCTAGACTGGCCATAAGGAAGAAACAAAATTTTTAACTCCATAAATAACATTAATCTCGACTTTAGGCTTATTTTGAGGAGGCCATGAAGTATGAGGGCTGCTGTTCTTAAAACCGCTAAATTTATTGAATGCCTATGACTGCCTCATTTTTGCTGGACATCTTTGTGTTGAGCCTCCAAAGGCCATTCTTGCTACTTGTTTTTTCTTGTATTCTCTGTTTAGGCCTGGGTGGACATTTTTAATTAGCACGCATTTCTTTTCTCCCACTACTTGTTACTACGCTCACTGGGAAGAGTATTTTTTACCACTGCGACTATATACCCTTTTTTTACAAAGTCATCAACGTCTTGCCATAACATTTCTTGACTTATGTATCAGTATATCCACAAAATGACTCAGTCTCTAATTACTCCATCTGATAACTCTTCAAATTCCCACAGCTCAGTGGGACACAGTGGCTAAAAGCTGTTCTGGGTTGCTGGCTTCTAGTACATAAAATGTGCTTGCCTGTATTATTTTCTTGAGTGGATTTTCTAGTAATTCTCACTGTACTTCAAGCTCCTGCTTTAAATCTCTGATCTCTCAAAGCTTACTTTATGCAGCACTGTGTCTCATTTTGATCTTTGTGCTGCAGAGAGAAAAATTCTTAAAGTGATGCAACCCTTCCCTCCAAGCTGATGGACTGTGACGGCCACACTGGCTTCTTTTTTTGGCCAGATGCTTTTGAAAGTACAATGGAGGAATGAAGCTGATAAAAATTTATACTTATTACATGATAGGAATCAAGTACCCAATGATTCTATTGACCACTGTTGCAGCAAAAAAAAAAAAGAATATTAGGCTTTTCAATCACTTACTGCAGTTGGTTTTGCTGAGAGGATACATCAGGAAGGATTGGAGGAAAAAAGCATCTGAGCAGGAAGAGTGAGGGAATGAAGGTGTACACGTATGCCGCGGAGTTATTATTGTTGTATTCCCTAACAGAATGAGGGAAATGACTACACAGCTATTGCAGCCGTCTCCTTTCCAATGCTGGAAAAGCCACCACATGGACTACCCAGCCGGGGCTGCGTCTGGCTTGACAGGAAGTATCAGAGAGGACACACTCTGAGAAACGTCTGCCATCTGGCCTTCTCCTGGGTGGCAGGGGTTACCCTCCACTTCCAAACGGTACGAGTGTCTCTCTTCCTTTCTATTGCAAGGCAAGCCTGGTGAAAAGCTGAAACGGTTGGTGTCCCATGTCACGTTTCCTGGGCTCTGACAATCTTCCCGCCTTTGTGTAGTTTCCCAGAGGTACCACATGGAGCATAACGGTGAGAAACAAAATGCCAACAAAACATTGGTGATGGCCTTCGTTAGTCAAAGAGCTAAACAAGTTTAATTGAGTGAAAACTGCTGGATGGGCATTCTTTATTCACTTTGAGAATTTTTCTGTCATTTATCATAGATTGGTCAGAAAGTGGTTTAAGCTGTTTCAAAACAGCGATGAACAAACATCCTCTTTTGAAGCCAAATGTGCTGATGGAAGAGGTTGACATCTTTGCAGAGCTGATACACAATCATTCAGTAATCCTATTTAGTCAAAATGAGCTGAACTGACGACTTTAAATAGTATGTCCTTACTAACAGCATTTTGCAGAGTGCATGCCTTTTTTTTATCCTCTGTCACTTTTAAACGGAAATAAGAGTTCAGGCTTATACATAGCTGATCCCTAAGTCTAAGACCTTGAGTTCTCTCTTCTACAGCCTCGCCATGGGCTTCTCAGATGTTCAGTATCCTCTGAAGAAAAAAGAGTTGGCAGCTCCATAAAGATAACTGACAAGTATGCAGCACCTTTGGTTGAAAAAATAAATAGATTTATCTGAACACTGTATTAGGTATGAGCAAAAAGCCTACAAGAAAGGATGGGGCAGGGGACCAACAAGAAAGCTCTGTCTTAGAGGTCAAAAAGTGTAGGAATAAAATGAGAATTCCCAAAAGTCAAGCTGAGTCTTGACAGTTGACAGGTCCTGAGACCTAGCAATATAAATTAAAATAAGTGTATACTATTCTTTGACAGTATAGAGAAAAAGAGAAATGAAACTGCAGTGAAGTTGCTACACAATAAGAATAGAGTTGAGATCAAAGATAATTTGGCATGGCCAACCCAAAACTTTCTGACCCAATCTTCTGTAAGGGGAATGACAGCAAAAGCCAGACAACTACTAAAAATGCGTGTATAACACTAAATTGCATTCAAGATAGAAACAAAGTTTTTAAGGTTTGGTAAAATTAAGCCAGGCAGAATAGATAATTTCCTGCCCCAAATATTGAAACAATTCACCTATGAATTCAATAGTAAGTAATTAAAAAAATCTATCAGCTCAAGTGATGCCACATTACCGGAGAATGTCAACATAACAAATATAATTCAGAAAACCAGAAAACCTGGCAACTTTACACCTGTTACTCAGAGCTCGATAGTGTGCAAGTCTTTTTAAGAACTTCAAAGGAAAGACTATTTTGAGACACAGAGGTAAATGGAAACCTGGGATAAAATACAACATGACTTTAACAAGGTAAATACAGATTTTGGTAATAAAATAACTTGTTGTATTAAAGATAGGCGGCTGCAGCAGATCTAAGCTATATGGGCTGCAGTATTGCATTTGATACTGTACCACATAAGGAGCATAACTACATACACAGTTATACAAACAGGAGATTGGGAACAGTGCAAGTTTGTAAACTGGTGAAAGACTTAGCTGAAGAGAGATAGCAATACTAATTGGGAGAAAGGGAGTCTTCCTATTAAAATTTCTCGAAGTTCCCTCTTACTAATGATGTTATTATTTAATATTTTCATTCATAACTTTGGCACAGAAAGAAAAATGTGAAATTTACTGATAGTATGAAATTAGGGATATCAATTTAGAGAAAGTCCACGATATTATACAGGAAAAATGGATGAATAAAAGGACTGGAAAAATAAAAATGGGACACAAGTGCATGTATTTAATAGACTTAATAACTATGCTATCAGCCAGGGGACTCATCAGTTTGAAATGGCAGATATTAATTGGTCATAAGGCAACCATGAGACACAGTGTAGTAGAGCAATAAAAAAGGCATACGCGGTCCTACATATATCTAGCTATATCAGGCTAGATAGCAGAGTTATAATATCATCACAGACATTGATCAGACATTACTTAAAATTATAGTGTCACTTCTGATCACTCATAATCAAGAAAGATGTATTCAAACATGGACAATCACATGGGAAAGAATGGAATCTATTCAGCATGAGCAACTAAGAACCAACAATAAAATTGCTGTTGGCGAATACTCGTAAACATAGATATCTTGGGTGGGAAGATCCGTTTAAGTTAATGGACAATGTTGATACAAAAGAAACGTGTAGAAACTTTCCATTGGCAACTGTAGGTTGAAAATTAGAAATCCATTTCTAAATATCAAGAGTAGCAAGGTTCGAGCACACCCATCAAGAAGGACAAACAACTTAATCTTTAAAAACGCTCAGTATGTTTATGAAGTGGATTAGAGATGGTAGCTTTTTTATAAGTCGCAAGGTAGCACTCAGTGAGCTAGGAAGTTCTTTCCAACCTGGCATCCTCCTGAGCTATGTTCCTACACTAAGGTGGAAGAAGCAACAGAGAGTAGCTATGTCAAATATAAAAAAAATCTTACGTTAAAGATACATTAAGCTTCTAAAAGAAAATTAACTCAAGAGCTTCAGAAATAAACAACGTCACTTCAGATCTATGTGTCCGAATATGTTAATTGTTGTAATCTGTAATTTTACAAATGAAAAAAAATTATGTACAAGTATCATACCTTTGGCTTTGAGGGGGGAGAAGAGGCTGGTAAGAATCAAAGACCAGGCAAGGGTCCATACAGACCGTTTGTATGCTAGTGCAAGAGCATAAGGAGCCATAAAATAACACCTGTGCAGTATAACCTCACCTGCGGCACTTGGCAGAACCCTGTATCCTTTACTTGTCCATTGGAGATGGCCAGGCTGGTACCAAGCCCCCAAATGAGTGGAAGTAAGGGCACCCAGTTGGACTCAGGAATCATGATAGTTCCCTGGGGTGCTCTAAGAGGGACATGAAACTTCTGAAAAAGAAGTTTCACAGGGAAACACTTTGTCCAAGTATGGTAGCCAGGGATGCTGAACCAAGAGGTCCAGACTGTACGGTTTTGTAACAGCAACACCAGCAGCTTCAACCTCTGCTGGAACTCTAAGCAGGAGGAAGAGTCATGCACCTTCCTTTTCTTCTTCATCCTCTCTCTCCTCTCTGCTCCTTCCTCAAGCTAACCATGCACAGGCACATGCTGAGGTGATGGAGTAGCAGTACAGCATCTTGTTCAAACTCCTTGATCCCAGGCTCCTTTGCGAAAAATGTGCCAGGCCAGCCAGAAACACTCCTCAGGCAGGATTCAGCCCGTGGGCCACATCTTGAACCACGCAGACTCTGCTCATGAATTTTTAAGACGCAGATCCTTAAGTCCCTGCTCATACCAAAGCCCTGCACAACCTAAGTGAGACCTCTTGGTGAGTGTAAGGACATTGGAATCAGAGGGGTGAAGGAAGATGTGACTGACAGTATCAGCAGAAGTTTTTTATTTGCTGGCCAACTTTTTAAAGATACAAAAATTTCACTTATAAAAGCAGGGAACTCATGACCCCTCCAAAAAAGTCTTACTAGTTGCTGCTTCAGTTAACAATCTTGTTGCATTTCATGTGATCACCTTAGAGGCAGGTTATAAAATCAGATAATTAATTCATAACAAATACTGCACTTTCAAAAAAGCACTTCAAGCTTGGGACTGCTCCTTTCCACCTGTGTAGCTTAACCATTTTAATTTCCTAAAATGGGGAGCAACCGCAGCCGTGCTTCAGTTCAAATTTCTGCAATACAATTTACTGTGGAAATCTCCTTGGTAGCATCGAATGTTCACTCCCCTCATGAATGTCTTACATTCATAAGTCTACGTCTTTGTCTTCAGTTTGCTTGTGTTGCCTGGTGTTGTCCTTGGGAGCTGCTCTATCTGCCGCCATCTCCTTTGTCTGTTGTTCTCAAGAATCACTGCTCATCTCGTTTTTTGTATATTGCTCTGCTTTCACTTGGTGCGCAATCTTTGTTTATGTAGAGATAATTACATAAAGTATATTTATATGAAAACATCTTGCCTTGCTGAGAACGTAATCTTGTATTTTTACAATTATTTTCTTGCTGAGCCATTCCCATTCAGTGAGTCTGCTTTTGTCTGACTGAAACTAATCAGAAGTTTATGACTGAGCTGAATGGGACTTAAATGGATATAGAACCATCCTCTATACGGGCTGTCTTTTAGTAAGAGACTAAGTACTGCTACATGATTTCTTCTATCAAGTATAAGTACTGTATTTCAACGTATTTACTTCTGATTTTCTGAAAGGGCATTTTGTAGAACAGTTGTATAGTGCCCAAGGTTGTAATATTATTCCTGTAGCTTCGGGATCCTACGTTTTGCAAGGTGTCAAATTCAAAGGTAAGACAGATTCCTATGATGTCCATACTTCTGCTAACTGTGCAAGTCCTGCAGTGATTTGAACCGATTATCTGTTTCTCAGTAAGTACTGAATTAAGGGCATAATTATGATTCTCTAAGGATCTGATTACAGTAATTGTTTGGGCTGCCCGATGTACTATTTTATTGGCATAATCAAATCTTGCCACAAACTGTATTCTTATAAACTTACTAAGTACAGTCTTTCACATTCAAATATCTTTTTCTTATAACATATTAGCATAATATTTATTCACTTCACTGTGGCAGAACCTTAAAATCCAATTCATGGACCAGGCCTCGCTGGTTAAGAATTTACATGGAATATGAAGATGACAGCTGACCCTTAGCATTTCTGCACTCGGGGTGAGAAAAAGGGACAATGCTGATGATAAGCATTTTTCCCAGCACACCAGCTGCCTAACTATTCTTAACTCAGTCGAACAGCTTATTTTTCAGTTTCCTTGTTGTTAATTGGTTTTTAACTATTTCCATCCTCATGTATAGGAAAAATATTATTGCATGGCTACCCAGAAACGTACTAAAACGGTTTAATCAATCAGAGCTCATAAATTATAGTATTTCAAGAATATGTCAGACAATTTCATTTTTATGCACTCTCTTTTCTATTTCACTGTTTTCTGGGTTCATTGTTATATTGCTGGTCACTTGCTAATGGAGGCACAGAATAGGCACACTGTAATGCCTAATAGTAGCCATTCATGCCTGACTTGCATGGATTGAAACATCCATCACCTCTCTGTCATGATTTTGTGATGCAGATGGACAAAAGTATTAGGTGATTCTGCTAAAATCAAGCTGCACCTTAAGCCTGCAGACTCACTGAAGATGGCCGAGTACCCTTCCCTGATCTGCTCTGCCTGCAAATATGCTCTATCTCGCTGATGCATACCAGTTCCACAGAACACCTCTTGCTCATTTATGTCCTGTCAGATACTGCCACTATTTACCACTCCAGCAATACTCAGTGAAGTATCTATCCTCTTATTTAGCTTTGACAAATGGAAACTTAAGCTAACTCATGTTCATTCAGGACTATAACGTTCAGTTTCTTTGCCTGTTGCATTTACTGAGTCCCTTTGCAGCCACATCTCCAATAGCTCTATTTCTCCTATAAAAGCAAATTGCTGGACTTTTTAAAATCTTCCCTAATTTTATTGACTTCTTTCACTCAGTACTAAAATAATCAAATTCTGCCTCCAGCCAGGCCACTGGCCACGCATTTATTAAATTTTCAGATATGCTCATCACACTTTCTCGATACCTTGATGATCATCCAGTGTGAGAAGAGCTTCCTTTAAGTTTCGTAAACTTGTTAGCCTCTTTGCATCCTTTCTCATGATACCTACAAAACACTTGACAGTGATCAGGCTGCTGCTGGTTTAAGAACATAATTTTATCGCTTTGCTGCATTCCACCATCTGTCTGCATTATTTGCCGTTTCCTAATTCCCTTTATATTATAAAGTCTTTGAGGCTGAGATTTTTTTTTGTCTGATGTTTATAAGCAAATAGAGCCACGAAGCCCTGGTTCAAAACCAGCAGTAATATGCTGCTAAACAAATAACCACTGTTCAGAGGGGGAGAAGAGAAGAGAGGCAGGCGTAAGGAACTGGTAGGGATTTTTCCTTCTTGACTTCCTTCTCTATTTGCAAAGGAACAGCAGCATAAAACCGCACAAATTTATAAAATTAGAGCTGTGATTTTGGTTAGACTTGCAGAATAGTTTAAACAGTTTTAGCAGTTAAAACATCCTATTGGAAAAAACAGGTTAAAAATTGATGACATTACATGCTTCTCTCATGTAATTCATGCCAAAGTATTATTATTTAGTAATTGTTTAAAAAGTATCTACAGACTGCAGATATCCTAAGAATCAAGTCTTAAATCATACCAATAAAAAGTTACAGTACAATTGATTGCCCTTTTTTCCACTCATTCCTACGGCTAACTTGGAAAAATTCAGCTAATGAAATCAGTTCCCAGAGTTGGCGCACCCTATGTAAAAATGCTACACAAAAGCACCACTGCTTTCACAAATTAAATTTGTGTCTCCATATATGCTCCCTCTTGATGCATTTTCTTTACATTTTTGATCAAGTCTTTTAATGCACATTAAGCGTGCATATACATGAGAAAAATTGTGATTCAACAAAATACAGTCGGAACATCACTGGGACAGCACACCTTGCTTTCTGTCCACTCAATGCAAAAACATTTTTATTTACCTGCTAAATTCTAATGAGAATAGATGATACTGGGAAAAATGTCTTAGCAATGCATCCTGTCAGAAGTCGTATATAAGAGAACAAATATGTAACTTGTCTAATCCATGCCATTACAATTATGCTACACAAGTACTGCAGGGACACCAACTTTCCAGACTATAAAATAATAACCGGTATTTTCCACGACGCGCTTTGTTGTGCTGTCGTGCGGCAAGACGCACTTCAGCCGAGGGCTGGAAGCAGCCTGCAGCCGCAGGGAGCGCACACGGCCGCGGCCGGCTGGGCCAGGTACCGCCTGAGGCGGCGGACGCGCTCCCACCCGCGGCGCCAGCCCCCGGGGCTGTCACTCGTTGCCGCGCCGCGCCGCGCCCCGCCGCACCGCACCAGCCGGCAGCCGCCCAAGTTTCCCTCCCGATCGCTCCCGGCGGTTCCGGCGCGGCGGCGGCGTGGCCTGCGGCGCGGCGCACGCGTGGGCCGGCAGCGTGGACCCCGCAGCAGCACCCGGCGGGACGGGCGCGGGGCGGCGGCCGCCCGGGTGTCGCGCCCGCCGGGAGGCGCAGGGCGGTCGCCGCGCTCGCCCGCCCTTACCTCAGGTGCAGGTAGTGCACCAGCTTCGTCACCACAGTCACCATCTTCCCGGGTGGGTCACCTTCCCCGCCGCTGCCTCGGGGGCGGGAGGGACACACGACGAGAGGGCGACGCTCCCCGGGGGCTCCTCCCTCAGCGGCTCCTTCCCTCCTGCTTCACCGTCCGCAGTCCCCTCGGGGCGGCGGCGGCTTCGCCTCTCGGCCGCTCACCCGCCCGCGCCGACCGCCGCCACGAAGACACGGCCGCCGCCCGGCCCCGCCGCGGAGGGGCCCGCCCGGGCAGAGGCGGGGCCGCGCCCTCCCGCGGGGCCGCCCGACCTCGGCCCTCCCCCCGCCGCCCGCTCCGGAGGGGCGGCAGCGCTCGGCGCCCCCACCGCGGGGGGCGCGGAGTCGGGCGGCGGGGCGGCTGCTCACTCACTGCGGGGCGAGGGTGACGCGGCCGCGTTCCCGCCGCATCTTCGTGAGGGGGGGAGCGCGGGGCCTCCCGCCGCGGGCGGCCGGGCCCCGCTCCGCCGCGTGCCGTCGGGGCGCCCCCCCGCCCGCCCGTTTCCCTCCGCTCCGGCCTGCGGCCGGGCCACCGTAACACGCCGGGCGGCGGGACGGCGGGCCCCCACAGGAGAGAGGGCTGGGGTCGGGCCCTGCGGCCTCCTTGAGGGGCCCGGCTTTGGCGGGAGTGCCCTGGGGCGGCCTTCCCGCCACGACCGCACCTCGGCACGAGGCGGAGGCCCGGGGAGGCCGGCAGGGCCTCGGCTTTCTTCTGAGGTGGACACATCTCTCCCCTGGGAGCCGGACAGGGGTGCCAAGCGCCCCGGCCGGGGGCGGCGGGGAGGAGGGCGAGCGCGCTGAGGTGTGTTAGCGCTTGGGGTGGGTGCGCGCATGGGCCGGTAGCCCGGGCACCCCGCGCTGCGTGGCAGAGCGCAGGCCCGGAGGTGTGAGGGTGGAAACACTCCACGGGAGTAGGAAGACGGTCCCATCCCTGCGAATGGCGCGGCTGAGAGCGGCATGGTGCCTGTGCGCTCTTTCAAAGGCTGCTCGGTGGGGAAGAGTTCGATGAGGGGCAAGGGGCACGACAGCAGGTCTGGGCAGCCTGCCTCCCCGTACGAAACCAACGTCTTCAACCCCATTCGGCTCAGCAGAGGACGGGGGAAGAAGAGGTGATTTGATTATGGCGTGTAAGCGCCTACACAGGAGGATTTGTCATAGTAGAGAGCTCTTTAATCTACCAAAGACGCGAGAAGAACCAAAGGACTGAAGCGGGAGCTAGGCAAATTCAGGCTGGGAACAATGAAACACCTTTTGTGTTACCATAAGGGTACTGAAACACTGGAACAATTTATATAAAGCACTACTGGATCGTGTATCTCTTGAAATTTTAGCTCTACAATGGATGACTTCCTCATACAAACCACATATAAATAATCTCTACATCTGTTGGATTGCAGTTATGGAGAAACTTCTGTGGTCTTTGTTACTGTGGAGATCAGCCTAGATGATCACAGAGCAAGTGATCAGAGCAGTAACTCCAGGTTTTCAAATCTATTGATATTAATGACTTAGTTTCTGGTGCACTCCAAATTGAGAATACCCTTCAGCCTTATTCTCCCCTTCTTGTGCATCCACCCTGGGCACCGAACCAGGCAAGACTCTTGAAAAAGTAGTATGCACTAAATGTGATTCAAAGACAATCGTAATGCACACGTTAACTTGTATGAGGGAAGGTTGCAAACAAGAATGCGTTCTGTATTTTCTGACTCAGAATTCTTGATTTATATGAATGACTAATGAAGCATTTCATTGTGTTGATAACATTCAAATTACTGAAACTTAGAAACAAAGAGAAGTCACAGTACATGAAATGTTTCTAGTTCACCAGGAAGTATTTGGGGACTGTGGGTAGCTTGGAAGTAAGCAGTGCCACAAAGATACAACTTAAATATTTGATATATATAGTACCTGTAAGTTACTATTCAGTCACTGTACCCTTTTGAAATAAGGTGGATACTGTAAGTTGTATGTCAGTTTTTCTAGGAAGAATTTGTTGGAAATCCTCGTTGACAGTAAGAATTTTAGCTCAGTTTGTGGTTTGCTGTCATCTCTAATCCCTTCTGTCTGCACGTTCTTGACAGTATCAGACTTGTGAGAAAAATGTGTTTAGTTATTGGTGATGAATCAGAATACAGAGATTCTGTAAACATACAGGAGGTGATGTAGATAGTTAAAATAGATTTTTTTTTTTTAGTGGTTAATACTGCTATGTAGAATATTTTTTTCCCATTCTACATATGGCTTTATATCCCATATCCTCAAGCTTGTTTTCATTAATGTCTCTATTTTACTCTAAGTTCTTTCTATACTTCCTGTATTTCTCAACTCCTGTCAATTAGAGCTCCAAAATACGTGTCCTTCACTTGCTAACTTGTTCTCGTATTCTGTGCTGCTCTCTACACCCTTTACAGCTCTGCTCCGTCAGTGGAGCAGAGGTGGAGTGTTTCACCTCTAGCAGGTTTAACACGTCTGGCTTCTTTTTTGTAGTTAGTCGATCCCCCTTTTCATATTTGTTCTTAAAATTTGTCATTTCTCACTAGCATTCTTTAACTAATCTTTACTTGCTAATTCTATACTTGTATTTATTCATATAATACATTTTTTCACAAAGAGATTAAAAAATCTGTGATCTAACAATTCTGTTATAATTCAAAGTGCTTGTTCCTGAAAACATATGAATCGTCTTACTAGACTAAAAATTGATCTGACATATTCAGTTTTTCTCTTTTTTTCCCTGCAAGAATTTAAACTTTCCATGAAACAAAAATTCTGAGAAGTCTGTTTTAAAATTTCTAAATGGAACCTATCAAAATGTTTTAAATAAAACATACACTTTAGGAGTTTTGTTTCAGTATTTCTTCTCTTTATTCCATTGTTTGACTTTAATTTTTTTACATCATGTTCTGGTGTAATTCAGTATTCAACAGGATAATATACATGTTTTGATTATATTCTGTCAACATATTTCTACAAAAAGAATATTTTATTTTTCTTTGAAACTTTTAGATTTTGTGTAATCAACATTTCCTAGCAGAAGGCTACCCATCAAAAAGTTTAAAATCATTTCAAGGATTGAAAATTTAGCCCACTATTTTCACCATGCTAAGGATGAAAGCAAAGCTTTTAAGGATAAGGTGTTTGGTCGCATATAGTGGACAAGTGAGGCATAAGCTGTTGGAAAGGGGAAATTAATTCCTAATCTTATTAGTTAATAGATGGCTTATTCTCAGCTTTATCATCGTATGTTCTTTTTCACGGCATCTAATTGATTTAATACAATTCTGTTTTTTCACATTCTTACGTTTTCAGCTTGCAGTCCTCATTGGGATGTATACAAATCGGCAAACCTCAGCATGTCAGAAAAGTCGGGGTAGTGAGGTTGAAATAGAAGACGACCAGTGTAATAGGTGTGAATATGGATAAAGAATTTGAGAAAGAGCTACCGCCTTTTGAAGTCAGAGCTTTGCCTGCAGAGGAAATCCTTGGGAAAGGATTCGAATAAGCTGTGTGGAGTGAAGAGGTACAGTCCGTATAAATATAGTCTCCATCAAAATGCACTTTGAGTATTGACAGAAGAGTTCACTGACTCTAAAATGGATCAGGTGATTATGATGAAGTGTCAGGAGAATATAGGAGGTCTCAGATGTCTTGAGCATATCATGTTCTAATACATAAAAGCATCCAGTTCCACCTAGAGAATTAAGCGTTCATAATTTAACACAATCTGTAGGCAGAACTCCAGAGAAGAGGCAAAAGAAGATTCTGGTGACAAAACAGAGTTGCATTTGGTAGCCTGAGACAATCTGCATTTGTGAGGCCGGTGCTCTATAGCAGCTGTTGCCATTATGAGCCCTAGAATTTGTGTGAGACTTAGTTTTGATAATTTTGAAATGTACCGATATTTTTTTAATGGATAAAGCAGGTTTCAGAACAGAAACGCACCATGAACTAATAACATCAGCAAAGTTCTCACTGCAGCCTCAGGCAGAGCACTTATGATTGCAATAAAATCATAAATGCACGGCATTTGTCCTGCTGGTATAATCTAGTAATCTAGTAGATATATAATCTAATAAAAACAGCAAAAGTTAAATGTCAGTTTTTTAATCTCTTCATCAGTTGGTCTGTATCATGGACAATACTTACGCATACTTAATCATAAACAATACTTACACGTGCTTTATAATTTGCTTTCCTTCACTAAGCAATAATCTATTTCGAAGTTAAAAATGAAATTCTGTGAGATACATGCCTTCCCACCGACAGTCCATGTGTATTAGTTAAGAATATATGGAACAATTTTTCCTATACTTTTTCTGTACAAACTATGGTGGTTTGAAATTTGTTCATCTGCTGTTAGTTGGTTGTCAGGTGTCATTTTTGCCTTATTTGCCTCCAAAGCCAACCCGAATCTGTATGAAAAGCATACTCGAGCACTTAGCCATACCATTAATTTTCATGGAAAAAGGCACTTTGTGGGGAAGAAAAAAAAAGGGTGCAGCTTCAAGGTAACAGCAAGACATCAATTTTCTGCGTCTGAAATTAACATAATGCTTTACATAATGATCCTCTCTGCTGATCATTAAAATAACATAGTTACCTCGGCAACTGGAACAGTCTGCAAATGTTATCTGGTGATACATAACACATTCTAAAAATACATACAACAAATAAGGTATGAAACATTATCATTTGGGAAAAAATATTTTTTTCAATAAAAATACCTTCTGGTCTAAGCAGATTTTTGTGAGAACATTTCAGTTTAATGCGACTTTGTTTTTAATCAAAACTGATTTTATTTGCTCAAAACCTAAAGACCCAATGTTGTTTCATTTCCTGACAATGGAAAACAGTAGTTGCTTTTCAATTACAACTTGCATTTTTCTTTAAATGTTTCAATGGCGAATGTTCAGGAAATCAAATTTATTTCTAAAGCAAGGGTTGCGTGCTTAAAAAGCTGCTGGAAAATATGGCACACCAAATAATTTACTGATGAATTCGATCATTGACTGCTTTAGATCAGAATGTATCCACTGTCATTGCAGCCCTCTCATTCTCTTCTTGTTGGTACCCTCGTGAGTCGAACCTGAACGACTGAGATCTAATGGGAGTGAAATGAACAGACATTGACACCCTTCACCTTTTTTCTTTTTCAAGCAAAACTCAATTAACTCTGTTCACAGATGGTTTTGGCTGTCTTAAAATGAATTTTTGTGTATCAATGATTTACTGAAAAATTTTGCCAGGACCTAGTTACCAGCACATCTCCCATTAGAATGGAAAATTGCTCCCAGCTAAGTAAGTTGGTTCATATCCTGTAAGTTCTCTTTCATTCTTCCTGGGAATTGAAGCAGCTACATTCTTGAAACACCCTCTTCCCCCCGCCTTTGCCACTCACTGCCTGCCCTTTTCTCTCCTGGGAGTGTACTAAGGAATACTTCCCACTTTCGTGGGATTCGCTATAATTTTCCAGTGAAGTAGCGTTAAAACAATTCCTTAGAATTCAGATTCATTTTAAATACTGAATTCAAATTAATGTAAATATGGTTTGCTGCTGGATTTGCTCGTGTAATTTGGCTAATATCTACAATTTTTTTTCAGTTAATACTGTCTGAGATATCAAACACATTGATCTTTTTTGTCCTTTTTAAAGCTACATCTTTGTGTGGACCCCCATCAAGGCTTATGAAGTGATTCGAAGCACTTTTTCAATGTATTTTGAAAGCTACTGATGTAGATGTAATTTCAGTGCAAAGGTGTCTGCAGACTGCTAGGAAATTGATAATTCTTAATGTATTTGAGCATGTTGCCATCACCCATGTTTTATTGAAACACTTCCCCTTTTGCTGCTGAAAATCTGGTGACAAGATTGCTCTGGGAGGCTCTGGACCATGTAAGTGGTCCTTTGGTAGAGTATTGCTCCAATAGAGATAATGGGATCTTTGCTGTTGGAAGCAGGAGTGGACCCTTTGTTTACAAATCACTTTGCAAATCCACAGCAAATAATCTCATATTAGGATTTATTTTCATTGGAAAATATGGAACAGCAATGGCCAGCCTGTGACTATCTTTGATTTTGGACAATGACAGCAAGATACTGGAAGTACCTTGCATATTTCTTACAGGCTCCTTTTCAACCATCATCCTTATATTTAATTGCGACTGTTTTCTAGGGGTAGGCAACCTTAAAAGATTGAGGCCAAGGCCTTTCCTCAGATTTTGGTTGTCCATAGTTGGTGTCCTAGTGTCACTTCCCAAATCCCCAGTCCAAGCCAATGCCATGCTATAGCTACATGTCAGGATGACATCCAAGCACACGCCTTTCCTTCTTTCACCCTTGTTGGCGGAGGAAACCTGAGTGTATGAAGTGGGAGATCACTGCAAGGTATTCATTTGGTCCCCTGAACTGGAGAATGGATGGAGTAGGATGTAAGTCCATCACAGAGCATGCCTGCCCTACAACATAGGCATAATTATCCTGGAGCATCTGAAGAGGGACTCTAAAGGGATCCATATCATTCTGCCTGAGCAGAGGAGAGGTTGGGATATGGGTCTCCGTCTTAAAATCTTAGCCTCACACTAAAATGTTTAAAGACAATAATAAAAGTATTAATTACACCATCAAATTTTATAACGATTCCTAAGACCTTTATCCTCTCTGACATCTAATGAGAGAGTGCATGCTGTCTGGGGCCGTGATTAGCTCACAAAAAGGAGAGATTAGAGTATTAGCCATTACTGAGCAGATGGATCATTACACAGGATCTTAAGCCAAGAAATAAATATTCTAAGTCAGTCACATTTGGAAGATACAAAATATTTAAATAAAGCTTTAAATACCTGGGGAGATTAACAAGGATCTAACTTTATGGTGTGACAACATACATACCAGATGATGGAATGAAGAATGTGCGAGGCTTTCACATCTTTTCTGGGTTTAATGAAGCTCACTCAGTCACGATGCGTATTTCCAGTCAAGAGACTAGGAATCCTGTGCGTGAATATCCAACGTAGGAGACTGCAGTCAGGTGACTCATCTACCCATTGCTGGTGACCTAGTATTATTCATACTGTGTTTTCTCTGTTTATTGGTGCAGCAGTGGTTGGTTTGGTATTTTTAGGAATACAGAAATAATGAGTACTGTAGGGTTTTGTTTTGCTTGCTTTTTTAAGTTAGGATACAAAAGAGCTGGAAATGTTGATCAAGCAATTTACAGAGGTTGAAAAATGACAGGCTTAGTTTGAATAATGAGCTCTTTACTTCACTAGGAAATTGTAAGTATTTAAATCTATATTTTTATGAAAAAGCCAATTAAAAATCATTACATTTTCTGTGTATCAAACTACTCCATATTTTGATATTTGGCTGGTTTTACACATTTGAGTTAGTTTGTTGGTCCCAGAACAACTTTTTGAATTGGTTTACACTTTGACATTACATTGAAGGCAGTGCTATTAGCCTAGGAATATATGCTTAGAGTCTCAAAAAAAATGTATTTCACTCACGTTCTTTGTTACAAGTAAGACACTTCACCATTTGGAATAAGAATAAATGCAGAGCCATTTAGAGAGAGGGCTGAATTGAGGACAACTATAATCTCTCTCAGTAGGTGGTTGGATATGATGAAAAGGAGTTTCTTGCCTCTGAAAAAAAATCTTAAAATTACTCTAAGTATGGTATTATTAAGGTATGTCATTTGTGTACTGTTCCATTGATTTCTGTACCTAATGTTTGCAACTTCTAACCTTCTTCCCTGCAAACTCTGCCTGGAAGTGGATAAAGTCTCCATCTGCTTGTAATGTTTTCTAGACTGTCTACACTCCCACTGATACCTGTGCAAACTCCTGACTGCTAAACTGTATCACAAGGGATTAAATAACTTCACGCCAAGCCCACACCAACTAAATTAGACAATATTCCTGTGCCTGGCTGAGTCAGAGAGCAAAGAATTCTGAAAATCCTGGGACAGAAGCCGCAGGCATAACATCACAGGGTATAGTCAGAACTATGGATGTGGGGACCACCTTTCCTAGAGTCATGTATACATGAGCAGAAAAACAGATTGCGGCATGCAAATGGCATGCAAGTCTCAGGCTGTGAGACTCCAGTGCTACAAGTTCAGTCTGCAGATTTTTTCTTCCTTCACTGATCTTGCATGTTTCGTTTTCTTGTTTCTTGCTTTCATTGTGCCTTTTTCCAAACATACGTCCCAGTTGCTGTTTTCCCTGTTTTCCTTCTGCTTTCTGTAGCGGTCTTGTAGTCTTTGGCAGGTCCGTTGTGAAACATACACAACGCCCTCCTTTTCCTCCAGCAGCTCTTCTTTCCCACCTGTCTTGACTGTTATCCACTAGTCACATGCAAATTGCTCAGGTAGATCACTTTTTTATTTATTTAGCCAGGTTTCTCCTATTCAAAAGTACTGTTTTGGTGTATCAAATAGATATCATATAGTATTAGGTATAACCTCTGAGGGCTTCTAACCGGTAGTGCCCACACAGATATAGTTCATATTGCTTACATGATGAAAATTTATTTGTATAATATGAACTTTGTCTACACTTTAAACATTATGTGTAATGTTTATCATGGGTGCTCAACATAAAAGTAGCGGAAAAGATTAAATAAATAATGCTGAAATTGTCTCATCATTCCATATCTGAAAGCAATGCAAAAAGCTAATGACTCTTTAATAGCTGGGCTAAGGCTTTTAATCCTCGATAGTGTTCTTGCTGTGATTGTTTTTCTAGCACCGGCCTACTTGTATGTGCTTTGGAGAAATCGTGGGGCTAAAGCACTCTTCATATTACTCTGAAGGTATCTCTTGCTGGTGATTTAAGATTTTAAATAGAAAACAAAAGTTAAAAATGTCAAGACTGGGCAACAGAGCTACGACAAGATGCTGCTGGGCTGACATGCATAGAGGAAAATCCCATCAGGTTAAAAATAGAAACTTGTTCCACCTGTGGATTAACTTTATCTCTAATCCACTCATGTTCTGCCACATGGCACACTACGTACACACACAAACTGTGTGAGGACGAGGACAGAGGTATGTATTTACATTAGTCGGTACGTCCTTCCCATCCATTTTTATAATTCTGAACTAAAACAAATCTGGAAGAAATGTGCAAACGTCTTTCAAACACATAATACCAGTCAGTTATCTGCACACTAATGTTTATGGAGATACAAACCCATTAAACTAAAAATGGTCCATGGTTCAGACCAGTGATCACTGCGGGGCAGTTAATTCACTCTCCAGAATTATCTCTGCTGACTTCAGTATGCAGCGTATTATGCTGAACTTGTAAATTCTACGTCTATTCAATGCTATGGATTTACATACTCAGTTTGTCTCTAAAATTACTTACATATCTGTCATTCATGAGAGACAAGTTCATTCTTTTGGGAGTCTTCTGAAACATGCTTCTCATCATATATGTACTTTCAGTATTGAAACTGAATTGAAAATTGTAAAACTTGCAATAAATTTTAAGATGTTTATTCGATTAGATCAACAGGGGACAGATTCTTCAGAGGCATAATCTGTTGAGTAAGATTAAGGCAAATGCAACATTTAGCACTCCTGTGCAAACAGCAATCCAGTCTTGCTTCTCTAAGCAAACTGCAGTTGAAATCCAATCACTAGTATCGTATTTAAGATGAAGTTGCCTTCTAGCAATTTTGCTGTTACAACTTTATTATGGTTAAAGAGATAAAGAGTTACTTGAAGCCGCTACTGTGGTTGGTTTGTTGTTTTTTAATTACCACTACCCATAGACTCGCACTTTGGCATTGGCCACATGCAGCTCAGGGAGAGAGAAAGGGATATGTAGAAAAGTGGCTGTTGGTAGCATTTGCCTTTTCTCCTTCCAGCACAGCCAGACCATAAATGGATCATTAGCAAAAGAGAGAATAACTTGAAGCTATTGTGGAAAACATTTGTCTGTAGCATCCCTGGAAGCAAGGGAGTCAACCAAACGGTGGGATTGTACATCTGCCTGTTGTTGTCTTGGGCAGCGTCTAGGTGAGAGCTTTAAGATGGGAAGAGATGCAGAGCTATGTGCTGTTCACAGATTCTTCTTTGCCGGGGGTTTGCCAGTAAAGACTGCTTTAAACCCACAGTGATTTATACCAGATAGGGTGACTTTAAAGTTCTGCAGCGCTTGTGAGAGGTTAGGCTCCAGCCTACATTAGTCTCAGCATTTCGTAAAATACAATAGCTAGCAAGCACCCTGAAAACATTAAATTCAAAACTGTTTTTTCCCTTTCCTTGTAGGATTTTGCAGGAGTGTTGCATCATCGCTCTTATCTTCCTTATGGTTTATTTGTTTTTTAAAAAGAGACAATGTATCTAATTATTTGCTTAATGGAAAATGTACATACAACAGCTAAAAGTGATGACATTGACATTCCAAACAACTGTAAGAGACAAGAGGTCCGGTAAGCTAAATAGTAGTCTTACAATTAGACAGTTGCTACTTCATTTTAATTATGTTGTTAATGAAACCATAGAATTCATGTAAATATAAAGGCAAGTTCTAATTTTCCTTTTCAAAAATCATCTAGAATGGGGTAAATGAAGTTGTCTTTGAACAAGCAGTATGCCAAAATCTGTCCTCCACAAGTCATTGAAATTACTCCAGATCCTGAAAGAAAATATAGGACTGTTTTATGTTAATTTTTATAGTGGAATATAAATATTATGATAAAACCTTAAACAGACATTCTTTTTATCTTCATTTTTTTAAAAATGGCCTGTCTACTTAAACATTTTGCCCAAGGCTTTAACCACCTACTAAGATATCAGCCTCAGCAGCTGCTGATGCAAAACCAGTTGCAGGACAGGGAATTTATTTGCCTGTCCCCACCATTTAGGAATTTACCGCAGCTGTCGATCCTTGCTATCCATCATATAAGAAAGAAGAACAGAAGCCAGTCCTTTCCCCTTAACTATTTTTCAAGAGAATATGTTCTAGTACAAAGCTATGCTTTTAATTTTACAGAAAATTAAACATTCAGAAATGCAGGTTTGCCATTCACTCTAAGGAAATGTGATGACTGGGATTTATCTCATCTATCATAAGTACCTGTGCATAGTGTTTATAAAAATTGCCTCTGAAGGTGCCTGTTTCTTTCCATTGATTATAAAGGGTGCCAAGGAAGACTAGCTTGGACAACTGTCTTTTTGACACCTGAATTAAGTGAGATAGTTTGATTAGCCAGGACTTAATCATGGTTTATTTCCAGAACGTGAGCGTATCTGCTCTTTGTTAGCAAGATTAACATAAGCTGAGTATATCCTAGTCTTAAAAGATTTTTTAAGGCAAGGCAAATGTTAGCCCAGCATTACTTGCCTGTGCCATTAAAAGAAGTATAAATGTAAAGCATATATTTGTTCTTTAAATGTTGACAGTTCTCAAGTTAGTGAGACAACAGACATTTAGTAGAAACAATTCATACTGTAAATACTAATTTTCTACACAGAGTCTAACAATTTAAACTTAAAAGAATGTAATTATACCTAATGCCAGCCACCAGTGTAACATCAGGGGGAATTCAGACATAACTGGAGAAGATGTAACAAGGACATAACAAGGAGAAGAAAAGGAGAAATGTAAATTTTTAAACAATAAGGATGGGGACATGCAAACATTACATTATGTTATCAAAGGTCTGCTTAGTTATGTTTCACAAATTATATACTTCACATTTATTGAAATTGCAAATGCATATTTAGGTTCTGATCATTCAGATACTTGTCCATACCATTAAGCTTAGCCTGGTGAGCAATCCCACTGGAAGGCAAGTCTTAAACCTAGTAAGTGTGTGCTAAACGGAGCTCTTTCTTAGACTCTCTGCTGAAGAAATGCCTTTTTTATTACTTACCTGTACACGGTTTAGCACAACAGAGACACCGATCCCCTGGTAGAGTGCCTACATATTGCTGCAATCCAAATAAATTAAGCTGCCTGACATCTTCAGTTTAATGGGTGATGCAGTGCATGAAAGACCGGCTGGGTCTGCGCACTGCAAGTTAGCACTATTGCACAGCACGCTCTCTCCTGTGTCAGATGCTTGCCCTTGCCTCACGCAAGCTGACCCACATCCCCACTGTATGGTCAACTGCAGGGCCATCATATGAGCCAATATCGCCCCCCAAAAAAAAGCTGAGAGGGCTGTAGGGGTAGGAAAGTGAGCTGGGAGGCACACTGCATATGCTGGCAGCTCAGAGTCAGCCAGCAGAGCTTTGGTTGGCCATCTGAAAGAAACAATAACAAATCTGGGGTTGTTCGGACATCAAAATGCATCATCTAATATAATGATAGAAGACACCTTCCTGTATAAATCATATACAAAGTTTTTGTTGTAGTTTTTGTAAATTCCTTGATTTAAATACAAAAGTTATTCATAAGGAATAACAGTTGTTTAAATTCCAGGAAATCAAATTCAGTGGATCAGAAATTATGCTTAATTTTTTAAGATTAAGTCTCTCTTGGTCTCTGGCTTAACTTGTCATGAGAACTGGGGAATCCCTGTCTGTATAAAGTGCTAAAAGACAAATGGACAAAGCATTGGAAAATGGAAGATGAATTATTAAGTAGTCCTAACTTGTCAGTGGTATTTTTCCTATTTCTAAATTCTAGAATAAAAATACTAAGTTCATTGTTATAGGAGAAAGAATCCCCAAATGGGCTCTGGCAAGGATGGGGTTAAAATATATTTCCTAATCAGCCATAGCAGCATTCTGCTAAACAGCATGAGAAGAGAGGGCAGGTTACCGGGGACTGGAAAAAGTGATGATGAGTCTCATTTACAGCAGCCAATTCTTTTCCTTTGCTTTCCTTTGAGGGGAAGAGTTTCAGGACAAAAAAGATGCTTCGATGGTAAAATTCTTTATTTTCTTCAATGAGATTTAGTTCAAATGATCTAACTTAAAAACTTTGAATTGGCTTTGCTGAAGCAAGCCTCATTTTTACTCTGAACGAGAGCTGAAGTGTTAATGAGTAGTTCTTAAAGTGTCAGGACATGGACAACTATTAATTTCTTGTTTTAGAGAAAAACACACCTCCCACATGCTGAAATTGTATCTAGGCTGGATCTGTTTGATGTGAACTGTTAGATTGCAAACTCAAACTCTGAATTTTTTATAAGAAAATAGTTTTTTTAAAATTCTGCAACAAAACCAGAATTGAGTTTTAAATGGCAGGATTTAAATACGTGCATGAGCCAAATGGATGGAAAATAGAGATATATATTTATTTAGCTTTAAGGAAAAATGATTTAGTCCAGTAATACAGTAGATGAATCATAGTTGATTGGTCCTTCAATTTGTGATACTATGCATATGTTTAGCAGTAAACTAACTTACCAACTGAAGTTATGATGACATGAATAATAGTAACTGTTACAGCATAATCCCAAACCCATTCTTCCACAACCAGGGCAAACAGCAGACCACAAATGAAGAAAGTTATTTCCAATGATATCACAAGAACTGTAAATGAAAATAAGATAGTTCAAGCACAGTTTCGAAAGGCTTTTTCCCTTATTCAAAATGATAGCAATAGGAAGTTAAAATGTCTGAGATAGTTAGGCAAATTATTTTTACAGGATCGAATATTACACTAATGTTTTCATTATAAAGTTCATTTCTAATTTTGGAAAACATGAGGATTAACAGGATTATGACCAATGACAGGATTATGACGAGTTTATACAGCCTAGAGGAGAAATGGCGTGGAAATTTTACTTAGGGATCATCCACCCACCTTGCATATGGCGCCAAATAGATTTGGTTGATACTGACATAGATCAAATTTTTCTCATCCAAAACAGAATTGTGTGGTAAAGGCGTTATGTTTGGTAAGAAACTTCATAGCTTTCTCCCTGTTGACTTCATTGCATCATATATATATATGATATATATCAGAATATATATATATATCTCAGAACAATTTAAAGACAAGACATGCAAGGGGAGCGGAGGCCATCCATCCCTATGGGTCTCATGGGACACACAAGCAGGAGCCTGGCTTTTCTCAGTGCTGATAGCACGGCTGACACCGCTACCATGCACTCACCGTGCCTGACATTCAGCAGCCATCTCTGTCTTGTGTTAACCCATGAATGGGGATTACCAGCAAAGTTAATAACGAAACTATGCCACTAAATAACTATTAAAGTTATCTGATCAAGAAAATTCCTTCTCCTGGTGATGAAATGGTGCATTTCTGTCCCCTGGCGCTTTCTCTGGAACGTGCCGAGCCATGCCGTGCCACCAGCCTGCGCTGATGCGGGGCACAGCTCTGCAGCAGCAATGGCAGGGGCACGCCGTGCCTCCCCCGGGGGCAGGAAAACAGTCTGGAAGGCACGGAGCAGCTACGCCGGGAAGGGTGAGGAACCTCATCTGGTATTTGATGAGCTGTATTCTTCACCACAGCAACAGAGTGGTGCTTAGCTTTCAGCTTGTTTACTTGCTACGACGTGTAATGGGACCAAAATAATCACCTTTAGGGTGAAGTTTGACTTTACGCTGGGTGGCTACCTGGGATAGCAGGGGCTGAATGGAAAATGACGTCTCTTCTAGCTGTAGTCCTGAATTCCCATACAACGGGCCATAATTGTGCAATTGTAATTCATATAATTTTCCATCTAAATGCATTTTGTTCTTCTTTGTAAGTACACAGGCATGCAAAAGTCAAATTTTTAATGGAATTATTTATTTTTTTACTGTTGCAGTAATACCTAAGATTACTGTAGCTGAGAGTAGAGACCATTGTTATTTTTTCACTGTATTTAATTTATATATTTGGCAGCACTCTGTGCCTTTCAATTTTATTCTTTTCTTTATAGGGCCAACTAGTTCCTATTGTAATATGGATCTTTCACCCAGCAGTTTAAAAAATGTAAAAAATAATAAGAAGATAACTGGAAAACAACATGTAGTTAGGAAAATAGGAAATAACGCTTCAAAAAATTTAATGTTTGACAATGCATTTTAGGTTCTTTAGTTTATTATAGTTCATGATGATAGTATCCCTTTAAATTTTGCCAATAATTTTATAATTTAGAAAGTATGCTTAGTATAGACAGATGCTCTGTAAACTTTTTTACAAAACTGGACAGTAATGATGCCTCAGTTCTGAGCTGACTTCCATTTTTATTTTGAGGTTATCTTTTAAAGTCATAATTCTGTTTTTAACAGGCATGAGTGAGACCCTTGAGTAAACTAATTCTCATTTGCAACATCATTCGGAGAACTTCGTTCTGTCTCTGTGCCTGTAGACTTTAAACAGATCCTGCTAAGTTTTGCTATTCCACCCATGTTATTTCATCCCATGGACAGAAAGGAGGATGGAATAGTAACCGGTTGCATGATATAGTTGCTGTCTTTGGCATATAAACATGCTGCATCAAACTAGCTAATAAAATTTTGGAGAAAACGAAATACAGTAATTACATTAGGGCCCTGAAAAGTAATTCTAATGGAATATGATTTAATTTTCTTTTCCATTGCTACAAATGAAATACTCTTTTTTCGTCTGAAATCAGTATTGATACTGTACAAATATCCATGCATTTTTGTTACTCTTTTTAACCTGATGAACTAAATAATTTACTTTTGAGCTTCACTTACTTTACTGACAGATGATGTGGTTTGTCTTTGTAAAATGGATTACAAATCAGGTAAAATTCACGTATGCATGTAATTTTTTAGGAATGACAGTTTAGGAAAGAGAATGTATTTCAGACAAAAATACAGAAATTTGTTTTAGGATATATAAAGATATGTTTAGGGATTGAGCTACAATCAAACTCTGAAATTTTAATGCCCACTGTATTCAGGCATCACCAAAGCAAGATTTCCATTAGTTGAGTGTGGCCTGTTATTCAGATCTGGATCCAATATGGTTCATAAGAAATTCACTGCAGTATGAAAATTAAATTTAAGAACTTTGTGGAGGAACTTTACAGAGAATAGGTAATTGTTCTGCAGTGAAAATGAACCATCCTGCCAAAGCAGCACATTTTCTTCAGATGATGCAAGATCAGAAGCACAACTCAAGGAAAAGCCTAACAATCAGTTGAATGATGACTAGCACTACAGAAATGAGAAGTGCAGGGAAGATGAATAAGCATTTAAATGCAGTGGAGTTAAAATACAGAAATCATTAGTATTACTAAAACAGCTTTAAAATACTGTCCATAAGGAACACAAGTTTACATCCAGATACAATCTTTTCTTGGCTGGGAAAAAAAACAGAAACAAACTTCAGTTACCTAAATAATATGGGTTAATCCATGAGGGATTTGTCTTAAAATCGAAAGGTGCCAAACCATCCAACATTTTAATCCTGTGGAAATAGAATGAACAAATATAACCAGAGATTTTCAATAAAGCCTTAGTGATTACATGACATATTATGGGTGCTTTTAAATACAATTTCAAATGGAATACTCTGGGTTTTTACCAGCTCTCTACGTTCCATTGCATGTTGTGGTCTTGCCCTTGCACAGTGGCCGTGATCTCCACTTGTATTTAAGACGTGTCTGGCACTGTTTGTGCTAATCAATAACTTCCTAAGGGAATATAATTTGTCTTTTTTATCGACTGTAAAATCTTTCTTTTTCTTTCTTCATGTCATCTTTTCTCTTACGTTCATTTGTTTACACAGTGCAAGTGCAAGGAAGATTAGAACCAGCATTGTATATTAGTTTTGAGTCTCCATTTGCCAATTTGTGCACTTGAACAAAGGTTCAGGTACAACAACTCAACTGAATTAGAAAAATGCGTTCACAGAATAACTGGGACTGGATGCCCACTCTACAGAGTCATAGCTCTACCCATTATATCCAGTTGTCATATGCCATCATATTAGACTAAAGACAAGGAAATCTTACTTGAATACTGCGAAGCACACAGATAGGACCACATAGTACACAGTGTAGAAAACTACCATGCATATCAACAGGTTCACCAGAACAACCTGCAAAAGGGAAAAAGACAGTAAAGCCTGATGCCATGTTTACATTAGGTACATAATTGTCAGAAAATAATTCCAGCTTTCTATCAATCATAATGTGGAAAACGCCTCACATTTAGAAAATAAAATATTTAGACAGAATTTTTGCTGTTGCCAATTACACGCAAGTTGTTAAAAGCTCTTTGGTACAGTTTGGCTCCTAATGCGTGGTTACAATGTACGGTTCTTTGTTTTTACTGTATTTTATTTTATACCAACTGCTTATTGAATTTATAAGTGTTCAGACACCGAGAAGCACATTTCTTGATACTTATTACACAGGAGGCCTTGAGAGTTTAAGATCATCCAGATGCTTAACTAAGCCTAGTTTTTAACTTAAAAGAAATTCCATCCTTGTAAGTATGTTGAAACTGTATACAAATAAAAATGTAGAAAATTGCAAAGCAGTAACTGTTAAGTTTCCCAGCCTCTAGAAAACACTAGTGCTTACTTCCAAAGGTAAGGATATAGACAGCTTAAATGAGTAATGACGGATATCTGTTACATATTTTTCAAAGTTCAATTTTTGTGAATTCTAAATAAATTCCAACTCCAAATTGAAAATACAAATTAAAAAAAAAAGTTTCATGAAGCAGCCACTATTTTATGATCAAATACTGCATATTTAAAAAAAGAGAAACACTATCTAGAGAATGATACAAAGAATTTATATGTCCTAAGATACCTTGTTATCATTATTTCTTTCATTCCATTTCAGTATCTTCATTTCTAAACTGAAGTTTCAGGAGCAATGCAGCCAGAGAAAAACCTGCAAGCCTTCACTTGATAAAGTTCATAAAATGCCTTGAGATTCTTTCAGGTGAAGCATAGTTCACGTATCTCTGATCATCTAAGTTGGCTTCCTGAATTATGCAGACCCTAGGACTTGTATTAATTCCTACAGGTATAATGTAAAACTACGTTTTGAAGGTTAATATGTTTTGGTAATAATAATAGAGTCTTGCTAATGCAGAACACTATAATTTCTGTTTTTCTGTGATGATATAATGTCATTCCAGATGCTTATTTGGGTTTTTATTTTTTTAAAGGCAAACATGGGACATCAGGACTAGGGATGTCTATGCATCAAACTTGAGCAATTGCTTTGGCAATATTGTGTGCTTGCGTAAGAACATGCAACTGAAGATGTTTACTACAGTCTGGTAGAGTGATCAGTAAAATCAGTTTTTCTTTTCTAGAGACTCCAGGTTGTCTTGTATTTTCTCACTCTAGTGTAGTGCTTTATTACGCCATATTTCTCCTTTCCTCTTTCTTCTTTGTATCTTTCCTCTTTCGTTGGCCATTTTTTAAACTCCTGACTCTTTCTTTATTGTTTCATTTTCTTCTCTGCCTATCCCCTCCATCCTGCATCTTCTACTCTTTACTTTCCTCCGAAAAAATATAGATAGAAAGCAGTCATGAGAAAGACAGTGACTGCAGACAGAATTGCTACCAGTTTCATATTGTCCACCTTCAATATTGTGCTAGATGATGCTTTACAATGGAAGGATGTGCGGCTACATTTTGCTTTTTGATATTAAAGCATTCCAGTTTCAGTTTCTGTTTTAGGAGTAGACTACCGTATAAATTCTTAGCCCAGGTACAACACACATAATGAGTTAAGAATTTCCTTGCCCTTCCTCCAGTTTGGCTGTCAAGTATTTGAAACTAGCAATGTGTGTTTACCTGACTCCTCTGGTAAGACCTCCATAGATCTCCAAACTGTGATCCATTATGTAATAATGATCTAAGGGTAACATTATTACTATAGTGATTCCGTTATTAAGTAAACACACGTGGACTTGTAAATGCGGGCCCTAAGCCTGCACATTTTTGTGTGCCCTGCAAGATCCCGTGCTGAATTTCCCCTGAGATCAATGGAATTGAGCTGACAGCAAGTGAGTTCGAAAGTGTTGATGTTTTACCGGACTTCTTGCTGATCAAAAATAAATTTAAAATGGAAAAATTAAGACTAAGATGATGAAATATTCCAAATACAGATATTTATTCAGAAGTAAGTCCATGAAAAGTGGCCCTGCATAAATGAAGTAGTAAAATATAGAGGACTAGATACATTTTTCAGTGTATCAGAGTGGCAAGCAGTGAGTATGGACTGCATGTAGCGAAGCATTATATCAATGCAAAAGAAGCCAGAGTTTCTCTCTTTGAATGGTGACACCACATTTACAATGGGTTGAATTTTAGAAAAAATAGGTAACAACTAATAGAGGCATAGGACTCATTTCTGAAGAAAGGTAAAAGGAATCACGTGTGTGTAGGTTGATTACAGGGACTGAGGTAGGGGAAATAATAATTGCATATTCATAACAGGAAGAGGAATTATTTGGAGAACAACTAAGACTAAAGGAATGAAACCAAAACCCAAACGTATAAGATACTGCAAAGTTTCAAAAATAATTTCCATTTTCCAAAGTTTGAAAGAGACTTGCTCTTTTTATTTATTTGCTTCTATTCAAGATTTTTTATCAAAACTGGTTATTGAGTGTCCTTATCATTTTTGTGGATTTTGAGGATAAAGTTGGATAATGTTCTTGACAAGTGACTCAAAATTAATAAAGAAAAGAAGAAAAGTATAGAATTTTTTTTAAGTCCCCATTTTTAAATAAAACTCAGTTGGCAAGTGAGATTGCAGTGAAAAGCGTAAAACATAAGGCAGCTCTAAAGTGTAATTTCCATTTTGATTTAGTTTGTTATATGCTGGTAAAAGGAGCCTTTATTCAAGGAGGCAATGACTCTGAGAAGGGCTGTAGATGAGCATTAGCTCACACTAACTCGTTTTTATGAGCTTCTCTTGCAATACTGGAACACAAAACAAGCCCTTAAGGCTTTGGGTTTTAAGGTGGGAGAATATGAATAGAAATAAGGAAGAAGTATTACCTCTAAACACAGCACTGGGAAGACAAAGTGGCATCCAATTTAGTGTCAGCAAGTTTTAAAGTATGTTAAGAAATTAAGAAGGTGCAGAAAAGAGCCACAAAAGGGAGCTGATGGCTAAATTTTTTTTTTTTTTCATTAGGACTACGGCCCTAAAGAGGTCAATCTGTTTAGCTCTGAGGGCTGATTTGATTATGATGGATAAGTACCTTCACAGGCAAAAAATACCAGGTACTTAAGGGCTCTTTAATCTATCAGAAAAGCCACAAGAAGTAAGCAGCTGCAAGTTATAGCTAGACAAATTCGAAAGATGCATGAAGGACATTTTTAACTGTAAAGGCAATTAGCCAATGCAACAAACTGCCTTTGGAAATAATAGATCCTTCAAAGCAAAACCAGATGCCTCTCTGGATGAAGCTTCATTCGAACATCTCTAACGTTCACTTCTGGCCTTAGTTCTTGGAATGATTGTGTGGTAGATAATATATTTATGCAACGATCCGACATTGACAGAAGTGTGGATACTGTGAATTTAGCAAAATACTTATTTTTATATTGCTAAATATTGTAAAGTGCTAAATATTGAATAGTGTATCTATCTCCCACAAGGAGAGAGATCAAGGAGCTTTGGTTTCTAATGCAATAGGAGAGACATCCATTATGCCTGTAAAAACTGAAAGTTGTCAATAAGTAAATGTCCAGGACAGTCTTACTCTTTTCTTCTTTCCCTACATCAAAACAAAGCCAAGCAAAAACTGAGAACGATTAATCTCTTCAGCCAGGTTGGCCAGCTTTCCCATTTCGACTATCTCTCGTCTTATTCTAAATGAAAATTGGCCAAATAACCCATTTGATCCCTTCTTTTCCATGGTGTACACCATGGTCACCGTAATGTTGATTGACTACAATGTCATGTGCAAGTCTGGCAGCCATGCTACCTCTTACCCCCCTCAAAGTATCTCTAAGCATCAGAAGTTTAATTTTTGGCACATTTTTGGTGGGAATCATTTTCATTCCGCTGCTCTGAGCAGATGCATATTTCCTGTAATTCTCCTTTATCTGCTGCCCCTCCTCTAGCAACTGCCTCCTTGAAGGCTTACCTGCTCTAGGTGTAGGTTTGTACTGTAATAAAAGTGGTGAGACAGGACTGAAGCGAAAATCACAGAGCTGAAGGATGGCAGTGAGCCGATGACCTGTTGACCTCTAATTCCAGTAGGTGAATTCCTAGCTTCTCCTGAAGTCAGCGACAAACTTTCATTGGCGTCAAAGGCCCAGGATTTTTCTCTTTGTACCCAGAATTTTCCTAGTCCCTGTCTCAGGGATGTAGTGATGTATTAGGTATAGCATGCTTTGCTCAGTCGAGTAAGCTAATGCATGCTGCTCAGTGCTAAGAATATGTTCTTAAAAGAATAACATGAAAATGGAAACCCTTTGAAAATTTTCCAGTTGTATCACATTCCACTTCATTTTTTTATTTGACCTTTCCACTGAAATTTAAACATATATTTTTAAAATCTCAGAATATGTTTTCTTTTGAAACTATTTTTTCCCTTTCTAACCCCTCAAGTATTTCAAAGCAGAAACCACAAGTTAAAAACTACAGGGTCATTTATTGTATGTTAAAACAACTTAAAGAAAGAATTTTAGGAATACATCAGTGTCATCAAATGTAGAATTTTATTAGACACTTCTAAGGATTATATCTCATAAATGGAACTACATCACATATTTTGAAATCCTTTTTGCAAGGTGTACTTTGCAGTACTTACTACCAGCACTATATATACAGTATAAAGTGTCCTTTTCATTTTGTTTTTTAGGAAGAGGACACCGAAAAACACTCTTACTGTAAGAATGAAAGCAACTGCTTTTTCAAGCCCTGCAGTAGCTGTCTGATTCTCTAAATACTATCTGGTGACATACAACACTAAACAAATTCAATTCCCTTTACCTTGGTTTCAGCAGTTTTGACCTTGAGAGCCATGGACACATGATGAGTGAAAGGAAGTGCTGTTGCTATATTCCATATGCCAATATCAGCAGGAAGAAGCAGCTGTTTTTCAGCCCAAAAAACATTCTTATAAGTGAGTATAGGACAGAGTGAGGTGAGTTGATTGGATTAAACCGAATTGAGACAGAAGCCATCTGCGAGCTAACTGTAAGCTGCTGAAGAGCAAAGAGAAAATCCTACTAGCTCATTTAACGTTCGTACTTTCATAGCTACAGTCGGCCAAAGTATATCTGTAATATAATTTGACTATTTAGAGACAACATTATTATAACTGTTTTCTACCTTCTATTTGCTTTTTTCAGCATTCATTTGATCACAGCTCCTTGGAGTTATTATACCTTCCTACTTTTAATTAGCTTTACAATTTCTAACATTAATTCTATGGACTATAGATGTGGAAAGGTACATTCTTCACAATGTTCTTTGCTAACATTTTTCTTCTGACTATCACTTTATTACATCAAGTATAATTCACATTAAATTAGGTATAATTAGGTTAAGAAATGCCAGGCTTATGTTATGACTCTTCTTTTCCTGAACCATATTTTGTTCCTTCAGCAGAATGAAATTTAGTATGCTCTAGAGCAGATCCAACTTCTACTGAGCAGTTCCTTAATGGATTCAGATTTGACTTTTTACAGGCACATTATGATTCAGTATGCTGTGCTATTTGGAAAAAGGAGATCATACAAGGGAACACTTGTGAAACTGAACCAAGAATGAACATTGGTTTTTTTGCTATCACTAACATAATATGTGCAAGTTTCATTAGGTTTTTTTATGCCTTTTTAATCATACAAAATAAATGTTTTCTGCTTTAAAATATAGTCTGCACTCAGCAAACAAGAGCTCATGGATTCGATAGCTCCAGATTGTGAATACTGTCAGGGAGATTACTGGCAGTATTGTGAAATTCCTTCCTGTGCAAAATGCTAGCACAAAAATCTGTACATCAGTTAAGTCCTGTTTTGAGGGCTGAAGTGATGTCAAAGGAATAGACTGAAACAAAATAAAAAAACCTAAATTAATTTGCTTAAACAGTTGCAATAGTCACAAGTAGCAAATTAATGAAGAAATATTGGCTTTAGTAATTAAAAAATATTTGAAAAGGAACGAAAGGTTTCGTTCAAAAAGCATCCTATCTACCCCAACATATCAGCTGAAAACAGCCATGACCTAAAATTAATTTGCATAAGTGTTTGCAGTAGCTCTAAGTAGCAAGATAATTGAAAAAGCAATCAATTGCATTAATGTAAGACCATTATTAAACACAACAAGAGTTTACATTCACTGACTGACTTCTTCACAAAGAGTTAATTTAACCAGACAAAGATTGAAGATAGAACTGAAGTCACTGAGTTTGACTGAAATGTAATGGAAGCTGTAGGCATGGATTCAATGGGGAGACTAGGAGGTTCCTCCCATTCCTATTGCACAGTTGAAAACTTTAAATACTCTAAGAGAAACGACAATATTTCTGTTGCATCCTTGCTTCAAGATTGGAAGCACCAGAATTGTGGTAACCCAGTGAACAGGAGCAAATCAAAATCGGGAGTGGCAGAAACTGTGTGTGACCAAAAATACTGACTAAATCACTCAATAGTGAATGTTAATGGAAGAGATGTTGTGTTGCTGTTCGCAAAATGCCGAGATAATGGAATAATCACTTTTTGTATTTCTTATTTTCTTCAAATTCTTTTTTACTGGGTCAGCTGTAGGAAATATAACAACTCCTGTTCAGCAGAGGGAGACAGAAGACAAGTTTTAATAGAGGTTAAAATAAATTATCCATTTTGGTTTCAACAAGCCCTGTTTTTAAATATAGACTATTTTCTGAAGCATTACACTATAGATTTTTATTAAGGCTACAAGGAAAAATAGTATTCCATTACTTTTGAACCCCTGGAGTTTGTGCTAGTTTGCCTTACGGAAACACCCAGGAAACAGCTACTTTGGTAGGATATAAATACCTTACCCTCACGTGTTTGAGAATAGTTAATAAATAACATTATTTGGCATTTGGCTGTACACATGTATTTTCTTTGTAGTGATATGTAATGGACAAGATTTAAGAGACAGTGGCAAGAGCGTAAGTGCAGACAATTGCAGAATGGAGAAAAATTAAAGACATCTTTTGAAAGTGAAATTAAGGATACTTCTATAGGGCAGTATCTCTTTTAAGAAACTGATAGTGGCACTTAGGCAATACCAGTAGGAACTATCTGCTACCTGGGCCAAAACAAAAAGTCAATTTATAATAATGAACTGTGAGAAAATTTTTATAAAAGCTTCCTGCTAAGTTTGCTGCCTAAGCTTATTACTTATGGGGTTTTTTTAGACTGTTCCCATTTGAGCCCACAATTTATGATGCTGTTGAATAGCATTGCAAAAATGATTAACAACGATTTGAAGAACTATATCATACAGCAATATTACATGAGTATCTCTCATGGAAGTTAACAGGTGATCTGTGTTGCTGTTATGCTGATTGATTGTGGTAGAGCACACTGGGCCTTAAGATGTAGGGCTAGACCCAGAATCACATTTCTTAGGTAATTCCAAAAATGGAAAAAAGTCTTAAAATCAAGGAAATCACTAAAACCCAAGGTATGTTGATTCATTACCTGGAATCTTTAACAAAATACAAAGATCAACCAAATGGATACCGTCTAGGTTGTGTGGTGAGAAATTCTTAATTAACTGGATGATGGCATCAAAACATGTGTACTCTGTCTCCATCTGCTGATAGGGAGGAACTATACTTACATTGTGTACAAGGGTAGAAGAGCTTGGAAAAAAAACAGTGGCCACTATTTTTGTCCTTTTACTGCAGTGACTGGAAGACTCTGACAATGCAGTGAAGGGAACTCGATGAAAATGCATTTTTGAAAGAAAAAAGCACTAAAATTTATTGGCTTAGCATGTGTTACAACTTTAGCAAATATAGCTTAATTGGATCCTATGAAAGACAGCCCATACAGTTTGGTGTTGATCATATATGCATTATACAGCCTTAATATGACAGCTTGGCTTCCATATGGAAGGAGCTAGAATTGTGAGGTCTAGGCTCTACCTCCATGAGGATTAAAGCAACTAGGTTCTTTCCTTCTTTAACCTCAGTTGCAGATGGATAAATTTTGAGGGATGGGAAATCTGAGAATTAAGTGGAAGCAGGAATGTGCTTTGAATATATCAGTCTATTATTAGTTTCAAATTTTGTTGGATTGCTTTTAACAATGCCTTCATTCCTGATAATATCATGTAAAAGAGCTTTCAATATAATTGATTAAATAAAAGGTGATTTTTAGGGACTTTCAGCTCCTGAAAAGTTGTCTCTTTGCATTTCAGTGTAAAAGCTCATGAACTCTAAAACGTTCATATTACTAAAAGAATTCAACTCAAAAAATTGGTATATTTCTTTCTGATTGGCCAACTGCAAATGATTTGGGTTCTTTTAGAGCTAATTAACCCCAATGAGCTACTTGTATCTAATTAATAGCAAAAATAGTAAACAAGATCTTTTGTTTTGTTAACTGACACTGTTGGCTTTGTGAACAAGTTCAATATAAAGCTTGAAAGTATTGGCAAAGGAACCAATTTAGTAGGCTTTATTTATTCAAACTAGAAATTAATTTTATTGTTTGTGAATGGTGTGGGATTGATAGAACTGAAAATAAAGTCTTCTGTTTATCCAGAGAGAAGCTATAACACAATTGCAGCAATGTAAACTTCCCACCCTGGCCCCACTGTATGTCTAAGAATGAAGTTTAATTGTCTGTATTTAAAATAAAATCAATATTTGGTGTTTTTGCTGAGAAGCTTAATGTGCTGTGTACCACAAGCCTACCTTTTGAAGATATTCTGGCATCTCCACTAGTGTTAGTGTTATACACAGTGAAGCACTGAAAAATCTCTTTAGGACTAGACCCACAAAAACTGAGAAGTGGCTTGCAAAATTGCTGCTACTGCTAGAAGAAAATATATCGTGCTGGATCAAACAGTCTGAGAGAGGCAAGGCTGCTGCAGCTCCATGCCCCCAGGTCCAAACAGTAGCGAAGCTGGAGGTGATGTATTCCCAGTAAGCACACACACACAGAGCATACATATACATCACATATATGCGTATATATACATATACACATGTATGCCACACAGATCACAGACAGGCACATGGAGTACTCACGCGAACACAAGTCTCATCCTGCTTCCCTCTCTGGCTGAGTAGGTTGGAGCCCACTAGTGAGAAGATCATATTTATACATATATACAAGGTAGATCCCTCAGTAGCTGGGCTCCAACGCTCAGTCTGCCCAGAAGCTGAGATTCCAGTCTCCCCAGTTGCTGGGACCTGGACATATGAGCCCCTGAGGCTGCAGCCCCACTCCAGCTGCTGGCCCAGACTCTCTCTCGCACACCAACATACTTTACCACACTTGTTCCTCCCCAGATTGCTTAAATCCCTCCTTTTCCAGCCTTTGGTCCCTCCCCTAAACATAATAAATCTTGGGCAATCCCACAAATGCTATTCCCTTGCGTCCCACGCTCCTAGGCAGCATCCCTTTTAGCCTGAAAGGTGATCCAGAGAGCTGTCCCAGTCACTCATCCTGATGGGTTTCACACCTGAGCAATGGGGCTGAGGCTCTCCTGGTAAAAACCTAGAAGGAGACGGGACAAGGTGTTTGCTCCTCAAGAGGCTGTAATTTGGGTTCCCACCTGCCACTGTGCACCCGTGCTCCTCTGGGCTTGTGGAGATGGACCGATGGCTCTCCTTGATGAGCCTGGGAGCAGCCCATCGTGCTATTATTTGGGCTCCCCCTCCAACATTGTCTCTCTGTGCTCTTTCGTGGGTGTGCAGATGGGCCGTTGCCCCATAACCTGACAGCTACCAAGCCTGTTCTTCCACCATTTGAAAAAGCCAAAATCTAGCTGACAGGATATAATGGGTGATTTTGGAATGGTTGAACATTTTATGGGATTATCTAGTTTATAATTGATTCAACTGTAGATTTTATACGTTATGTGAAAGCTTAACAAGTAACAATACGCTATGTGTATACTAGTACCATAAAAGTCCTGGGCCACATGGTGTGTGCTCTACCAGGCAGGGCGGCTGCCCACAGGCTGCCCAGTAGTGTGACCCAGGCCTGCGCCAGCCTCCCCAGTTGTGCTTGCCAGAGTGGGCAAGAACCTTTTCCGTCATCATTTAATTTAATGTGCAATCCCATTTTTGTGCCTGAGAATGTTCCCAGTCACTATTTTAATTTACTGGGGTAGATGTAACTGTAGAGTCTCTATGAAATGACCTAACGGTCTCCTTTTTGTTCATGGCAGGCAGGTGTCCCCAGCGCAGTAATACATGGCACTAATTAACCATCCCTTTCTGGCGCTCTGAGGAGAGATACCAGGATTGATTGGG
The DNA here is from genome assembly GCF_964195595.1 of Calonectris borealis. Taxonomy (NCBI): domain Eukaryota; kingdom Metazoa; phylum Chordata; class Aves; order Procellariiformes; family Procellariidae; genus Calonectris; species Calonectris borealis. The sequence continues at coordinate 62,216,529 of NC_134314.1, forward strand.
CATGGAAACTGAACTCCTTTTTCATTTGCAGAAGTGTATCTTCTGACTGAAGGGCTGATTCGAGCGCTGGCAGGGTAGCAGAAAGAAATTTGCACTGCCAATAGCTATCATAAATGTGTTAATATACAGCTGGGGGACTGCTGGGGAGGGACTATTGGGACACTCACGCATTCACACGTTTCCTTTTGCTCTCTGAAGAGGGAGTTTAAATAAACCTGCCTCGGTGCTTTTACATCGGGTTCTTAGGATTGTGTAGTATATTATTCTGCATGCGTTTTGTCCTGTTCATGGAGTACGCTGCTCATCGGTATTTGAGGAAAGTGATTGTTTTAAAAACAGCAAGCTTGTGAGCAAGAGATGTCTGTATAGAGTAGTCAGGATAAAGTACGCATTTTCTTATTAGATTGAAAAGTGCCACAATTTAATTATTTTTGCCATCTTTAGTTTGATCTCATTGCTTTAATGTGAGAAAATACAGAAATTCTAAAACTGAACTGATGTAGAATAAACCAGATCCAGGATGAATTTCCATCTACAAAATCTTCTCATTTATCTTTATTCTTCTGCAGTCATAGATACACTGCATTTACCTAGAAAACAAAAACGAAACAATCACGTTATTCACATGCTAAAGTTCAGCAGGTTTGAAAACGAGAGTAAAGACTGGGACATTGTCTATTTGCAGATCTGCAAATTTCTTCCGTTGACAAGTAAAAAGGTATTTTTCCCAACTTTGCACTCCAAAAGCAATTTTGAATCTTCAAGTCAAGCACTCTAATACAAGAGATGGCTTCTGCGCTCAGTTACACCTGTTGAACTCCATTATCTTCCGTTCTACCCTAATTACATATAGACAAACTCATTCACTTGACCTTGTTGACCCTGCCATTAGAACTTTAATTAACTCTTGTGACGATGATTCATGGCCCAGAACCGAACGCAAGTCACTTTATCACAGCTAGGCTGGCAATCGGGGCTAAAGTATATTTTTAATGAATTGAGCATTTGTCTGTGATCACTGAATAGGAGGTTGAATACAGATGCATTCAGTAGCTCAATGAATCATCTATGTATATTTATATTTTTGACTACTACAGTGTAAGCAGACATATCATTAAGCTCAGAAACCTGATAAATTCTCTCATCCAAAGAATTTTTACTCAATTTTACTGCTCCTCTGACATTAGATCCAGCTGATATTTGTCAGAAAGCAAACAAACAAAATTGTATTTATGACATCTCCAAAATGTATTTCAACAGCTCTTTAGTACAGCTCCAGTTTAATAGAATCCATTATTAAATGGTTTTCTGCAGGATAATAGCTAATGACATCCTAATACGAGTTTCAGCAGCCTAAATCTTCTTTAAATCCAATTTTTCACACCATATTGCTCAAGTTTTCAGTGTTTTGGGGATTCCCCTGTCAATTCACGATACTCTAAAATTGGAGGACCTGTGGTCCTCTCCGACCTTTTGTCACCCTTTGATTCCTGTCATTCGCCGCTAGCTATTTGGCATGTCTTCTAGACTGACTGACGTCAGTTGGCTCTCAAGTATTTCATCTCCATCATCATGGAATTGGCTCCCAGTAGAATTTAGACATGCAGAACTCGTATCGTTTTACTGTTTTAAAATCAGGTCTAGGAACACTGTATTCTGACACTGGGTTTAATGGTTTTTTAAGCTTCTTACGAAATTTATGGAATTTCCCGTGCAGAAGGAAGGGCAGAAGTCTTTGCCACTTCAAGTTTGAAGCAATGAGACATTTATCTGTATAACAAGATAACAACATTTTGCTATGTCAGATACATTTCCTGTGTACGTATTATTACCATACATACGGTAATGATAGTAAAGCAAGGAATAGTATCGTAACAAAGATCATTTAAGTACTACAAGCAGATAAATGTCCAGTTACTCTTAAGAATAGCCAAATTAGCATTAAAAGAAGGGAAAATAAACCTGCTGACGTAAGCGCATAAGTGCTACCAGGCCATCCACCACCAAAAAGTACATCTTTTTTGCATTTCCTGAGCATATTCTGGTAGCTGCTTTGGGTTAGGAGGTATGGCATGTGGTCGCTAGCTGCGACTAGTCTTTCTATTAGTAACTCATAACCTTAATACAAACAAGCTGACTTGGCCATGTCTTTGCTTTTCCCACACGAGCAACTGCCGTTCCAGTCATTGAGACTGCTCAGGTAGGGCCACAGTTTGGCTATGTAAAAATTTTCAGTAACAGCATTTCTTTTAATCCCGGAGAGACCGGCAGGAGGGGGAGATGTGTGAATTAGAAGGTGTCTAATCATCAGTATTTTGTTCCATCTTCTTTCATGCAAAATCCTACAGGTGATATATATCCAGCCATGCTGTACAGAAAGTATTAGTGCAATTGCAAATGTTTTTTGTGTCAGATAGTCAGCTTGAGTCAGGAAATTTTTCCTGTCTGCATATACAATGCTGGGTATACATGCAGTTACCCTTTGAGGCATCAAAATAATTTTTGCCTGATAATGCGTGTTTTCATACACCTCAGATGATTTAATACACCCCGGAATTTAAAATAACATCTACTGTTTTAGATTACTGTCTGTGTTCAAAATAGTTGCCACTAGATGGCAAACTGATTGTATGCAGACTTCCACACAAAGGGAACGTCTCTGCTGTGTGCTAGGTGACCAGGTGAACGTATTGCATCAAATTTATCCTGCCCTGATTCCGTTGAAACCGCTGGAATTATACCAGAGAAACAGATGGCTCTTTAACCTTAGGTACTGAAAGCGCCTACAGTAAGTAAATATTGTATTTGTTTCTGTTTGCTTGTCTAAATCAAGTCTGTTGTACTAAACCTTTTAACTTCACATCACACAGCAAAAATGCAAGAGTTCAGGCCCATCGTTCAATTTTAGGTACCAGGTATGTTCCACGGTACTTAAGAGGTAGTGAGTGGCACGTGCTGACAGAGACAAAAGGGACTTGAAAATCAAAATCCCCTTTTATATGTGCCTGGTTGTATAGGACCCATGTAAATGCTCACATTTTACAGCGCCCGATCCTTCAAGAGCCACAAATCTCCAATGCAGAGAGTTTTTGCATCCATCAGTTCACACAGAGCCTCAGCTAGACTCAGCACCTCTTATGATGTTATCCTTTCCTTTTCCCTCATAATACTGCAATAATGGATGGCTTTTCTAAGTAGATGCTGCGCATTTCCATTCACAAGTGCTATTTGCGGTCACTTATAAAAACACATTAACCTACTCAAGATCTTGTTTATATCAGTTTCACACCAGTGCCACTTTACTGTTGCTATCATAACGCAAGAAAATATTTTATGATCCTATGTTAAAAACAATTGGCATAGGCCTTATGTCTGTTAGTATACTTTTCTATTGTGCATCGGTCTGACGCCACCAGTCAGGAACAGAGCTTCCTTTTAAAACCAGGAGTTAGCCAAAAAACAATCTTGCTTGCTGTATTTTACTTTCTTACATTAGCAGATGTATATATATAAAAATGTGTACATAAATATTATGTCTTTGCTGTGCCATTAACTGATGTTGGTATCCATCTTTGATTAGTTTCTATTTGAAATCTGAGTTTTCACCCCCATTATTTTGTGAATTAGCTTGTTTGAGATTTAACAGTTCTTAAAGGCAAAGCATCAGCAGTTGTACTGTCATTTTCTTACGGAAATAGGACTGATTTGGGATTTATTTTTAACACTCGTTTAGCATACTGGTGCTATGCTATCAAAAATAAAATTGGGGTTCTGATTTAATTTCTATTGGTGTGGCAAATTGACAGTATTTAAAAATATGCAGAGGGTTTAGGACACATGTTAGAATCTTCAAGCAAGATTCATTCTAAAATGACTTGCTTTAAGCCAGTTCCTGAGAAAAAGTGTAGTAGGTCCACTGGACTGACTGAATCGGTGTGCAGTTCCCTCTGGTTTTACTAAGCCTGCGTCTAGTGAAGTGATGTTTATCTCTATCCTTCGCAGGCCTCAGGTATATTGTAGGCAGTGCCCTCGACATGCTTGTTAAATTACAGTTGTGCAGTACAGCAATCATTACAATTGGATCTCATGCATAGGGTCTTTAGTTATTCACCAGCAAGAATCAGTACGGTATTCTTCTGCCTCATGAACCATTAGCAACATGTAAGCACGTTATCCCAAGTTTTTTGATATTGCTCTGAAGTACCGGAGATCAACTACACCTGGATATGGGACCTCACACAGAATGAATTCATGCTCTAAGGCTGTGCCGAGGATCTTTTCTTTTAGAGTCCTGCTTACTGTGTCCTCCTCATATATTCAGACTTTCACTCATTACCAGATTTGGAGGTGGAAAGGAATAACCTCTACATCAGATTTGCCAAGTACTTGAGAGGACTTTTCCTTCCTCCATAGTGTGAAGTGTGGTTCATCTTCTGAGATCACATCGCCTATCCGGCCTTCAGCTCTTGCCGTGACCTTGGGCACGAGCCTCACCTTATGTGTCCTGTTTTCTGGCTGCGGCTAAAGAATCTCTTACTCTCCTGGGCGTTGAAACTTATTCATCTAACTTAATAGCTTAAGTTTGAATGTCATACAGTAACATATCTGGCTGAAACCTAATAGTTCATATTATACAGGAGGTAAGACTGCGGGGTCTAACGGCTCCTTCTGGCTGTAGGCTGTGAAAACAAAAGATCACACCTGCTGAAACTTGCAAGTTCACCTTATTACAATGTCGAAAACAATGTTTTCAGATTTTTTGGCCAAAATGCTGGCCCGTTGATCTGAATACACAGTTATGACTTCTCCCTTGCAAAGTAAGCTACTCATGAAATTTTAGATTCTTCATAGGCTTTTCTTTCATGTAGAAGGTAAAGGAATTAGGTTCTTATATTAAATTATCTTTTTCATGGTTTCAAGGGGCTCTTTTAATGAATATTTAAAAAGTATTTAGTGTCTCAGATTATAATATCTCATGAACTTGTTTTCAATACAAGACATTGTCTCGCTCAAAGGAAAATTGCTTAGAGAAAACTCCTGCAATATTTTAGATCTTAATCCAAATGCAATAACACACTCACAGCCTAGAAGGCTGAAGTCATTTTTCCATAACGGATTGTTAACTTTTCCTATGAAAAAGGAAATTTTTTTCGAGAAAGTGTGCATACATCCTCATACATGTTTAAAATAGCAAAAACAGTGACCTTTTTAGAAGGGAAAGGATTGTCTCTGTTGTGTTCAAAGTTGTGTTAAGAAACAGAACAGGGTCTCAGGAGTTTGCTTGTTTCTCCCGTAGACTTTACCTGTGGAATTTAGGAGGCCTGAGCCTTTCTGTGCATCTGCCGGCAGTCTACAGTTATGTGGGAGAATAACATTTCCTCTAATATAAAGTTATTTGGATGTTTGGTTCAGAGGGAGGTGATATTAGACCTGTTAATGGAAGATGTCCAAGATGGGGGGGGAGGGGCGGAGAAAAAAAAGAAGAAAAAAATTTAGCACATACTTAGGAAATGACAGGTTCTAGTTTAAGTTTTCACCATTTAATTCTTTGAGAAAAAACACATTTAAATTTTTCTGTGCTATCTCCAATTCTGATGTTAGTGAATTCGGGGTTTTTTTTCTAGTTGCAAGATCACGAGCTGTAAACATCAATCCAGGATTAGGAGTGTCCCGAGTTTTATTTCAGCTGAACCAAGCACGCTTATGTTTTCCCTTGTGTAACCCTTTGCTTTCAGTCCTCTAGCCTGAGAAGTTACATAGCAGGCTGTTCTGCTGTTAGGCACTCAGATGAGTATGTAATACCTGAGTCACTAAAAGACATAAAACACTCTTCTGAGCTTCACCCTCCCACACTACTACAAAAAATGTTCCTTTTCTACCCCAGGTTTTTGGCTCTGTATCTTCCTACATTAGCTGTCATTTAATAAACTCTACTTGGGTATGAAAGAATCACAGTCTGGATTTCCTGAGTTTGAAAATAAAATGAATGCAACACTTCAGACTATTGTTCCACTGAAATTAATTTGTCTACATGATATTTTACTGTAACTCCAAACTGTTCTCTGGTTTCTGTCCAAACGTGGAGGATCTATTTTAGTTACAAAACTTAACCACATAGGTTTTTATTCAGTAAAGGCAAACTACAATGGTTTTCTCATTCCAAAACTATTGTTTTTTTCTCCTTATGTATTTAATTGAAGGACCTAGTTGACCCCTTGCATGAGGTGAATCACAAGCTAATCAAAAAAGTGCCAAAAGCCCTGTAGGATTGAACTAAATGTTCAAGTTGAAACAAACAAATCCATGTAGTTTTGCATAAATAAGAGAGTTGTTTATTGACGTATTCAACTTGAAATCAATTGTGGAATAACCAAATTAAATTACGTTTCTCTATTTGGAAGGACATCTGGACCCAAGGAACAGTTTGAGGTGAGAAGCATTAACTGCCATAGAATGGGAAAGCGAGAACTTAAAGTCAAAACTGTTTTGTAATATTCAGTGTCCAGGGTGCCAAGGACCTGACTTTTCAAGTCCTTATGTCTGAAGCGTCATTCCAGCAGAATTCAGCGATGACTAGCCAACACTATTTCAAACTAGATCTCAGATCTCCAGGTGGCTCTCTGAAAATGTGTAATTAGTGACCATGTGGAAAAGTTAGATTAAAATGACTTGTTTAGTATCATATGAGAACTGTCAGAGGCAAAGAAGGAACCTAATTTTCAGCATCTCCATGCAGGTGGCTTTCCTTCTAACAATTCACTGCTTAATGCTTTTCACACCTTCTGACTGCCAGAGCCAATGAAGCAGGAGTTTTGTAATCTTCAATTTATAACCTCGTGGAAACCCAGAGGAGAGTTCTTGTAATGGGGTTCCCTGAGTAAGGCTGGGTTTCTGCAGAATAAATAGTCTATCATCATGCCATAATAGTGTATCACCATGCTTGTGCCCAAGGGTTCAAGTTGGAGTTTCAAAAGCAGTACCGATGTTGGCATTTCCTATGTGTTAAAAGCTTGCATTTAATCTTGCATTGCACCTTTAAAATGTTGTTTTAATGTTTTGTTTGACTCTTATTCACAGTTGTCTTTATGCCTTTTACATCCCTGTCTTCTTACCTACCCAAATAATTCAGCCTAACCACTGACCAGCTCCCGAACTACCAGTTAGCCCTCTTGCACTATCTAATCCCTGGTTCAGCTGGTGTTCATTTTCAACGCCATTCCTTGAAATCCTCATCTAATTATCCTCAGTCCCTTTGCTGAGCTAACCTCCATTCTTTTCCTTTGTCCACCTTGGTTGCTTGTCATCCTCTAAACTTCATCTTCCACACAAGCTCCCAGTCCCTGCCTCCTGCATATACAGATGGCAATTCACTCTCTGGCTTATCATACTCCTTCCATTTCTTTCTCCATGTATGTAATCACTACCTCCTAAACTCCACTTTTGTCTACACTGCATTCAAATTAATTTGTTTTCTCCTCTGTACTCTGTCAACAGAAAGGTCCCTGAGAGGCAGAGGTTTTGTGGTGCTTGGCTGTAATCATAGGAAGAATTATGTCTGTAAGCCCTGAGTAGGTCCACAGCAGACCTTTTCAGCTAAATCTCTAGCAAGTCTTTTCTGAACACTTGCAAAATGGAATTTTTCAAATGTGGATGGATTTTCAGAAGAACAGCAGGAATATTTCCCTAGCATAAAGCCCCTCCATTCCTGTCAAATTTAGTATTTTTACTTCAACAACTGGATGGAATAAGACTTTTAAGGTAAAAACCCATAACATTTTCAACATGGGCAATGTAACACACTTTTTGTCTAGCCCTTTTCTCATAAAGGCTTACATTATTTTATCCGTAAATTGAGAAACAAACAAGAAAATAATCAGGCTAAGGAAAAGCATCTGGTAAGAAATTTTTTCAGTCCAAAACCCATTTGGCAAAGTTATAAGTAACTAAAAGAGGTGTCTTGAAGTGAGAAGTGTTGGGACATCTTCACTACAGATTGTGCTATCAGATCCAATCATAATATATACAGTTACAAACACTGTGTAATAACTGTCTCCAGTGGAATAACTTCCAAGGTACCAAACCTCGAAGCAACTTCAAGCTTTGTGTTTATAATGATGAAGAATATTCAAACAAAAATGTATGCATAAAAAATGTTCTTCCAAATACATGTTACCATCCTCACAGAATTACTTAAACCTAAGGCCCACCTGTCCAACAATCTGCAAAATTACGGTGTATGTGGTATACAGGAAAACTATGTTATATATTCTTATATACATAATACTTACATGCATAATAATTATAAGGTTGTCCTCCTATCTGTTTTAATTTAGACTGCTCCTCGCTCACCTAGCTCCAGGTTCCTTAGTAGTTACTCAATTTCAGACAGGTCAAACTTGAGGGTTTTTTTTCAGTTCAGCTTCTATACATAGGAATGAAAAATTATCATATTGAAAAAGTTAAATGTTTTCTCACCTTGAAGATCAGAACTGCCAATTTTTAAGCTGCTTGGCAAGACTCAGTATGGCTTTTATTTTTTAACTCAAGATACCTGAACGATATAATCCAAATTTTCGAAGAAGTTAATGACTCCCATATCCAGTGCATGTTATTGCAAAATGTCCCGCGTGACTCCTTTGATGCCTTCTCCTATGGTAGCAGTGGAGAGCTGGCTGGAGGCTCCCCATGAAGAGCTCACTGCTCAGGCTCTGCTGAGTCCAAGGGCACCAAGACTTCCTGTACCTTGGATCTGTGGACATTAAGACTTTACTCTTTTTAATTGCTGGTAAAAGACCAAGTGATTCATATCCTCACAGTCAACCCAGCATGAGTTTGGATCACCAGAGGGGCATGGGAGATGTTCGGTTTTGTCAGAAAGCAGCGATTCTTGTCAACTGGTTTATCAAAAACTACTTTCTTCTTTGTGACTCTGCTTGCTGGGAATAACTACTTAGCAGATGAACTGCAGTGCAAAAGTTAGGTTCAGCAGTCAAAAAGGGAAATCTTTGAACGAGTTACTTATTTCCCCATCCCCAAGGAGGTATTTGCGGCCTACAGAGGCTTTTATATGTGGATGACAGAGATGTCTTAAATTTGCCATCTAAGTCTACAGGATGGGGAGGTGATCGTGCCCCTGTACTCGGCACTGGTGAGGCCGCACCTCGAATATTGTGTTCAGTTTTGGGCCCCTCGCTACAAGAAGGACATTGAGGTGCTGGAGCGTGTCCAGAGAAGGGCAACGAAGCTGGTGAAGGGTCTGGAGCACAAGTCTTATGAGGAGCGGCTGAGGGAACTGGGGTTGTTTAGCCTGGAGAAGAGGAGGCTGAGGGGAGACCTCATCGCGCTCTACAACTACCTGAAAGGAGGTTGTAGCGAGGTGGGTGTTGGCCTCTTCTCCCAAGTAACAAGTGATAGGGTGAGAGGAAATGGCCTCAAGTTGCACCAAGGGAGGTTTAGATTGGACATTAGGAAAAATTTCTTTACTGAAAGAGTGGTCAGGCCTTGGAACAGGCTGCCCAGGGAAGTGGTGGAGTCACCGACCCTGGAAGTATTTAAAAGACGTGTAGATGAGGCGCTTAGGGACATGGTTTAGTGGGCACGGTGGTGTTGGGTTGACGGTTGGACTCGATGATCTTAGAGGTCTTTTCCAACCTTAATGATTCTATGATTCTATGATGTCTTCAGTTATATTGGGGTTGGAGTGACTGTGGTGGATGACTGGGGACAGGAGCTGTTGCTGGAGCTGGGGAAATCTCCCAGCTGTGCATTCCAGACCGTGTAAACCTCAGCTGCTCTCACACGCTGCACAGTTGTGCAAAGTCACTGCAAGTTCAGTTCCCTGGGCTGGCATAACGCTGTATCACACCAGGTGTGCTTTTAGGGATGACAAGCAAAGGAACATTTGAGCTGATATGGAGCCCCAGAACATTTGGAAGCTGATAACAGATATGACCAAGGAAATTAAATTTTTGTTATGTGATCTGCAGCTTAATACCCCTGCTGTTAAATGGCCATCCTTACAAAAAAAATCTTCACAAGCACCTATTTGAGACTTTGATAAGGTTTGAGCAATTGAATTCCTCTCTTCTGCAATTTGAAAACTATGCTTTAAAACAAAATGTCCTAAGTTTTCCAGTTGCCAGGTATGGGATTAATCGCAGGTAAATTTTAAATCAATGCAGTGAACGGTATACCCTGGTAAGCTGAATCTGTCAATAGAATTCTTACTTTGCTTACAGGTCAGTTTTTGAAATGTTTCCTTTTAGAAAGTTACAACTTAAGACTTCACAAAGCCATTGAGTCCAATAAGAAAGATGTATATAAGATCAAATCAATCTGTACTTCTCACTGCAGTCCATAGAGAGGGCTACACTCAACAGTTTGATATAATTACTACTGTCACTTTGTTTAGTTCCTTTAATTTACATAGCTTACTTTTGGTCACATAGATCAGTTTTTCCTGATGCCAACCATATGTAAAACACAAAGAAATTTTTTTCTTATAATTCGTAATGTTAGAGGTGTTTTCACACCCTGAAGTTCCAATGTATAAACACAAGATCCACTAAACCCATGAGGTTTTGGCTCCAGAAATATTAGATTGTTTTCAGACATGGGCAAAATTTTCAAAATGGTAAGGTTTTTCAGCCCAGTTCCCACTGGGAATTAAAGTCCTATTGATTTCTGTGGGCTTTTGGCTGACCAGTCACTGAACGGGTTTAGAAGTACATTTTATCTTCTAATTTTTGATTTTGCCTCATTTCAAAAACATATATAATGACCACGCTGTTGCAATCTCACATGGATACATAGAGAATAAGGCAGTTACATTGTCTGAGGGATCGGTGCCCTCTTGTCTATAGTGTTGCCCTTATTTCAAAGCATCAGCATTGCTACCTGACCCACAAAGCACCTGAAATATTGGCATGATTTCCTGGGATACAGGGACTATCTTATCACACGTGCTGGAGAAATCATCACTTATTATGCAGATTTGATCTACTGCACATTCTACGGATCTTGATCTACTGCAAATTTCTGCTGTAGATTTCTTTTTTAATTCAGTCCCTGCTGGAATAGAAGCAAGAAAAAATTATTTTGATGGTTCTTCAATAACCAGTTCAAGATGACCTTGTAGTCTTGATTAGTTTTCAGAGACCTAAGCTCTATGTCATGGAGAACACTTAGTTTTTGCTCTTATTGACAGAGTCAGCTGAGATACGTTTGAGTCAACGCGCGCTGAAATGGAGCTATCTGTTAGCTAAGCTCAGGTGGCAACTGGAGCCTAAGTTTGCCTCAGGTGGCTACTTTTACATCTGTGTTAAGGTAGAGAGGCTAACCAGCGTAAAAAAAAACCGAACAGTTTTTGCCCTTTCTATGCTGTACTTGATCGATGAGATTTATATCTTATTGGTTAAGCAACCAGATCTATGCTGCAGAAACACCCCCCCACATATTATAAACTCTACATTAGAGCTAAAAGGAGGCAAATGCAACAACAGTCTCTGTTACAAAAAACAGTCTCTGTTACGAAAGAGTTCTTGCCACATTAAAAAAAAAAGTTATAGACAATAAAATTAAGAATTTAAAATAGAAATTGGCATGGAAATATTCATTACTTTGGAGCACATTATGCTCTTACTGAGGAAAACTAATTCTGAGTTAACTAAGCTTTAAGGATTCATAAGTCGGCTTTGAGCACCAGTAACGGTAGCTACAGTTAAAGAAAGGCGTTCTTATTGCACATAGTCTGTTGGTTTAGGAACAGATATTGCTTGGTAAAACTAGTCTGTGAGTATTGTGAAGTATTAAATATTCACAATTACCATGTTATACTTCCAGCTTTTAGCTTTAAAGAGAACTACAACTTAAATTATTTGGAAGATACTGTGGCAGCTTGTGAATTTCCAAGCTGTGCAAGAAAGGGGTGGCGACAGTAGTTGTAAATACACATTGGTTTGAATTCCAGCTGAGCACCTACCTTGTCTGCGATGCACATATGCATGTGTCTGTTTCTATAAGCATGTCTTGACATATTAGCTATTACAGTAGGAGAAGCAGCATGTGCAGTAAGTTTATATAATGTTTCCTATCCTATTCAATTCTGCAGCTGCAGATTCCCTGATGTGTGCAGAACTGTGCTCACTAGAGCCCTATTCTGATCAGTTGTAGTAACGTAAACAAAACTGTACAGTACTGTGGCTTATTCAGAAATAAAAACCCCTTAATTTTACTTAATATTTTTTCTATGCTGCTTCTTATTCTCGGACTATGTCATCTTACATCAACCCTCTGATACAAATGCCGATCATGATACTCAGAACTGGATATGCATCTTCCCTGCAGAACAGCATTGCACCGGGAAGACAAACTCTTTGTTTGGCTCGCATGCATGTAAACCATGATATTGCAGAGCTCTATGGATGCCTAATATAGACCAAATATTACATGGCTTTCTTTACATAAGTCCATTTATACAGGTGCTTTCTGCCTTCAGGAAATTATACAACAAATACCATTTTATTATAATGTGATCCTGTTGTTACAGATGTGGGTCAGTCTATTTTTATGTGTGCTAATATAACTCAATTATTTGTTCCCAGCTGAAACTTGGCTTACATTCCATAGAGAAGAGCAACCCTGTTACTTGCCAAAAGATTAAGTATTTAAATATAAATATAGAAGTATATAGTATATTCTTCTTGCTCATTCAGATCTATTTAGGTAATATCTCTTTTTCATTGGATTGATGCTCAGAGCTATCTCATCCAAGACAGGTGAAGTCAGAAACATTATGAATGGAAAGAGATCATCATCATCTTCATGTAGGAGACAGTTTTTGACAAAAGTTTCTGGACTGAGAATTGCAATTCAGATATTCACATAGTCTATAATGTTAGGCATGTATCTGAATTCACTGTTAATTAAAAGCAATAAACTCTTAATGTATATGTTTGAATCCCACTCTAAGGAACATTCTTCACTCCATTGACTTTATAGAAAGTCTTAGCTCCAAACTCAGCACGTAAGAGAGATGCCAGCAGCTAGCCATTAAGAATAGCCCCTAGGTGAGGTTTGGGCACTTACAGTACCCTTGCACATCATCATCACTGTGATTACTTCTGTGAGTAAAGCGAAGAATATGCATGGTGCTTTCAGGATGATCAAATATTTATGAAATTACCAGTTACATCCATGCTTGCCCAGATGAGTGGTGAGAGGGGAAGACACTTTCTCTTTGGAGCCAGAAAAGTCCATTGTCGGTTTTTAGCCAACAATCTCAAAGTTCTTCTGTCCTTTCTCACATGCCTACAAGTTTTAAATGTTCCCTGGGAACTTGCCAACACCCCCGAATGCAGTATTTGTGCACTGCAAATCTAAAAATCCTTCAGTTTGAACTTAATTTTTCCACTTTAAATATTTGGAGGTTAGGTAAAATAGCACTGCTTCCCAGTACAGTACTATAATGATTATAATGATTATAAGGTTCATGTTCCCATGCCACATCATCTTCTTTCTAAAATTTAAGCCACGGAGGATTTTTGGTTTGCAAAGAACTCCCTGGGGGGTAAGAAGCTAGAAGGACGCGATGTAAAGTGTTACGTGAAGCTGGCCTTGGAACATGTGAAAATGAACTAGTTTCAGCATCTTTTCTGAAGTTCAGTTCCTCTTGAGCACTTAAGAGCATGCATCAGTTCCGTTATCACTGGGTACTGAAATCAAAATCATGTTGTAGGAAACTGTAAACGTAAACCAGCATGAGTAGATTCTTCCATGAACAGGCACCAGCCTGCACAGACTACTAACGTATACAGTTCTGCACTCAAAGCAAAAAGAATATCCTGCCTGCTTTGTTGTGGTAGCCAGGAGACCGAGTTCTCCATTAAAATGTGTTTGTCGAACCTTGAAATCTATAGCAAGCAGGTACTCCCACCTCTTACTATTGTGCGTAATTATTTTTCTAAGAATATTAGTTCATACTCATCATTATTTTCTAGATAATAAATGAGATTTTGGCAGGTTGATTTCCTAGCATGAGGGGTTAGCACATAGCTTAAAAGTCCAGAACAAAAACTTCCTTTTACTTACTGAAGTCACTATTTACATTCACATATATCAATCCATGATAGCAGGTATATAGCCACAATGCCCACGATTCCAGCCCAGGAACTTTAAGAGTTGACTCCATGAAGCCCGATAACTCAGGATCAGCGACAACGGAGTATAAATTTCTCTGATTCTGAATAATCCATTTGTTGTCGGTCTCAGAAACAGGCCCCATTAATATTCTCTGTTGCTTGTCAAAGAGGGGAATGCTATTGCTGCGTGTCCACGTGACACGACATTACTGGAAAAATGTTATAAAGGACGCACTTCTTGTGGTTCTGCAAGGGATGTTGGGCCTAACAGTGAACAGGAGATGCTTTGTCTATTGCTTTAATTGCAGTCACATTTGGTAGGCCTAGCGGATACCTGTTCTGCTGCAATCCTAATTCTGAATTCTCAGATAAGGAAAACCTCTTACCGATGTCCAAAAAAGCTTCGTTCAATGTTTGCTACAGCGTAGCTGCATTTCTGTTTTCCTTCTACTGCCTTTAACCATTGGCGTTGGGCTTTTGCATTAGCCATTTCAAGGAGAAATCTGTTTGCTCGGAGTAAATCTGTGCATTATCCCATACGTCAAGCATGTATATTGCCTGTTATATGCAATGTGTCTTACGTCACCAATACCTTTTTAAAACAAAGTTTTATTTACTTGTTGGAACACACTATTAGGTAAAAAGAACTGAAAATAAAGAAAGAAGAGTCCGCATGCATACCTTAAGTCATCTGATCTTATGTCTAGTACAAGCAGTATTTGGGATTCTTTCCTCTTCATCTGCTGCTGGACCAATTTATATTTTACTAGGAATATCCACATGTGGTTGTGAGTCACTAAGTCTGACACATGTTGCTCTAAAAACTGTTCTATTGCTCTCCAGGGAGAGCAAGTTAGAGCAAGTTCTCACCCTGCCATTGTGTCTTAAGGACCTCGGATGGGACTTCCTCCTCCTTTCCCCCTGCTGCCAGGCTTTGCTGTCCAATCAGACCCACAGGATGAGCTATTTATTCACTTCCAGATATTTTTCAGCAACAGTTATAGACCTAGAAATTCCACCAACAATTATTAAAATAACCCCTTCATTTTGTTGCCTATTTCAACAGAATCGTTTTCCACCTAAGGCGTGCAGGCTGCAACCCTTTCTCATTCAGCTTCTGTTCCCGAGAGTGATGTTTGTTCCTGTGCTGCCTCATCAACTTGCCTTCTTTGTGCATATTTAAAAATACAGCCTTAGCTCTCAGAGTGACTACTAGCTTTTGGATGACAGGTCTGGAGTATCCGGCTTGAACAGGCTTTCCCATGTAATGCTCTACTGCAAGGCTGTTGTAATCTTATGCGTGGTTGGAGCCGAAGCCTTTTGCTAAGGGGAATGGATAATGGCCGGCCCTTATACGCAGAGTGTGCCCACACACCTTAGAAAAGAGCATGCAGGAATAGAGCGCTATGTCAAAAAGAGCCCTGTGGCGGTTGCCCTCTTCCCACTCATAAGCAAGCTATTTCTCATTACTACACCTTCAAACTTCATCTAGTAAACTCCATTTTTAAAGACTGCAAATCTCCTGCTGTTCCAGCTTTGCCTCCCTTCTTCCCCCTTTCCTTCCTTGCCCCCTCACACTCTGCCTGTTTCCACACCACTTGTCCTCCTCTGTGGTAAGTCTCTCTTTTACTACTCCCCACCTTTCCCCTCCCACAGGACCTTTATTCTTACTGATTTCTGTTGGCCTATCAGTCATTCCAGATCGTGCACTCTCTGCTGTACTTTTATACTTCCCCTCCCTACCACTCAAAATGGTGCCCTCTCCTGCTTCCTTCAACTGATTCAAGGTTTTGCCAGTGCTCCAAGCCCTTCCCTAATGCCCAACCCACACGTCCAAGCTTCTAACTTCAGTCTTCTCCTGGCTAAAGAGTTCTCATCAATATTCCCAACAGAGGTCTTAATTTGCATTTGACCCACTCTTACAAATGACTTTCTCTGCTTTTACACCTCATTATTCCGGTCCAATGCTTCCCAAACTTTTCATAGGCAATATTGCTCTGGATTCACTTCTGCACTGACAATCCCATAACTTCCATATCTGCCTTTGAATTTCTTCAGGATGAAGACCACCTCTGGAAATCTTTATAGTCTTGCAACTTTGAGGAAATCTTTGAAACATCTACTTTACAACGTCTTGAAACTCCTCGTCTCTAGAAACAAGGCTCTCCAAGGCCGCACCTAGAGTGCATCCAGGTGCATATTGGGCTGAAACCTGGCTGGAAAACACTGCAGTTTCTTTCAAGTACTCACACTCAAGTTTCCCTCCCAGGAAAAAAGACTATTGAGTACCTGAGTCTCACTCTGGTACGGAGTTGGGATGTGGCCAGGGCACACACTCAGATTTGAAAGCTAGGAATTATTTACTGGTTCTCCAGTTTAGCGTGGCACCTGAATCAACTTTGATAATTATTCTGGGATTAGTGGCAAAAACCAGTCGATTCTATTGATAATGAGTTGGTCATTATTTCTTCACACCTGCGGGGACATCAAGTTCCTCGGAGAGGGAGAGAGCACTGTTGAGGGGAACTGGAATCACCACGGACTGCAATTTGCCTGTCTTTCTTGCCAGACAGGCACATACACCATCTCTCTTCATCCCCGGTTTCTTAAAGATTTTACACTTCTATTTTCCTAGCTTCGAGTTTTACATAGCAACATACACAACATTTTTTTGCCAGCGATTGCCCTCAAGCCCTCTGTCCTGTCCTCCTGGTTTGGCTTGGGGAAGAATCACGTGGCAGACTGGTGACAGACACTGGTGAGAAAGGCCACACAATGAGCTGCTAGAAGAAGGGTGATAAAATGTCACATGCAGGCTATTTTTGAGAAATAAGGCCATCTTTAAGGCATCTTAGTCTGTATTGCAGAAATCAAGACCCCAGAAGTGCCAAGTAATTTGGTAAAATGTAAGTACTGATTCTCTTTTTCTCAGTTTATGTTTAGGTATTTGCTAAGGAGCCATTAGATCACATGACGGTATAAACCCAATATGCAAACTGAATTGATAATGTACATTTCTTTCCTCTCACCACCTTAAATGGTATTCAAGATTTGGGATTTGGAAGCCATGTATATGGATGTTCATGCGCATGCTCTTAGAAAAATAATCAGTATTTGGCTACAGCACAAACACCTATTCAACGAGTTACAAGAATACTCAGAGAGAGACCAAATTTAGCTACTCCAAAATCTGTCATTAAACATACTGCCAAAATCATATTAAACGCCATACTTAACATATAGAAAACAAGTGTTCAAAATTCTGTCTTCAGAACACCGATGGAAGTCTAATATTAAATAAAATGGCAACAGAACTAATGTTTAAAGAGCGTATTTGAATAACGTTTAATCTATTTTTACTCAATAAATTTTTGTTGACAAAATAATGGGTTTATTTTGCTGCCACAATACAGTTAGGGGAAGGATCGAAGAAGAGACAGAGAACAGAAGGTACCTTTATTAATTTCCCAGGTCTTTTTATTTTAATCAGAGAGCTATCCATTTGAAACTACTGATCCAATAAAACAGCTATGCTCTGGTTCAAACACTTGGTTTCAGTTCCGACTTCCAATATCTATCCTTCAAGGAGCTTTTCCACTTGTGTAGTCATTTTCTGTAAAGGGCTACACTCCTATGACTTCTGCAAGTAGATTAGATGGATTACAATAACAGGGTTTTACAAGTTCAGTGTCTCCCTTTAAGATTTTCAAAGGAAAAGGGACAAAGTCTTTCAAGCATAAATAAAATAACTGCAGATAACTCGTCACTTGTAGTCTTAGAAATGCATCTTCATAACAGGGTATGGTACACCCTCCCCCAAAACCTCAGTGTCATCTGGAGAAATAATCAGTACGGTCAAGCATCCTAAAGAGTTTTAAATAGTACCAAATTGTATCATTCTTTAAGTGTCTTCTGCAGAGCCCAGCTAATTTAATGCTACAATAGAATAATCTAGTTATTTGGCAACTATCTGCATAAAAACATTTCAATAACATTGGGAAATAATTTTCAGAAAAGCGCTGAATGACTTCAGTTACAGTTTATTCTTTGTTTCTAACCCATAAATTTCCTCAACTAAGAGTTCACTGGTGGAAAGTAGGAATTTTCCCATCCTTTACTATTTTTTGCATCTGTGTTTTAGAAGAGTTTAAATGTATGTTATCACTAATTATTACAATTAGGTTAATACTGTTTTCTGTAATTAGTTTCTAATGAACATATGTTCATTGATGAAAACTGCAGCCTATATGCAATGCCGTTTGAGCTGAAGGGCCGTGAGAAATGCTCATCATAAAAGAACTATCACGTATTGCGCTTAGGCACCAATCCTGCAAACACTTAGGTGTGAGCCCCACTTCACTGCTGTGAGAAAAATTAATTTAAATAAATAGAAACTCCCAACATATTATGGTAAAAGCTAAGTAAAGTCACATCTAAATTGTTTGAGCATGGGCATAGTTTAAGGGAGAAGAGTTGTCAAGTTTGATTCTTAAATATTTTAATACACATTCTTAAGTAAATACTCTACTGCACAGAAGCTGAGACTGGGAAGTCCTGCTGTCAGAAAACGACCACCTCTATCCTATGGCCAGTGCAATGCTGTCCCCATCATGGGGATACTACTGTAATACAGTACATATCCGTAATAGCAAAAAGGTTGTATTCGGTCTTGTATAAACCATTTTAGTAGTTATTCTGATTTTGTAGGTGAGCACTTTTGCCATGTTATTTACTTCTATTGTTATTTAATGCTGATATTTATTCCTGGATATTTATTAGTATTTATTAGTATTTCTGTCCAGTAATTTGGGCCAAAGTTGCCAGTGTAATTGTAGAAGGGAGCCTATATAAAATCAAGAGGGTTTGGACATTGATCATTACTGGGATTAACAAAAGATATATTGAGATTTGAGAGTTATTTTAAGAGATATATAATAATATACCAAACTATTAAAAATTCAAAATTCACCTTGCCAGTTTTTGCCTTAAGGACAGAGTCGCCTTAAGGATAGAGTCACCTTAAGGAGATATTCTGTGGTCTGAAAAAATATTTAGGATTATGATGATTATGTTCTGTGCTGTTTTATACTTTGCCTGAAACTATATATATATATACACACACACGCTTTTTGAAGTACCACGTATACAACCGATTGCCATCCTCCATCCTCCCTCTTCCCCGGTAAAGTTAGGCCTCGTGTGGGTCTATTTTGTTTAATGTTCTTTTGCACAACAGACCTCCTTGTAGGTGAAGGAAGTCCGCCCTGGCCAATCCCACAAAATACCAAGGGCCTTCAGTTTTCACTGTTTTCTGAACAACAAGTAGTGACAGAAAATGAATGCTGAAGACAGTATTTTTCTTTGTGAATACAGGGCGATGATGGAGCGAATTCAGGCAGGTGACACATTTGAAACTACTTTTAATTTGTAAGCTGGCTAGGTTTTAAATGAGACGAGGACCATTATGAGGAGTATTTCCGTGCTGAATGAACCCCGTATTTCTGGAGCGCAGAAGCTCGCCGCTGCCCGGCCTCGCACCTTCCCCCCGGGTGCTCCCTCGCTGCGGGGGCTGCCCCTCTCCCGCAGCCTGCGGGACCTGCACTTCCATTGCTGGTGCGCGACCGCCCTACCTCCGCCTCGGGTCTCTCCTGCGCGGAGGATGGGGGCCAAGAGCCGCAGGGAGGCTCTCCCCGGCCTCCCGGCGCCCACCACCCAGCCTCGCCAGCAGCTGGCGGGACCGTCGGGGACCGGACCCCTCCCGAGGCAAAAAGTGCAAGGCATTATTTTTGAAAGCGCCCAAAATAGCGCGCGGCTGCCGCACAAGTCTCCTTATTATTCCTCCAGCGTCGGCAGTAAATCAGGGGAGATGATGCACCTCCGTCGGAGCCGCTGCTGGCGGCTGTATTTGTGGTAGGGGCGATGATCGCCGCCGGTCGCCGGTCGCCGGTCGCCGGTCGCCGGTCGCCGTCGGCCGGGGCGCAGCGGCAGCGCGGGCGAGGGAGGAAGAGCCGCGGCGGCGGCGGCGGCCGCGGCGGCGGCGGCGGCGGCGGCGGCGGCGGCAGTTTCCCCTTTCCCCAGCCCTGGCTCCGCGGGCGCATGCTCACTTGTGCCCGCAGCCCTGGACCATATTTGTCAGGACTACTCGAGAGACGGAGAAAGAGAGAGAATTTGGGGGGGTAAGGAGCGGCGGGTTCCGATCTCATCCGCAAGCCGTTTAGGGAGCTGGAATGGCAAAGGCTGGTGATGGGTTTTAATTTTCCCCCGAGGTGAGGATGAAAGTTAGAGAGAGCGCGAGAGATAAAGGGAGAGACGCACCTCCTCTCCCTCCCTTACGAAACGTATCTGGGGAAGGGGAGGGGGGGCTTCTCCCCCACCACCTCGAGCAGCAAGGATGGAAGTTAATGCCGGGGAAAGTGGGCAAGTGACTCGCAAGTGGCTGGGGAGAGGCTGGGGCACCGGGGGTCTCACTAAATCATAAGTGTACGAGTGTGAAAGAGGAACAAAAGAAAAGAGAGAGGTGCCTGGTATTTCTTTTTCTCTTCCCAAACACATGGAGTACATGTATATATATGTGCGCTATATATTTATATACATACACAGGCACGCACGCACGTATGTGTATGTACATATATATATACACGGGGGAGGGAGCTGTGGAAATGTGTTGGGGGGGGCCTTTTTTTTGGGGGGGGGAGGGGGTTCCGAAGGGAGGGGGAAGGGAAGGGGAGAGACATTTTGCAGACTTGCCCCACCAATGAGCTTGTCAGTTGGCTCCATTTAATGACACTTACGGGGCACCGCCGCGCTGTTGGGAACAATGTGATGCGGGTGCAGCGGCGGGGCGGGGGGGTGCATGGGTGTGCGTGTGAGCGCCGGGCGGGGAGGGGGGGAGCGGAGGGGAGGGAGGGGGCTCGCTGCCACCCGAGCCCCCCCCCCCTCCCCAGCCCCGGCTCTTTGTTCGCACAGGCTGAAGGACGGGGAGAAGTGCGGGCTGCGAGGGGGCAATGCGCAGCGGAGAGGGGTGTGAAAAAGCCCCGGGTTTTTTGGTCGGAAGCGGCGAGAGGTGGCGGCTGCCGGGATATACCGGTTGAATGTGCCGTGGGTCCCCGTGTGCGAAGGCCTCTTCAGCGCGCAGCGGAGAGAGTTTGTATTTTCCGTCGCTCCTGCACTTTGTCTGATTGTGTGCGAGAGATATTTAAAATATAATCATCTCCCAATTTCCGCCATTTTGGGGAAAGTTTGCACACACATACACATACCAAAAAAAAAAAAGCTCCTAGCAAAAATTTTTTTTTTTAAAGAGGCGAAAAAAAAAAAGTCTTTTGCTCGAGTGCTCAGTTCCTGCCTCTGTGCGGTGCGTGCGCCGCGCTCGCTGCGGCAGACATGCGAGGCGGCGGGGGAACGGCCCCTGCCCGCTCCGGGCTGCGTGCGGCGGCGGGGACCGGCGCCTGTCACCGCCGCCGGCTCCGCGGGCTGGCTTGGGGGGCCCCCGCAGGCGGGCCCCGGGGTGCCGGCGGCGTATGTGAGTGCACATACCCGTGAGTGCGTATTTCGCTGAGGGTGGGGGGGTCGCGGGCAGGGAACGGGGCACGGCTTCTCTGCGAAGTTGCGCGCTCTCGCTGAAGTGCGGCCGGGGCGGGGGAGCGGCCCCCGCGCACACGCCCGTCTCTCCCTCCCCGTCCCCGCAGCCGGTGCATATAACAACAGGATATCGGCACACTTGTTCTGGCTAACGCGTGTGAGGCGGTGTTTTTTCAGCGGGGGGAGGGGGAAAGCGATTTTTTTTGGGTGGGGGGGGGAGCGGCGGACGACGGGAAGGCGCTCCCGCGGAGCGGCCGCCCGCTCCCGGCCGGGGCTGGGGAGAGGCCGCCGGGGCGGCAGCGCCTGGGGCGGGGGGCGCCGCGTCGGGGCCCGCTCCCCACCCCCGTGTTTTTTCCCCCTCCCCGTCGGAGCGGGCGCACACGAGAGCGTGAGAGAAAAAGTTGCAGCGCGGGGCCGGCCGCTGGAGGCTGCGGGGCCGGGCGGGGGCGAGCCCTCCGGGGAGGCGGCGTGTGCCGGCCCCTCCCGCGGGAGGGGGTGACTTCTCCGCCGAGGGATGCCCGGAGATCGGCTGCGAGCGGCCGAGGAGCAAAACCCCGCAGTCCCCTAGAAAAAAAAGAGAGCTCGCCCCCCTCCTCCTCCTCCTCCGCTGGGGGAGGGGAGGAGGGAGGAGAAGGTAACATTTGTTTTTATTATTTTTTTTTTCTTTCCACTCGGAGACAGCCTCCCTTTCCCGGATCCCGGTCTCGGGGGGTGGAGGGGGGGGGGAGGAAAAAAAAGCGGAGGACCCGGTAAACAAGCAGAGTCCCTCTCTCGTTGTGCAACTTCCTCAGGAACACTTAACACCCAGTTCCTCTCCCACCCCCGCCCGCACCGCGCTCGCCCCCGCCGCCTCCCCCTCGCCGGGGCCGGGGGGCACTCTTCCCCTCATTCGACTTAATTGCCCGGGGCGGGGGGAAAGAAAAAAAGGCAAATTGAGGCGAGAAACGGAGCCGCTTGAGAACCGCTTTCCCCGAGCGCTCCCCCCGAGGAGCCGGCCGGGGCGGGCGGGCGCTTTTGTCTCGGTGGTTCTGCCCGAGCCTGGGGAGGACGCGGACCTGAGCCCGGGTTTTCTCCAGAAAGTTTCAAGTGCAGCAAAAACACGCCGCAAAACTGGCCAAGGAGGGACCTCTGGTGGTAGGCCGCGGGCTGCCGGCGCCGGGGAGCGGCGGCCGCGCCCGCCGGGCCTCGCCGCCGCGTTCCGGCTGCCGCGCCGCTCCGCTCCGCCGCGCCGGGCGGGCGGGCGGGAAGGCCGGCTCCGGGGCGGCCGCTGCCGGGGCCCGCCGGCTCCCAGCGGCGCCGCCGCGGGTGGGCCCGGCCCACGGCCTGCGTGGGGAGCGGCTGGGGGCGCGCCCCGTGGCCGTGTCACTTGTCCCACTCGAGAGCGCGGTTTGAGCCCCAATGAGTAACGCTTCTCGGAAGGGAGGCCCCTGGAGATGCCGCAGCCTCCGCGGGTGGTGAGGGTCACAACCTCTTCCATTTCTTTCTACCGTCTCTCCACCTCTTCCATTTTCTTCTACCTGTGCTTAGTAGCATGGTGAGTGTAAGCTTTACAGTGAAGGGTAGCATGAGTAATATTTTCAGTTTTTTTCTATTTTGTTTTTCTTTTTAATTTCCCTGGTATAGTTGAGTGGCATTGGACTGACCATTTTTGCTGTTTGTTTCTACTCAGGAGTGGATGCTCAGTCGTGGGTGCTAAATCAGGTGGTGAGCATAAATAAAACTCGAGATAGAAAAGCTTTAGCGTGTGTCGTTTTAGGAAATAGTCTATGTTCAGGATCGTAACACGGTTTTCTTAATGCAAATTTAAAAGCTGTTTAGGAAACCGATGCTTTTTACCAAGGATGTTATCACGTTCCCAGAAGTTTATATGGTGAACATCTGTAAGGGAGAACGTCTCTGAAACTAGCGGCTGAAGGTGGTAGAGCACTCTACTTAAATCCGGGTGGTGCCGGGTGCTCATTTTTTCCTGGTGTGACTTCAGCGGCTTTTACTGTGGTCCAGTTGGTCTTCTCGTGAACTGGTGCTCTAATGAAGGTGACTGAAGCAATCGCCGCCTTGGATGTTTTTTGTTGTCAGTTGGGCAATTGCAACGAAGTCTGGTTTTGTTTGTTGTTGTGGTGTATGTTTCACCTTCAGTTTAATGAGTTTTTCTAGAATTTTGCTTTTAAAAGTTCTAATAAGTTAAGATGATTATGTGGTGAGTCCTTTTTCTCTGACTTGTTCATTTTTATTGGGCATCACCTATTCTGTGAAGAGAGATGGCTGACTTTTTGGGGGCTATTCCATTTACTCTTTGGGGTTTTTAATACTGCTGGTAAGTAGGATGATGGATTGTGAGTGATGGGTGTGAGGAACCAGTGATTACCTGGCATGGGGCTTACTGAAGAAAGTGATAGCATGTGTGTAGTCGTAGCTTATTAGTGCTCCAGTAGTAGGACTGCTTGTCACAATGGGAGGTATGAGCTCTTTATGAATTGGAGAGAAGAAAGTTTATAAATGCAGTAGCCTGCTGAATGCACTTAGGAGCTAGAAAAAGGTGAATTAATTGTTTAAGGACAGCAGAGCTCATGGAAGCTGCTAAGAATGGGCAGAAGAGGAAGAGGAGGGCACGAGTCAGACAAAAGGAGTGTTCAGATATATGTTGAATTAACTTGCGGTAAGAAATAACAATTTGAAATAGGTCAGGTGATATTCAGTGTGAAGATTTGGTGCGTCACAGTTGTTCTCAAGGAGGTGTCTGCACAGTGGAGGGAAGGAGGCACAAGTAAACAAAGGCAGAACTTTTCTGTAACTTTCTGTGCCCGGTTCAAGGAATTAAGAGACATTAAGACATAGGATTTCAGAGTTGTTCAGAGTTGTTCAGATTTTCAGAGTACTCAAGTCCTACTATCTGAGTGGGTTAAACCTCCACTCAGGACTGCGCAGACAATAACAGAAATAAAGGAGTCGTGAAAGCGTTGCAGAGGAAATACTTTTTCAGTGTGAGGTACAGGTTCTTTATAAACAAGATAAAAGTTGTCAGTGGTAAGTTTCATTAGATTATGGGATAGCTTTGGTATTGGGTAACTATTGTTATTATAGTGTTCTGTGGATATTTGAAAATGAGGTGGTAGATGAAGGCTGCGTGGAACTGTGTTACCCGGTTTCTAGCAATGGTACGGCAATACCTGTGTTGGCTCGCTGACAGAGACCAGACCGGGTGAGGAGAGCATGAACCTCCTTTAGCACTGGTGGAGACTCAGGCTTCACAGCATTTTGTAACGCATCAGTGGCCTGATTCTTTCTGTGAGGAAAAGGGTTTTAAGCTGAAGTATTGGGAAGCAGGAACAAACATACACAGTACCCCTGGAGAATCTAGCAAGCAGAAGAGTAGCAACAGACAAAATAAGAGCAAATAATCCTAAAGGGACATGATCCGTAGGAAATCTGGTCCATTTTCTGTTACAAGTGTTAAGAATGGCAAAGAATTTTGAGCTGTAAATTCCTTTTGTGAATACATATATAAGCTATATATCTCATCTTTAAAATAACTTACTTGTAATAGGAGCAACAGGCAAAATAGTGAAATTTACTCAAACAGCCCTTCCACACACAGAACAGAAACATGGCAGAACTAGTGAAGTAGTTCCTAAACAATGAAAAATGAGATTTTGAAGGAAATGTGTAATCTGCAGATACTTTTTTTAATGAAACATTAAAATAATTGGGCCATTAAACAGATACAAAACAAAGCATGTATTAAAATGTGGTGGGATAGCCTCAAAGCATTTTACCATTTCCTGCGCTGTTCCTGTTGTGGTTGTTTTTCTTTAAATGGAGAATCAGGTGCGAAAAGATGAAGTGTGAGAAAGAGGCAAGCGTGGGGTGCACCCAGCTCAAAGAGAGGAATGCGAGGAGAAAAGCAGGGCTCATGCCGGTGGGTCTACAGTCATTTGGCTTTGCTTTTGCTGTCATTATGAAGCTAGCTTGATACAAAGTCTATCTGAAATAGAGGGAGCTTACGTTGCGAGGGGTAATTCTGCTTTGTGTGGCTTTGGTGGTGTAAGAAATCAGTCCTGGTAGTGTTCACATTCTTACACATTAAATAAAGCTGAAGCTGAGTACCCACTTGTCCCCTGGTGTCTAGAAGTTAGTGTATTTGCAGCTCTGGTACAGAGTTGTCCCCTTCTGATCCACTTTGTTTTCCTGATTTATTGTGTAGGGAAAACGTATCCCTTTAGCCCATGGGTGCTACGCCAAGCAACCTCCTCCTTGGAGATGCCCAAAATAACCATCTGTGATATTAGAACAAAAAACTCATCTGGTGCCTTTGTTTCTGAACATCCGTCAGCACTGGTGTCACCCAGCCCTGTGGGAAAGAGGGACCATGGCTCGGCTCCGTAAGGACATCGCCTCTCTTGGGACCTCTGTTTGTACCTTGGACCTCACCTTTGGTGCCACTTGCTGAGACCTCCTCTTGCTCTGCTTGCCCAGTTTTGCCGCTCCTCGCAGGAGCTGTCGGCTGGGAGAGGACCAGCATGGGACAAATCTTCTAGGCTATCCTGTCACGGTGGCTATAGAAATCCTCAAAAGTAAAAATAAAAATACACAGGGATGCATGAAAAGAAAAGACACGCTATCGCAGACAGTTTATGCCAAGCTGGCAGTGCTGACCAGTGGCTTTACTGCTGAAATCTCCTCTCTCTGCTGCCCAGTGACCCGGTATTGAGTTGGCCTTGCTGGTTAGAAATCATACGGACGTTTCACAGGTGGCATCTTAGATTTTCAAAATTTGGGTAGGTGTCAGGTAGTTTTTTAAAGCACTGAAAGACAGAATCATGTTATTACTTTTTGACGTATTCAGTACATAACCCTAAAATTATTTCAGAAACTACTTGTAAGTTTAATTGGCGTTTTCTCTACTGTATCTTTGCTTTACATCTTTAGAGAGTCTTTTACCAGATGAAACTATCTCATTTTTAGTGCTGTTATTCTCATTAAGTATCTCCTCTGTGAGGTACTCATTTATTGTTGAACCAGTTGGTAAAAATGAAAGGTTTTCTAAAGGATGTATCTAATCTTATTTTATAGGCTTGCTTATTTTAATGAGTTTATTTCATATGTCTAAAACAAAGTTAATGTTGAAATACTAACATGCAGCACACTCCTCTATAAATGTTACAGCTTACAGCTGTGAAGACTGAGATACAGTTACACCCCTAATAGTGGATTTTGGAGATGCTTTTGGAAGATGACTGTTCCAAGTTCTTACTATTAATGTCCTTTCCTTCACACCAGATGGCATTCAGGGACAGGCATAGGGACAGTACTGTAGTTACTTTGCCCCTTATTCATCTAATATTTTTACTACTTTTCTGGAAGTGTAGCAACAGAAATGATAGGAAATGAAATCATTATGGAAGGAGTTACACTAGTTCAAAGAACTACATCAGAGCTTTAAAAACGAAAATGAAAATGAGTAGATAAGACGTTCTGTAGTTTTCTTTGTTATGTGATTTAGATGAATATATTGCGATGATTTCATCCTTTTTTTAGTACCTCATTGCTGTAACAATTTAATTGGTCTTTATCTCCCTCCTTATTATCATTAGTAGAGGGATATAGCCCTATCTTTCATCTGTTCAAACTCAGCAAAGCTGGAAACAGATATTTTGTTAAATGTAATTCCTTTTGGTAAATTAATTTCTATCTGCATTGCCCTGTGACCTTTTCATCCCCACCAAGAACACTTCTGAAGGCTGCAGAATTTGGAAGTACAGATTGTGCCATTGATGTTGAGTTAATTTTAAAAGGAAAACAATAATGAAGACCTTATCAAACAATAGAATGTATTATTATTGCTGATTGTTACCCGAGGAAACTTTGCTAGGCGTAATTAAGTTAAAATCTGTGCGTTTTCTTGAGAGAAATATGCCCCGAACATTTCTATAACCAATTTTTTTTTTTTACTTTCACAGTTTACATCCTGCCTAAGTAGGCTAGGCTCTAAGATTTTTTTTCCCCATGTCATTTTTTCCCAACTGTTGCTGTTACAAAGCATGTCTGTAACGAGAGCGGCACTGTCAGAGACGCCAGCATCTGATGGAGCGGCTGTCCGCTGCTCCTCGCTCCGAGGGACAGTGGCCGCTGCGAGGAAGCATTTCCCCACAGCCTCCTGAGTCTCTTCCCGTCTTCTGTCATGCCTTCTGCAGAAACCATTGGAACATGTTTTCTATGATAAATAAACCACAGGAGGGTTGAGTGAAGTGTCCTCTAAATAGGGTGGTAATTTAAGATTACTTAGAAACTCCAGTTAATACAGAACACAGCTTTGTGTTTGCTTAGCCAGGCTAATCGCGGGGAGCTCGTTACACCAATGTGCTTAAACCAGCGTGTTTCATGTCCTTAACATTTCACGGGTTTCCGGGTAGATCCAATTTTTCAGCTACTCCGTAGCAGCTTGAGTCTTGTGTCCTTGAGAGAAGGCCTGCGCCTCTGCCATCGTGCTGCAGTTCAGCTTGGTGGAAGCCTGCTCGAGTGGTCTGCTGCGGTGTGGAAGGCTGGATGCTTGGTGGGCTTTTGCTCGGCGATGTACCGTGCTCTCGGGTCAAACAGAGATCGTCCAAGTTGTATTGCAGGAGCTGTCCTAAGGTAGGGTGGTGGATTTTGCCTGGAAGTGATTTTAAAAGATAAGGTATATGACTTTGGGGAATTTCTCAGTCTGCACTGAATTTGTTTACATTTACTGACATATTTTAAAATTAATTTTTTTGCATTGATGGTATGGTTTTCAATACTTTCTCATAGAGGATTACTGAAATTAGAGATGGAGAAGACACATGGAATCATGTGGTTCTTACTTTAAACTTGTCATGTGAAATATGTGACGTTTTCTCAAAGAGCCTTCTGTGAACCCTGCCCGTTGTATGAAATGAAGGGGAATGCAGAAGCTTTCACCCTAAGCAGTGGTTACTGACTGACGTCCAGCTCCTGTCATCCTGTTGATATTGTGTGGTGGCTGCAACGAAAGTACTCGTGGAGTAAGGTGTTGCTCAGGGTTTTAAAGAATTCTGCTAGAAATGAGGGAGGAAACCAAGGAGAAATACAAGGGAGTCCACATTGCGGACCCAAAACCAGAGTAATATCTGTCTGTAGTGGTGGTGTTACAGTGATTGGTACAATTTTTCTGATTAAAAAAATGTAAATTTGATTATTTTTCATGCAACAGAGTTAACTAGCTAAGCATTTTTCTCCTCAAACTTTCAGTAAAAAGCTTCTAGACGACCTGAGTTTACTTCTGCTTGGTTTGCATCCATCTTTTCCTGTTATCTGTGAGTGAACAAATGTCACGCAGTCTTTTTTGTGGAAATTCCAGATTTCCAGAGAGTATTAATAGATATTTGCAGATTTTGGGAGTGGGACCTAAGTTAGAAATTAGATTTTAGAAAACAAGGTCAAGAACTGAGGAAGCTCTCTACCTATTTGAATTTCAAATACTGATACTTGCAGCAAAAGTTTGCAGTCTGCAGACGGAGTATGAGGCTTAGAAAGTGTTTGTTAAAAAGTTCAGAAAGTGTAAATTTGAAAAGGGGTGAGCTTTTGCTAATAGTTCACAAACCAAAGGCAGAGCTAATTTTGCCGCAGATTGTTTCAGCTGCTAGGCATAGTGCAGAAGTTCTTCAGAAAGAAAATGAATGAGTCAGTTTTCACATTGAACAAATAGTAAATTAGGTGCCAGGCCACAGATTTAAAGATTGCTGGGTTTGTAAGAAGTGGAAAGGAAGAAGTTGGTGCTAGTCACAACTGGCTGCAGTTCAGTGCAACAGATGCTGTCTTTGTGGCAGTGACGAGTGGTGGGCCAAAGCCAGGGGTCAGTGGCAAGTGTTATATACGTCTGTTGCTTGTGCAGATTATTTGGGATAAACTCTTACCGCAGAATAGGATGTCCAAATAGATTACTTCTGAAGATAAATATTCTCTCCTCTCTTTTCACTGTTCTGAATCAGAGGGATCCAGTAAAAGAAAGTCTTGCATAGCAGTAGCTTTCTCTGATGTACATGTGCTTCTCTACATGTAAATAAATTTTACAAATGCAAATCAAAATTTAGTGAAACTGAT
The DNA here is from genome assembly GCF_964195595.1 of Calonectris borealis. Taxonomy (NCBI): domain Eukaryota; kingdom Metazoa; phylum Chordata; class Aves; order Procellariiformes; family Procellariidae; genus Calonectris; species Calonectris borealis. Next base: position 62,246,345 of record NC_134314.1, read on the forward strand.
AATAGGCAAGAAATATTTGGGTGTCCTGAGCCAGATGGTGAAAAGGAAAGACAGTTTCAAATTCATTTTGAAATTTTAATTTGAACTTGGGTGAAGCATTCACATCGCATCCGATAGTATGGAAAAGCAGTTCTATTAATCAGTGCTTCATGTATTTATTATAGGCATGCACTCATGTCTTGCCTTCCCCAGAACAAATGTTTTTCTTAGGTGTACTTGAGGTATGTTTTCCCCATGTCAATTTATTTGCAGTCTGAAATTTTTCATTTCTCTCCGATACAGCCTCATTAATAGTGTGTAAAACAGGTATTATTTTTTAAGGTTTTCAAAAGATTTCCCCTTGTTTTCATTGCATTAGTGTCTACTATCAGCGTTGTCATCGGTTGTCCACATTGCCAGTGTGCTGAGGGAAGCATTTGATACTAATCATCTATGAAGTGCATTTGAAGAAATGTCTGGTGATATAAGCATTAAACCACTTACAGCTTTTTCAGATAAAATCTTTTTATTTTTTAATTTTTTTTTTTTTAGTACATGCATCATGAATGAATCTGCCTCTAGTGGAAATGGTCAAGAGTTTGATGTATTTAGTGCTATGGACTGGAAGGATGGCATAGGTACTTTGCCAGGAAGTGACCTAAAGGTAAGATATGTAATTTTTTTAATAAGCGAAATAAAAATGTTACATGCCAAAAGAATGCATTTCACAAGCTGGTGTCTAGGTATCTGCTTTTATGAATAAAACATGAATCTGCAGCTCTGAGTTAAGAGACTGTAGCCTGTTAGATTGTAGCTCTGGAGTTTCTTGATTCAGTTTCTGGTGCTGGCACAGACAGCCATCATGCCTGTAGGAAGGCATAAATTAGCAATGCCTCACTATATAGACAGAAGTAATCAAGTGCACAAAATCCAAAAGAAATCTCTGAAGTTAAGCGTGAAAATTCAGTCCACTTAGAACATTATATTACCGTATCACTAAGAATCTTTATACTGTCATTGACTCTCACGGTCTCATGTTCTTAGTTCTTTTTATTTCTAAAAATAGTTTATTTTTGCTAAGCTTTTGTCATACGGGTGCCTAGAAAAATGAATAAAGCGAGTGCTTCTGAGCTTGGTATAGTTTAGAAATTTGGTATAGTACTTTTAATTACATTTTTCACACTGGTTGTATTTACTGAAGTAAATTATCACAATTTTATTTTATTTTCAAAATATTTTATGTATTTTTTTAATCTGATGCTTTTTACTATGTCGTCAGAAGATGTCCTCTGCCGCCTTAGCTAAAAATACAGTTTCGACATTAGAGACTTTCATGCACCTATTTTCCGTTGATTATAGTCAATATTTTCATATCATTCCATTTAGGCTAAGGTTGATGAGGTTTTCTCATAGTTTATTTTTTAAAAGGAATCTCACAAGAACATTTGTGTTTTTTAAAAGGACTTTATATCCCTTGGTGCCTGATACAATTTCTGTTGTTGAAGTAGAGTCAAAAAATGTTTGAAATCCAGGACATACATGTTGCGAGTGTGTTTTTGTGTTGTTTTTTTTTTTAAAAAAATCACAGAACCATGGAATAGATTCACAGAATAATTTTCTTTGGAAAGAACACCATCTCTGAGCACCCCAGACCTTAGGCCGACTTGGATCAGGTTGCTCAGGGCCTTGTCCGGTACGGATTTGGTTATCTCCAGCATTGGAGATACCACAATCTCTCTGGGTAACCCTTCCAGCATTTGACCACCTTCACAGTGATTTTTTGTTTTATGGATACTTTGTTGGAATTTCCCCTTTTGCAGCTTGTGCCTGTTGCCTCTTGTCCTTTTACTGTGCACATCTGAGAGGAACCTGGTTCCGTCCCCTCTATATCCTCCCATTAAGTACTGGAAGACAGCGGTAAAATTTCTACTTCTGTTCTTAAGACTGAGCAAACAGGTTTACTCAGCTTCTCCTTGCATGTCTTCTGCTACAGCCCCTACTTGTTTTGGTGGACATCTGCTGGACTTGCTCCAGTATGTCAGTGTCTTCCTTGAACTGGACACAGTAGTCCGCATATGGTCTCATCAGTAGTGAATAGAGGGGAATAACCAGTTCCCTCGACCTGCTGGCTACCCTCTTGCTGAAGCAGCCCTGGATGCTTGTGGCTGCCTTTGTTGCCAGGGCACGTTGCTCACTCATGTTCAACTCATAGGTCGTCTTCTGCAAAGCTGTTTTCAAATAGTCAGCCCCCGGGCTGTCCTGGTGCACGCAGCTGTTCCATCCCAGCAGCAGGGCCTTGCACATGCTTTTGTAGACCTTCATGAGATCTTGTTAGTCCATTTCTTCAGCATGTCGAGGCCTTTCTGAATAGCACCTCCAATTTGATAATTTGCTTTTGCTGCCTGTACACATACAGAAGCCTTTCTTGTTGCCTTTGCTAGTTTCTTCTCCAGCTGAGCTTTGGGTTTCCTATCTCCATCATTGTACACTACAGCAATATCACTATATACCTTCTCTGTATAACGTTTCCCCACTTTCACCTTCTGCTTACTTCCTTTTCCATTTGAACTAAGTCAAGAGCCCCTAGTTCATTCATGTTGGCCTTCATCCACATTTGCTTAACTTCTTGCACATTGGCATGCATAATTCTCCTGGTGTGAGGTCCCTAGAGAGATATCTGGATCTCCTGGGCCCATTTACCCTTTAAAGCAGTCTCCTGTATCATCCTGCCAAGCAGATCTCTTAACAAGCCAAAATCTGCCTCTCCTGAAGTCCAGGGCTGCTATTTCAGTTTTTGTTTTGCTCACTTCTTTCAGGATTTCAGACTTCACCATCTCATGGTCGCTGCTGCCAAGGCTGTCATCAGCCTCCACATCCCTGACCAGTTCTGTGTTTTTTTTAAAAAGTCCAGGCTTTTAAAATTCCTTTCTATTTTAATAAGCAACATTGTGTGAAAGGCAAACGTAATGTTTGCAGAATACAAAAGGGAACAATACAGGAAAAGATAATAATCTCATATAAATCACTGGTACGTGCTTTGTTCAATTCTGGTTATCCTATGTCAAGAGGAACAAAACCGAAGCAAAGGAGGGGTCATTAGTTAGTAAAGGTATGGGAAAGCTTCCATACAAAGTGAGGGAAAGGACTGGGATCCCTGTGAAGCTGAGGGTAACTTCAAGAAATCATGTAAGAAGATTCTGTACTATGTCCTGTTCAGGAAAGCATGAGCTTCATTTTAAGATTGCTCTACTGGTTTATTTTTATTTTTATTTTTATTTGGAAACAAACAGGTATTTGATTTTTGGACAGAGATTCTTTCTTTGGTCCAGGCATTAGGGAAGACACAGTCAGATGTGCGATGGTAATGTACCCAGAATGATGAAAGATACAGAGAGAATTGGCCCAGCAGCTCATTCTGGTATTTTTTTTTAAATACAAAAGCAAGGGGTTACTGGATGAAATTGAAATGGAGCCATTCTAATGCTGACTGAAGGAAGAATATTTTCTAACGATGCAGAATTAGCCTGAGGAGCTCACTGGACCAGGGAGCATCAAGACTTAGTGAAAGACTAGACGTTTATATAGATACCAAAAGAATTTGAGCTGTTGAAATAGTAAGGATTTTTAAGCTTTCGAGATAATTGTAACAACTCATTTTTCAGGGCTGCTTCTAAATGCTGATGGTTAAAAGGGTGACTAACCCCTTGAAACTCTAAATGTGATTGTGGAAGATATGTTATGCTCTTTGTGGAATTCTCAGAATAGGGTTAATGTGGATGGTTTACCTGAACTGTCCTGATAACAGAGTATTTTAATAGGGTCCCGAACCTAAAGAAGATGGCCTTACATAGCAGTTACTTCTTGTAAGCTTGCATGTGTCTTTCAAAAATTACAGTAGACTTGTTCCACTAAAGATACCAAACCGTTGCCATGTATTTACGCTGAAATGTAATTGAAAAATCTGGTGAAAGCATTGTAGTAGCAAGATGCTCAAATCCAAAGATTCTATTTTTACAGCTTGGTAATAGATTAGAGTGCCTGGGTTTTTTATAATAAATAATAAGCAATAGCTGAACTATTCATTGCAGACAATGTATTACTTACATTCTCCATTTAGTCTTTTCCCTTCATAAAATGTTGGAGAAAATTGTCTTTGAACACTCAGATTTGGTAAACTATATTGTATGAGTATGTTTTAAGTTAAATGTATACCAAAATGTTGAAATGCTGCTTTTTAATACAGAAGTTTTGGGGAGTTACCTAGCTGGAAGTCCTTATTTTTAGTCATGTAAGTCATACGGCATTTGCGTGTCTTTACTGCTTGCATGATGAAGTTTCATGCTTATTTTTACATATGCACTTCTAAAGAAATCTCTTTTCTGGTGTGCTATATTAATATCCAGCCTTCTCAGATTATCAGGCAATTATATCTGAGCAACCATTCCTTTTAAGAACCACTTCATTTTTGTGAATATAAGTTACTCTATGAATAAAAGCTGGTAAAAAACCTGTCGTAAGTAGTGTAAAATGCTTGAAACATTTACAAATAACTTTTCTCAGTATTTTCTTACCATTGCTTAAATTTAACTTTTCTTATGACACAGAAGAACAACCAAATAAGAAGTAGGAAATTGCATTATTTCTTTTTGTTACAAAGTCCTATGGGCAGTCTCCTGCCTCCAGGCTTTACTGAGGTAGGCTGCATCAGGGGGCACTCACTTCCCAGTCTAATCACAACAAGGGAGCCGAGTCAGATACCAAGCCTCTGTTCTCAGCCATGCCATGGTCTCTTATGTCTACATCTGGTTCCACATCAGTAAAATGCTGAAAATGTTCTTTTCCTGTCATTTTGGGCAGTGTTAATTGTTAAGAGTTTTGTCACCCATAGTTGGAGAAGGCCGGGGAAATACATTCTCATACAGATTTTGTAAAAACTCTTTAGCAAAATAGTCGTAAAATAGTTAATACTTTTTGAACTCTGCTTTGAGCATGCTGTGTGATAGATAAATAGTGAGTGGTTGTGGAAAACGCTAGAATTTCAAATTATAGAGGGAATAGAGAGAATTAAAAATGGTACAGCATCATGCACTGAAGACTGAGAACAAAAATTTTAGCATTGTATATTAGTTCTTTTAAGATGTTTAAATAAAACAGAAAACTTGAATTCCACTAGAGTTTAAAATAGTTCACAAATTACAGAATGCCTTCATGTGGCAGGCTAAGTAATGTATGCTCATCTGAAAAACATCAGTGCTTACCAGTTACTCTGCATGGTGTGAATGTAAATGTGAAATACTCTTCTTTTTTTCTCTTCTTTTTTTTTTTAAAATCTCTGTGCCGAGTGCAGGCAGTAACACCATCACTTCAAGATTTAAATGTACTCATTAAATTGGAAAAGCTGTAATAATTTACAGTCACTTCCTACTACAGTGACAGAAGTTTATGAAGTACTTCGTAATGAGTTTTCTAGAGCTTGTGTTTGGAAAGTGAGCTGTTATATACTGCATGGACAGAATTTTGGTCATTATTTCCAGCTTGCAAATTGTGCTTGAATGGAAAAAAAAATGTGATGATGAATGGATTAACCTGTAAATAAAGTTGGGCAGCTAATATCGTAGGAAACCAAATGTAATAGTGGAACATGAATGGTGGAATAATGGTCAGCGGCGCTCAGAATTTCCAGCTGCGCTGTGAAGAAGGTAACGGTGGTTCAGAGTGCTGCGTTTCTGGATGCGTAGGTGCAACAGCTCAAGGCAGTAAAGTGCATCCTTTCACCTGCCCATTCTGAAACTGCATTCAAGTTTGCTTGAGACAATTAACATTTTGAAAACAACTTACTTTTTCCCTAAGTTGATTATACATTATACAGCAAAAAATACTGGTAGCGTCTCAGACAATAACGAACTACAGTGCTTTTCTAGTGCAAAGCTAGTTCTACCCTCACGCAGTGGCATGTGCCGCACTGAATCTGGGGAGCCATTTCTCTTTGGGGGGGAGTCCCCGAGAGTGTCCGCGGGAAACGTCAACTGCCAGGAACCGGTTAAATCACTGCCTCTGCTGGGAAGGTGTTATTCTAGAGGTGTTATTCCTATTCTTCAGGAAAGCTGGTAAGGGGTAGCGCAGGGAGGAGAAAGCAAGGCAGAATAGACTTCTCTGATTATGTGTGAGCCCCAGCAGATGTACCTAGTGGCCTGGTCTTTTCCATGTGGAGATAACTTTCTTCTGTTGCAATCTAGTGTAATTAATTAGCTCACACTGTGCTTCGTCGACATAGATTTCTGGTTTCTTTGTATTGTCATAAAATGATTTTACCTTATTTAAAAAAAGAAAGACCAAAAAGGAAATTTCACTATTAAAATCACTGAAACTCCAAAGCCAAGAAATGCCGGAATGAAGTTTGCCTTTGGATCTTTAATTGGATTTCCTCATGTGTAGTCATGGTAGAGTCTTCTCTTACATGATCACATGCTACTTTACCACAAAATCTACCACGTCATTTGCTGTAGATGCTGTTAGACTTGTAAATAACTGGGCAGAGGATTTCAGGAAGGAAAAGGAATAGTTTTGTGATTAATGCAGGTAAATCCCACACAGGAAAGCTTAGCGCTGCACTTGCTTCTACCACAGCCTTCCTGTGCGGTGCCCAACAACTCGCTGGAACCAAAACTTTGGCAGGTAGCCATTCATTTTTTATTTGTCACTTGCTTGGGTTCCCTATGAGATATTAGCATTTGGTATTTAGAAATATTCTGTCCGAAATAATTCGAAGCCAGGATTGCTTTGTAGGTCAACTTCTGGGTCAACAAGCGTTGCCTTGGCAGGCCTTGACTTCTGGCTCTGTTGCTGATTTATGTGTCATCTTAAGAAAGTCTGTTTGGCTGCAATTTCCTACTCAAGTGGAGATAATAAGGCAGACTGAGTTTGCAGTGGAGAGAAATCATTGAGAAGCTGTCTGGTACTAAGATAATTCTTGAGCACTTGGGGCAGAGGGCGGGGATTGGAAGAGCTTGAGGAGTGTTTAAGAATAAAGAAGATAAACTTTACTGCAGACAAGACTGAGGTATTGGTGGTAGGTAAGCTTTCAGTTCAGAAGTGACGAGAGAATGTTCCTATTATTAATTTTTTTTTTGAAGGTTGTAATTTGATAGTAATCCTTTCCTGCTTGTGCCTGCCCAGATAGGAAAAAAACTTTCCTTTTGGATGCAAATTATTCCCTCTTCTTCGTTACTTCAGCATTAGCCTATTGCAGTGTTACAGAAGCATCTTAAAATCAATTGAAGATTGCTTGAAGCGCTTGACTTTCTTGCTGACAGCATCATTCCAGTGAGGAGGGGTCTGGCCCTGCCCCTTGGTCGTGGTGTGGAATTTAGTCTCTGCTGATTGTGATTTAGGAAGCCCTAAATAGCCTGGGATCCTACTTAAGTTGTTTGTCTTCTGTCAGGAGTGTGCAGGCAGGATCCCTTCTCATCATTAAAGAAAGGGAATAGCCAGGTGCAGGGACACGTTCCCCTAACCTTCTCAATCCTTGAAAGAATCAAAATTTTGCGACCAGGCAAGCATCAGTGGTCACATGCTTACTGAGTGCTTTGAAATAAGCTGGGAGCAGAGTACTCCAACGATGAAGAGCTAGGAAAAGAGATTTGTATTTTCTTTTGTATGTGGCTGAGAACAGAGGTTTTGTTTCAGGAATTACTTTGCACTGCATTGTAACAGTAATTGCCAGAGTGCCTAAAGCTTTTTTAAATACATGTTCTTTGTTATTTCAGTGGGTTTTTTCTTAAAGAAAATAAACAGTCATTTTACTTTCAAACCTTGTAGAGTAAATAAGACTGGCTTTACTGCTTGAAGAAAGAGTATAAAAATACCCAACAGCTGCCTCATTTTCTGAATGCTATCCAGCCCCTGCCTGGGGCAGGGGTTCTGTGGAAAAAATAGTATGTGATCGTGCATGTAAAGACTGTATCTCACACACACAGAAGAGGAGAATGGTTGAATGGACAAGTTCTGGCATTTACTAACTTATTCAACTTAAATAATATGTAAAAAATAGTCTGGCATGTAGCAGGATGTGGTTGGACAATACAACATCTATAGGCGATTCCTTTGCTTTAAAGAGAGGAGGAGCTGTAAGATGCCAGAAAGGCTCTGATTTATCTGAGCAGTCCCACTGAAATCACTGTGATTAAATGGTAATTAAAATCAAGAATGATGATAACTGTTTGCTAACCAGAGACCTGAGTGTAGTTCTTTGGCTTGTATCCCTAGAGTCCCAGGTGTCAGTCCTCTTGACAGACTGCTATATAACTCTGCTACTTTAAATGTAGTTACTTCATAGGCATAAAGAGCGTTTACTCAATTTACTTTTGTTTTGGATAATATAAATTTTGCAGGTTTCTTCTGAGCTAGTCCACAATCAGTGTTGTGGGTTCAAGATGAGTTTTGTTCCTGAAGTTACAGTCAGAATGCAGCAACAATTATCTTTATTGCAATGAACTCTTTGTCTTCTTTTGCCCAGTAGATGGTAGTGTTGGCTGTTTTTTCTAATTTATTTTAAAGCTGTGCATTAAGATGTGTGAGTTTTTTTCTTCTTTTTTGTCCTTTGCACTTCAGTTGTACTTCTTTTTTCTTCCTTTTTATTTCTGCCTGTTCTCCCAAATAATATTTTTACCTTGTAGAAAACAATAGTAGCCTTTATTCTGGTTTGATCTCTGTGGCTACTGATAAGATCTTGTAGACTCTGAAAATGGCACAAGTAACAGAAAACGGAGATAGTCTGATCTTTGTTGCTTTGAATTAGACACATGCAACAGCGGGGACTTCATTTGAAATGAGATTGTATATATTTCTTCCCAATAGGTTTGAGTTTCTAAGAATTAATCTGCAGTATGGTAGACATTTTGCATTGTTTGCAAATTTATCCCACATAGTGAGAAATACAGAAATACAGTGAGTATTTTTATGAAATGTGGAGAAAGAGGACTGAAAGCCCTTTTAACATATAATTCCCACTACATAAAACTACAGAGTGCCTTCCGGCCTGCATGATAAGGCAAAGAACTTCCATTAGAAATGGGAAGCCATTGGAGGAGGGACAGCAGAAGTCCAGCTGCGGTGTTATGCTTAGTCATGTTCACTGAGAAAAAGTAATTTTCCATGGTTGAGCCCAGCACATGGTGGGCAAAGAACGACGGGCTGATCAAGAAGGTGGAGCACCATTTTCACAAGAAGAATAGAAGGAGCTTGTGCTTAGCCTAATAAAATTAAGTCTGGGGGCACATAATTCCTTCCTTCAAATGTATACCCAGAGAGTAAGTGCGAGGGAACTAGAGCTATGTAATCCATAGGGTAATGTGGGGTTAAGAACAAATGGGTATAAACTGATTATGAATAGATGTAAATGAAAAGTTAGAAGAAGGCTTTTCGAGAAGGAAATTCAGGAATGGACTTTCAGTAGGGGCACTGGTAACAGAAAATCTAGGCGCTTCTCCATTGCAGCTGAAACATGAAATACTTTGTGTGATACTATTGCCTGCAATAAACAAAGGCTTCGTCTCAATGACTTACAATACTTGTTCCAGTCCTGTGTAAATTTTAATGCAATTTTAATTTTTTAAAAAATGTTTATTGATGGTAATTTTGATCCCTGTAGAAGAACTTAGCATGTGGACAGACAGAAATGGTTCAGAAAGTATTTATAATGTTTGATTATTATTTATTTAAGCCTTGGTTTCCCTCAATGTGTTCTTTATTTGTTGAATGAATATTAAAATGTTCCTGGGGATTAAATTAACAGTCATACAAGCTGAAGTCCTGGTATATCAGGGCATCATTTGCGAGAATGTGAAAATGTATCTCAGTTCTGAGTGGAAGGAATCTCTAATGATGTTTAGATGGAAGCTGCTGTTTAATTCTCTTTTGATCTTTGTGGAAACTCCTAAACAAGGCAGCTAAGTAAGTTCTGTGTTGTATACTTAGCCACTAACAGTTGGACTCATCCTGCCAATTTATGATATATTCGTGTTAAAAGAACTGCAGTAACTTGAAAATCTGTATTTTTGCCCTTGTTGCTCACCTGTACATGAAACTTTGAAAGTTAAATTTTCTATCCAAATGTTATATTTATTTCATTTATCCTGCTGTGGATTCACTCATGAAAGCTGTTGAGATTTCTTTCTCTTCTTCTTCTTTGCCTTTTGGTCTTTTAAGATCAGTGGTTCCATTGGGTGGGATAGAGAATTATCTTCTTAAGAGGTAACTTAAAATTTGCAAACAGGCATTTGACAAAAGTCAAGTGGATTAAATTCATACCCAACAAGCTTTATAATTTATTGTCTTTTAAACATTGAAGTGACAAAAAAATCGGGCTTCTTTGTGAGATTATTTAAAAAGTACTTGATAATGGCCTGACTTTGTTTCTGTCAATGGGAATTTTACTGTTTGCTTTAATGAAGGTTTAAAGAAAATCCTTCATCCAATGCAAATTTATATATCTACTTAAGGAGTTTTGTGACTTAAAACCAAGTTTTTACTTCTCAGAAGGCTACAGATCCATCCTCAGAAGTTAGCTCAACGGCACTGTTTCCTTCCCTCTGTACCACATGCTGTGAACTTTCAGACTGTCAAGACACTTAGGGAAGTATATGGGAGGACTGCTCTTACTGTATTTTAGCTTGGATCACCAAAAATAGAGGAAATATTATGACAGAACCTTTACCTTTAGTTTTTTTGTTGCCTACTTTCTAAGTAGAAGAGGCTTATGAAAGTGTTGAATTTTTTCGTGGACACATAAACCACCATTAATCTAGATCCCTTTTTGTCGTGCTTCCAACAGTAGACACTAGTTGGCATGTTGCTCTGGCAGCTCTTATCCTGTGATGGCTTTGTCCAGCATGCTGCTTTGTACATCTATTTATCCTGTTTTTAAGCAATTAACCTCTGTCACAAGTTTTTTGTTGCTTTTCCTCCCCAGCTAAAACCAGAGTACGCCTTCCCCGGTCTGAGGCATTTTTCCGGTCAGCTATGGAGAGCTCAGCGTGCACAGTAATGCTGAAGCTGTAGCTGGGGAAGCAGTGAGTGAAAGCAGACATACCTGCTTCAAGTTTGCGTCCAAAGAGGAGCTGGAGGCCTCTGACGCTGATAGAGGCGAGGCTGTGGGCAAAAACAGGAGATAGAGATGTCAGACGAGGCAGCTGGCCCAGGAGCGTTGTCACTCCTGCCTTCTAAGGCAAGTGGTTACTCCCCATCACTGAGCCCATCTTAGCATGGTGGCCTGGCTGTTGAAGAGCTCTGCTTCCTTAATGGTTCGGCTCTCACTGCCGTGAAGAACCTCCAGTGAAAGGGTAGCTGGGAGCAGCCTTCCCTGCAGTCGTCTGTCTTTCATCATTTGATGCCCGTCAGTCAGCCCTCTGAAGCCAGAAGGGCTGGCGGGCCACTGCACCGGCTAGGGTGACCTCCTTGCGTATTATGGGAGGACCCGGTGGAGGAGGAACGTATGTGTAGTGTCAGGGCTGAACATCGATCGGATCATGCAGAAATTGCTCTCCATCATTTACCAGCAGTCCTGGTTAACTGGGGAGGTCCCAGACGACTGGAGGCTTGCCAATGTGACGCCCATCTACAAGAAGGGCCGGAAGGAGGATGCGGGGAACTACAGACCGGTCAGCCTGACCTTGGTGCCGGGGAAGATTATGGAGCGGTTCGTTTTGAGGGCGCTCACGAGCCATGTGCAGGACAACCAGGGGATCAGGCCCAGCCAGCACAGGTTCATGGAAGGCAGGTCCTGCTTGTCCAACCTGGTCTCCTTCTATGACCAGGTGACCCACCCAGTGGGTGAGGGAAAGGCTGTGGATGTGGTCTACCTGGACTTCAGTAAAGCCTTTGACACTGTCTCCCACAGCATTCTCCTAGAGAAGCTGGCGGCTCATGGCTTAGACAGGTACACTCTTCGCTGGGCAAAAAACTGGCTGGACGGCCGAGCCCAGAGACTTGTGGTGAACAGAGTTAAATCCAGTTGGCGGCCGGTCACGAGCGGTGTTCCCCAGGGCTCAGTTTTGGGGCCGGTCCTGTTCAATATCTTTATCAATGATCTGGACGAGGGGATCGAGTGCTCCCTCAGTAAGTTTGCAGACGACACCAAGTTGGGCGGGAGTGTTGATCTGCTCGAGGGTAGGAAGGCTCTGCAGAGGGACCTGGACAGGCTGGATCGATGGGCCGAGGCCAACTGTGTGAGGTTCAACAAGGCCAAGTGCCGGGTCCTGCACTTGGGCCACAACAACCCCATGCAACGCCACAGGCTTGGGGAAGAGTGGCTGGAAAGCTGCCTGTTGGAGAAGAACCTGGAGGTGCTGGTTGACAGCCGGCTGAACATGAGCCAGCAGTGTGCCCAGGTGGCCAAGAAGGCCAATGGCATCCTGGCCTGTATCAGAAATAGTGTGGCCAGCAGGAGCAGGGAGGTGATCGTGCCCCTGTACTCGGCACTGGTGAGGCCGCACCTCAAATCCTGTGTTCAGTTTTGGGCCCCTCACTACAAGAAGGACATGGAGGTGCTGGAGCGTGTCCAGAGGAGGGCAACGAAGCTGGTGAAGGGCCTGGAGCACAAGTCTTATGAGGAGCGGCTGAGGGAACTGGGGTTGTTTAGCCTGGAGAAGAGGAGGCTGAGGGGAGACCTCATCGCACTCTACAACTACCTGAAAGGAGGTTGTAGTGAGGTGGGTGTTGGTCTCTTCTCCCAAGTAACAAGCGATAGGATGAGAGGAAATGGCCTCAAGTTGTGCCAAGGGAGGTTTGGATTGGATATTAGGAGAAATTTCTTTACTGAAAGAGTGGTCAGGCCTTGGAACAGGCTGCCCAGGGAAGTGGTGGAATCACCATCCCTGGAAGTATTTAAAAGACGTGTAGATGAGGCGCTTAGGGACATGGTTTAGTGGGCATGGTGGTGTTGGGTTGTCGGTTGGACTCGATGATCTTAGAGGTCTTTTCCAACCTTAATGATTCTATGATTCTAAATATCCCAGGTGTTATATTTGGTGTATGTGTATTGCGGCTGATGTTGTAGGAAGGTGCAGGAGAGTGTTTCCAGAAGTTGGTTAGTAACCTCGCTGTGACCTGTTGATTGGTGGGCTGCAGCACTGTGTTTCAGTCTGCGCTTGCAGCCTGCTTGCTGAGCCAGCTGTTTGAGAGTTAGAGCTCTTGGAAGCAAGGAAGGTTTTCCCTCTGGCATCCATCCATTGCAGAGGCAGCAAAGCACCTGTAGCAAAAATGAGCTTAACCAAAATAGGAACCAGGCTGGGCACGTAAGTCAGCCGTAAGACACAAAGATCCTCTTCCGAATGGTAACTCCACTGCTTTGCTTTGGGTCGAACAGTGTGAATGTCTGTCTACAAACTGGAGTGTGAGCACATGGTGTTAGTGCATTTGGTTGCCTTTCAAAGCTGAACTCCTGGTCTTTCAATCCAGATGGATTTATCGACAGTTTGTCCACTCTTATGTATCTGTTGTGAGCAAAGCTGATCGCAGGTAAAAATCTTGGCTCCAGAAGTCGTACAACTGTGTGAGGTCCTCCTGTTCTTCCTCTCCCTCCCCACAGCTTATTATTTCTGAGCTGCTCGCATTCCTTAAGACCTGGTTGCTCTTTGCAAATGCTGAGGCTGGAAGGACTGTATTAGTGAAAGCACACTGTTGTGGTATGTACATCATGGGGCTCACCTTTGCTTTCAGTCAGAATGGCTTATTTTTGGTACTATACCATAGCAGGGTCCAAAGTAAGTGGGAGTGATTCATCCTGCAGCCTCCGGAGGCAGATGAGTGTAGAGGAGATGAGTGTAGTGCCAGGCAATTGTTCCCCTTCTCATTTTCCCAAGGTAAAGTTGCCTGACCGGAGAAACAGAAACAGGCTTCGTGCTACTGCCCTGAAGGAATATTCTCGCAGATGGGTGCTGGGGAGCTTTGAGAGACTCTCTCGTGTATAATTTTTCCTGTTGATCTCCGTTGGTGAGAGTACCTCACTGCTAGAGACCTGTCCTCTGTGGCAAAGCTCGGAGAGTTACACCCCTTCGCTGTTCAGAGCAGACGATCAGGGACAAAACGCTGCCTTGAGTTCAACCCGTGTGACCGGCTGGGCCTGCAAACCGCGTAGTGACTGCGAAGCTGAAGTTTGTTTTCGTCTGGTAGCGCTGTAATCATTACGGCATTTGGAAGATGCTTTTCTGCTGGCAGCAGGGTGGATATAACTCCCGGTGCTCCTGTGTAAGCACAGCATGTGGGGTATTGTTGAGCCTTGCTTCTGGCTGACAGTAATATCACGTTCAGCGTGTAATTAAACAGCTCATAAACTGCCTTGAGATGTTTGTTTATGTGCACTTTACAGCGGAGAAGTACTGTGTTTTCGGAGGATGCTGAAATTTCTGTACTCTGTGAAGCATTTGTATTTGACGTTCAGTTCCCTTTTCCTTGACAAAAATACTGGAGTGACTGGAGTGTGTTATTTTGGTGGCAATGAAAAGCGTATGGTTAGGAGATTTTCCCATGAATTTCTGTTACTGATTTTTTGATTCTTGTGTGTAAGTTAGATATTGATCTGCATGTGGAGGCATCTGTATCAATATCTATTGCAAATTAATATTTTTAGATAACAAATGAGTTTGCATCTTGCTTGATAGAAACAAGAAAGGCTTGTTTCCAATTCCTTGGGGATAAGCAGAAACACGTAGAAATTAGGTAATATGGAGAAGACACCATGTAAAAACTATCCTGGTGAATAGAAGACACCGTAAGAGGATTAGTACATTTTTGCTATACTTTATGCCATTTGTTTTGTCTTACAGTTTAGAGTGAATGAGTTTGGGGCCCTGGAAGTGATTACAGATGAAACTGAGATGGAAAGTGTTAAAAAGGCAACTGCTACCACAACCTGGATGGTTCCAACTGCTCAAGAAGGTCAGTTAAGAGGCGGTAAACATTTTCTGTGGTAGACTGTATTTTGTTTAATATATCATTTTTTCTTAAAGATTGCCTCCCCCCCCCCAAAAAAAAAAAACTTATTTGCTTTTTAACATAATCTCTGATGATGTTACCTGTTTCTTGGTCTGTGAATAAGTATGAAAATAAATGCATTTTAAGTTAAAAGGAAATAATTCCACTGTTAAACATCTGAAGTTCAATTACAGCCACAATTTTTTCTAACAGTAATTTTTTCTAAGTTAAGAATCAGTATTTTGCCTCTATTTAATTTGCAAAGTAGTCAAATTCTTCCTTTAAATTACTGAGAATTTTTTAGACGACATTTTTGTGGAGCTGGTTCTCGAGGCTGCCCACAGACTTTACTAACTGCCTACAGTTCATTTGTGACCGAAGTACCGCGCATTGTAAACTGCCTTCACATGGTACTGGCTGCTGCTCAGCTGCTATCACCAATGTCAATGTATGTCTGCACTGTTGCCTTGCTCCTGCTGACTATGCTTTTTTATAGTATTAAAATCAGTGTGTAGTGACCATTTATGTTTATCTTGAATGATGAAATTCTAATGGCTGTAGTATCTGTCTACCAAATAAGGTGTTTCCTGGATTTAAAATTCTGATGTAAGGAATTCTTTTTTGTTCAAGGAAAGTTGGTTTATAAATTCTGAAAATTTTGATACACTGACTCCAGCAATGATGATATAGCATGAAAGAGAGTATCACAACTGGTTTTGCGATTACTTACAACTACCTAGTTTTTTTTCCTTGTGGATACTACATTTTATCAATTTTGTTATAAAATACACATTCTGGAAGTCCTTTGAAAAGTGGACTTCAAAATTCTGGTTTAATAATCATCAGATAAGCAAAGTCAGTGAAAGTTTTCCTTTGCTACTCCCCCACCATTAAATCTTAATTGCCATGTGACTTTTGTGAATAGGTGAAACCTTTACACCAGTGGGAAAGTAGTTTGGGCCTCAGCTGTGAGGTCTGAAGCTTCAGACCACAGCGACTCTGTTCTGTAGGTCTGTCTCCAAGGCAGTGATAGTATTCAAGATTCAAATCTGTGGTGAGAGTGGCAACAGTGTAATAGCATAGTAGCACAACAGGTTCTCTCCTTAGATTGAGAGAGATCACAGTTACCTGCAGTAAAGCGTACAACTTCATCCCCTAGGGCCTGTAAACCTAAAAAAAAATAATGTTGCTACTGAATTAAAGTGTGTTTATGGACACAAACATACCAAGTAAGCATCCTACTACTACTACCTTACACTGTCCTTGATTAATCTAATGCTACCCAAAGATAAAAATATTGCTAAAGTTTTCCATTGTGAGAGGAAATAGCTGTTTTGAACCACTAATGAGGCTGGAGTGTAAATATAGCATGTCAATTATATATTCTTCTAGTGCAGATAGTCTGCACGCAAGAGTTCATTTGACTCCGCTTTCAAAGACAGTACAGTGCTCAAGCGAAAGAAACAGTTTGTGACTTGAAAATTTGCCTTTTGGGGGGGTGCAAAGTCAACAACCTGCTCTAGAAGCTGGAGAACTTGACAGTGCTTCGTACTTGCCTCTAAGTGAAAGAAATGGCATCCTCTCCTAGGCAACATGCCTCTTGTGGGGAAATTGCAGCTTAGGATGAGTAAGTAACTTAGGTTTTGAAAATTTCTTTGTTACAAATTAGTGATTTTTTACTTCTGATAGACCTTAGGCAGGTTGAGCAATAGCTACTGATGTGAGAGACTGTAGAATGTAGTCAAGTGATTTACTTCCAGAAATAAATTCACCTATTGAAAGATCACTTTCCCCCAAACCTTTTTCCCAAATGACCCTACATATAGGTCAAAAATGAGGCATGTCAGCAGGAGATGAGGTGATGGACTCCATGCAGTGATGACTCTGTGGGCAGTCAGCGCGGTGCCTGTCACAAAATTCACTCTTTCCATGAGTAGCCACAACAAGCAGTGTCGATGTGCCACTGACGACAGAAGCATGAAATTGGTGGATTCCTCTCTCTCGTGTTGCAATATGAAAACCCAGCTTGCTTGCCAGGAATACGGACCCATAGAGACACTAACTTGCAGTTTTTCATTCTAACAAGAGTGGTGTGACTTCTGTTTTTGTGTTTGCTTGGCAAGGCCTGCTAAGGATGGTTAGAAATGTATCACCTCTACCTAAGTGCAGTTACTTTTTTCATTGTGCAGCCTTTTCAGAAAAGACAGGGATCCCCACAAGGTTGAAGGAAACTGCAAAAATGGATGGACTTGTTTTCTGTGAAAACTGTTACTGCTATGGTACCGTAGAAGATTTTGTTCCTGAAGGGAAATTTTGCAGCCAGAAATGTGCCCAGCAAGTAAAAAACAAGTAGGTGCTATTATAAAGCATAGAAACAAAGGATTTGGCATAAATGCAACATGAGATAAAAGTGGTGGGATAAAACGTTAATGGTGGGGCAAAGGGAGATGTTAAGCAGCCATGTTTTCGTGAGTCTCCATCGGTTTATAATGTTCTTCCACTGTTTTTCATGTAAACGCATTCACAATGTTTGGTTTCGTCTAACACTGATGTTGGAGGCAGTCTCTTTTGCTCAGAGTGCGCTGTGTTCTGCTGTCAGATGCAAGCGGTAAAACAGTCTATGGGATACATGAATCAGTGTCAGACTCCCACCCTATTTCATAATCATTGGAATTAAGATAATCTGTAATGAGATGGTTGGTGTGGTAAGTTAATTATAATTAAGTGCAAGAGCTGTGTTGTAGATGACAGTGAGTGAAAACATGAGCATACTGTAGTTTCTCAGTTCCTTTTCTTTCAGCTAGTGCAGTTCATCTCGTCATAAAAGAAGGTTTGTGTTAGTATATCCATTCTGTATTGCATATTACTGCATTGTGGCAGTTTTTAACATCTATGATTTTGTGCATTTTCCTTCATTTTTAGCTAATTGCTTCAAAGTTTTCTGATCTGCTTGTTTGTTTAGCAATTTGTGCAGTCACATACCAGCTTTCTCCAACTGGATTTGTCAGTCTTAACAACTACCTTTTCCTTTCTTTCTGTAAACTGCCCTGCAGTCCTAAACATTTCACAGTTTGCTTCTCCGTGAGACTTGATGGTAGATGGGAAAAGACACACTGTTTAAAACATGTAGAACGTGTTCAGCGTAAGCTGATAGCTTTCCTTTTGCAGTTGCTATTGTGTGTCTTTCAGATTAATTCTTTTGACAGATGTGATTTTCAGTAGTATTTCTAAGAATACATTTGGTATAATACCCTGGGACCTACAAACACTTGACCTTCAGATTTACTCGCTTTTTACTTGTTTTATGAATATGAGAAGTGAAATAATATTGGCTTTGTGTCATTGTGTTACTCTTGTAATAGAGAACCAAAGGAGGAAAAGCCCAGCGTGGAATGCAATGGGGAAGATGATTCCAAAGGCATTCGGAAAAGAAAAGCAAAGTTACCTCTCAAAGAAGAGTCCAGGGATAATGGGGAGAAGAAAGAGCATCCTGATGAAACTGTTAGTATGCATCATAAACCCCTTCCTGCAAGTATTTCGGTGGGAGTTTTGCCTTATATTGCAATGTCAGCAACTTAATCAGTCTACAAAGAGAAGTGACGGCATCAGTCTATCAGAGGCACAATAAATAGTTGGTTCACTTACCAGTTTAATTATACCTCATCAATGAGTTGTAATTATTGACAATGAGCTGATAAGAGCTGGCTTTTATCTCTTTTCCCTCCTTTTTTAAGAACAGAACAAAAAGAACGTAAAGGAAAAATGGTACTAACCTGGACCTGCTATGTCTTCAGCATAGAAAAATAGGAGTACATATTTCCCAACACCTGCTACTTTGTAACTCTGCACATGAATAAATGACTATAGACCAATAATTTATTTACAAAGAAAGCTACATTACAGTTAAGAAGAGAATGCTTTTGATTTTCTTAGTGTAATTTGCCTTAGAAAATCATAGCTAAAGATTTGGTTTTGTTTTGTGTTGCAGTGTAACGTGCTTTGGGGCACCTTTTGTTTTTTTCCTGTTGGATTTATTCTTCGTTTTAGAATAAACTTATCACAATACCTTCCCATAATGTTTGTTTTCGTGTAATATTTGTTTTCTTCCCAATAGCTGTGACACTGCTGGGAGGAGCACAGTTTTGAGGGAGAAGGGGAGAGCTCTGCAACTGCCGAATTGTCAAAAGGCTGAAGACACTAGAGTTGTCAGAAGAGAATTCGTAGCTCTCTGTATAGCAGTATCTTAGGCAAAAGTCAGGGGACACCTTCTTTGCCTCCATGCATCTGCCCTCCCAAATGAGTACTTATTCTGTTCATCTATTCAGGTGCTAAAAAAACTGTTAAACAGTGAAATAAATAAAAATAGAAATTAAAAAAAAATTTATATTTAGTAAAGGCATTGTACATTTGAAAAAGGAGGACTAAAGCTGTGAGAGGTTTTCCTTTGAATTATTTTGGACACATGAACATATCGAAGATACTGCTATTTATCACTGGCTCAGCCAGCCCTGCCGAAGGCTTCGTGATCTGTCCCTGGCTTAGACAAGGCTGGCTGGCTGAGTGCCAGGTGTTGTGAGTCCTGTCTGTCATTTTCACCGTGTTTGCTGTGATTTGTCACTGATGGCTCGCTTTGTTTTTATTAGACATCTGCAGGTTGGTTCGAGGTAGTGGAGGGCTATGTCAGTAGCCGTTTAAATGAAGTCACAGTTAAACCTTGGGTGTCTCCATTTGTATTGTACTAGACTCCTGAACTAATGAGGTTACTGTACTCTTTTTTAACTTAGGAGGACAAACCTGAAGGAAGGATCTTGAGAGTCTCACAGAGAGCCAGGAGAAAAAGAAAAGGGGAGATAACAGTTTTGAAACAAAGTAAGTTAGCTTATGAAACAAAAATCTTAACTATCAATTCTTTGGGTAATATCCATCTCTTACTGTGAATTGCCGGCATTGTTTCACTGAATTTGTATTCCCTATTGAGTATGTTTTTTTCAATTCTGTAAAAAGAGAGTGCCAGTGTTAGTTATAGCAATTAAGTTTTAAGGTTTGAAGAACTGAGAGCGCAAACTGAAAACCGGGAAAAAAACCCATCACTTGGAGATTGATTACTTTTTACAAAGAGCCAGTTTATATACCTCTGGCAGCGTGGAAGAGGATATAGTGAGTGTAAATGTAATTGATGCACATTTTAGGTTTTTTTTTCATCCCTCTAAAGAGCGCCGGTATTAAAGGGAATCAGGCCCATTGAGTTCCCAGATGTTGAAAGACATGTATTAAGCAGAAGTGAAAGTTTACTTTTGTTTCCTTGGGGATCAATTTTGTATCTACAGTATGTGCTGGAAATAGACACATTTATGGAACTGTTTAGGAATAATTGCTATAATCAGTCCAAAGGGACATATGCTGCATCAAGCGACATAATAAAACATATTTTAAATGAGTGCTGTTTTTTCAAGCTATTTGTATGATAAATACTTCTAGGAAGAATCGAAGAATCAGCAGCTATTATGCCTCAGTGGTACACCAAGCACAAACCTACATCTTGCCCTCCAAAGTGTTTCTTATGATAGACTGGGAGCCATTACCAGAAGTTGCCGGGCCACTAATCAGCACAGAGCTCCAAGTAGCTCTGCTGCACACTAGGCAGATGAAATACTGTTTGAAGATGCAACATACGAAAGTTATGGAAGATCCCCCTCCTGAGATAGAATTACTCCTGAAGTATAAATATTATTTCTACAGTTGTTTCCAAAGCTGAAGTCATAAGAAGTGTGTGAGATACAAACACAAAGCCGATGCTCTATGGAAATATCTGCTGTTCACTGACAGAATGATCTGTACACATTTCTTCCGTTTTTTTTTATTTGGGAAAATGCCAGTTCAGCACAAGCAATCTGGTATAAAAGACCAATTTATATTCAGAACCAAGCACATAACTTTGTATTATTGTGCTGAGAACACATCTCTTAAATGGAATAGATAAAAACTGAGTAAATCACAAATAAAATGAATGTGCTTTAATAGTGTTGAGCGATCGCTATCATTCTGAAATTTGTTATCTTTTGGTTACATTATCAGCTTTCTTCAGGAGAGTGTAGCATCACTATTGTTATGGTTCGTGTTTTGATCATAAAAATGCTTAGCCAGACTGTTACTTAAGGGGCTTATTTCTCTTGTGAGTAGCCCACAGTCAGGATCAGCCCAGAATGATACTGTGGACTGTGAGGAATCCTCCTGGCAGCATGAGCTTATGGTCTGAAATGCTAAGCTGCCTGTGTGGAGGAGGCATTTTAGGTGAAGATCAGTAGAGCAGACTGGAGGTGTACGAAAGTAGATACATACATGGCCAGCCTCACAAGCCATCTGTTTTTGAAGTTCCTGGCTTTTGCTAGTGCAGTTAGTGCCTTATTTTCAAGGCCTAAAAATTGTTTCTCACTGATGTGACTGCAGCCAATATTAGGATGGACTGTAGCCAATATTACAATTACTATGCAAGTGTATGCGAGTGTTCATACGATATGAGCAAACCTGAAACTGGATGTTTCTGTCATATGCTGATGACATGATGGGAGAAAAGAGCACTGATGGCAGTTTTAATGGCTTGGAGAAATTACTGTTAAATCACTGCCTCTGCACCCAAAACCATCAAACTACAAAGTAATGGAGTAGGTTAGAAACATTCTGAATACTGTTAAAGAGTAAAGAGTTTCAACTGTGATTAAAAAAACATGCCACCAGTGCTATCCAGTTGAAAATGCTTTCCAGGAAAAGAAATTCTCGGAAAAAAAATTTAAAATATTGAGCTACCTTGTGATTTGAACTGATCTTTTTACGCATTTGCAAATTGTATATCTTAATGCTTCTTATGAGCAATAAGGGAAAAGGGACAGGGGGCAAGACTTTGTACGTTGTTCTTGTCACCTGAAAGAGCTTTTTCTTGTAACTAATTGAAATTTGAACTGCTGGAAACCTTTCTGTACAAACCAGGAACCTTCATATTCCTGGTGCCATTAAACCCACAGAGCTACTTTTTTTTCCTGAAATAAGTCCTGAGAAACACCATGAATGCATTTAATAAAATGTAGATTTGAGATAGGTGTGTTATAAACTTCAAAGTGTTTTTTTTTTCTTCAGAAGTCAACAGTTACAGAATTCTTTTGCTATTGTGTGCTTATTTACAGCTGTACCCTCTAAAGGAAGGCAAGCATGGTGTTGGGCATCCTATCTGGAGGAAGAAAAGGCCATTGCAGTACCTACTAAGCTTTTTAAAGAGGTATGACCTTCTGAAGTTTAAATCAGTCAATCACCTAAGATCATGAAATTTCTAGGGAATCAATTAAAAGAAAAATAATTTGAAGCTTTTACGCTTCTCTGGGGGAAAACCTACATGATTAAAACAATGCTATCTGTCAGCAATCGTCAAGATAGTTGGAACATGTGAAATTAGTTATCTTTCTCTGTTTTTTCAGAGAATTCTGTAGTTGTAGATGAGTGCTGTCAACTAAGACTACAGAAAGCGGATGCTTTTCCAAAATCTGCAAGTTCTAGCCTTTCCTTGTAATGTCTGAAGTTAAAAATCTGATACATGCTCTCATTTTTTCATGCCATAACATTCTCTTTAAATATGTTTAGAAAGGTGGTATAAAGGTCATCTGTTGCCTTGTTGCTTTGATTATATTACCTGTCTTTTTGCAGCTCCTGCTGACGTTATATTTTGTTACATCAGATACTAGTTCGGCTTGTTCCCATTTTGCCTGTCATCTGATGGGATGTCACATCATCATCTCTTGCTTGTCCTTCGCCTGCTATGGTAGTCTTTGTCATTTGTCATTTCAGTGCTTTCTCTAGTGCTGTCTCTCTTGCTTGGAAGAGAGCTCTGTATGCAAATCCACAAAGCTTCCATGCTGTTCTCTTCTCTTGCAAAACCTGGCAAAACGTGAGCATGTCTCAGCTGCTGTACTTCTGCTATGTATATCCGGTATTATTTTTTGATAATTCTGTTCTTGTCGTCTGTTTCTTGCATCGATTTCCTTCTGTTTGCTTTATACTTCAACTATTAAATCTTTTGTGCAGGGATTAGCTTTTCAGCTTACATGTGTATGTGATGCTGACCTTTAATTGGTGCTTTTAGATGTTACTGAGGTACAAAAGTAAAGAACTAGGATTGCAGTGTGCAGAATCCATAGATTTGTGGGTGCAAGAACAACAGTTACCTGACCATCCTTAGTTATATCCCCCTGTGCTATATACTGGTTGAAAATTAACAAGAAAAAAATCTGGATAAATAGTGCCTCTATCTGGAAAGTAGATTTACAAAACATTGCTCTGCCTGTCTGAAGTTCCATGAAATGCTCTTGGGGCACACAGGCATATACCAGCCTTTCTGGGCACTGCACATGGTGGTAAAGTCTGGAGTTACGTGGTGACATACTGTTTCCTTTATTTTTCTCCACAGTGTACCTTTCTCATTCAGTGCATCTTATTTAATATTTTCTTTTAAAGTCTTTAGCTCCTGGGTGACTCTAGGGTTTTATTTAGTGTGCAGTATTTAAAGCCTGTAGCGGAGAGAGAATTCCTAATAACACTCAGAAGTGGCCAGGTAATATTTCTCCATTTTACAGATGGACAAGTAAGCCACAGGAACAGTAAGGTTAAAAAAAAGAACCCCAAGCTTCACCACCAATTTTGAATCCTTGATTTTGGTTTGGATTTTGAGAATTACTCTTTTTTTCTTTTATTTTTCCAGTTCAGAAGCAGTACTTTTCATAGCATTTTTTTGTATCCTTAGTTAGGAATGGTCAGGATAATAGAGTGTCCTTGCCACTTCCTGGTACTTAAACCTTAGAATCATTTCTAGGCTGTGACTGACAAGCTGTTATTGCTCCAGTAAAACAAAATTACTGACCCTTGAATTTTGTTTTTTTCAATCTCCAACTCCTCTGATGTAATCTTCTGGCTTTTGTGTATGTTTATGCACCATACGTAAACATTTCTAATCCTCAGTCTGCCAGCTGCTTATTTGCTGACTTCTTTTACCTTTACTCTTATTTTGTTCTTGTATCTCTCCTTAACGAAGTATCTTTAAATGTTTGTTGTAAAGGTAAAGATAATATGTGATTGCTAAGTCTGGCATAGCTTTACCGTGGGTGATGTATTGAGAATAATGCACAAAACTGAAATCTCTTAAATAGTATTAAAGTTACTAGTCTTCTAAAAGTTGCCTGTTATTTTGCTGTAAGAGAAACCAAAGATAGTGTTGCCTTAGAAGGTTTAGATCAGACAATGGGAAGAATAGTGAATAATTAATGTCTTAAATTTCAGGAAATACCTGTGTGATAATTGCTTAATTTTTAGTGTATTGTTTGTAGAATTTTGTACTGTTTGTACAGTAATGTTTGTTATAATAATGAAAGAATAAACAATCTGTGACTTTTTAATTGTTTCCTTTCTTTGTAATTTTATTTGTGCTTGCTTTTGCAAAATCTCAGTTACATTTTTGGCCACTGTTCCTCAATGTGTCAGTATTTCTAGCATTTCAGTTTTCCACTGAGGTTCTTTATTTGTAAGATACTGTAATATAAATGGCATTAACTGCAAGTCCGCACACCAAGATGAACTTCAAAAATTTCAGTTTATTGATGTAAAAAAAAATGCTCTACTTTTACATTCCTCTTGAGGAAGTAGCTGGAATTTATGCATAGTGTAACTTCATTAAACTTTCATTGATAATAAAAATGTTAAGTGTGGTGATGTTAAGATGAAATAACTTTCAAATGCATGTACTGCAGTCGTACTCTGATCCCTTAACTGAGGTCTACAAAATGATATAAGCTATTTTTAGATAGGGACTTAGAGCTGTGGTTAGACATCTATTAGCTGGCCACTTTAGGCTGATTTGAACTGGTCTGGTTCTCCATTTCCCTTCCCTTTGACTGCATATTCCTGATCTTGTGCCATGCACTGCATTTTTATCTCTTGGGTTTATTATTTAGTTGTATCAGTTGCAGCCAAAGCCACCAAAGAGAGGATTCCCTTTCCTTCCAAGTAAGTGAGACCTCTCTGAGTACCTCCCTTGGTACCTTCTCCTTCCATTGACTGCAGAGGTACTGCAGATGGCTAGGGAGCATGTGTGGCTTTTAGGCAGGTACAGAAGGAAGGGGGAGCATGTAAGATGCTTCTCCTGTGTTTTGTCGGTAACCACTTGGGACATAAAAACTGTCTGGCTATGAATTTGTAACCTGTGGAAAACCCTCCTCAGTTTTAGTCTGTTATTTTTCTGATATTCCCTCCAATTTAACCTTAATATCTGCTAGGTGGCTTCGTTCTTTAACAGAGAGCAGGGAGCATGATACATGGGATTCTGATGACTTCTGGTTGAAAACATCCGTTCTGCTTAGCCTTGTTTTCACTTCCTGTTTTTTGGAAGATGTTCTTCTGGGTTCGTTGTAATGTGATATAAGGGCAGTCATGTTCCTGTGGTGCAAAAATATTCCTGGAAAACTAGCTAATCTGGACTCCACATATAAAGGAGAAAATGACATCAGAGGCCATCCCTATATACAATGTGTCATATTTCTGCCTTACAGTTCATCTTTGATGGCCTGAGATGTGGAAATGAAAAGGCAAAATAGAGCATCATTGTTGTCATTATTATAGGAACGATGACCACCAGGAAGGTGTCAAAGTGTCCCTGTACAGGCTGAAAAATAAATAATTACATTGTTAAAATGTTTTGTTGACAACTAGTGAAAAAAGTTGAGGGCAAATCATGTCATCTTCTTTCTCTTGATTAATTTTTTTTGCTAGTTCTTTATAATTTTCTTACATACTCTCAAGTTTTAAGTCATTCTAGTATCAACGTGTTTTTCGAACAATCATCAATTTCTCTTTTTTGCTGTACGTTTTTAAAAATGCAAAACTTATTTTAAAGTGATTTATTAGCTCTTTCAGAAACATAATAAATAATAAAAAACCAATATAATAAACAATAATAAATAATCATTGTTCTTTTCCTTATGAAGATATTCTGTCTTTCTCTGGTGTGCTTTCAGAAGTATTGAAACTGTTCTTTTCCATTGCAGTATCAGTCTTTCCCATACAACAAAAACGGATTCAAAGTAGGGATGAAGCTGGAGGGCGTGGATCCCGAGCATCAGTCGATACACTGTGTTCTCACGGTGGCTGAGGTAAGTAGAGGCTGCGAGCATTCGCGGTGCGGGATTACCGGAGAGACTGAACCAAAACAGCAGCAGCTGAAAGTGCTCGCTCTTCCCTAACAAGAAGACAGAAACTGTATGTAGGAAGATGGCTTTTAAATTAATAACGCTGCATTAAATGTACCTGACAGGCATGTAAAGACTATATCCAGTGCCATGCAGCAGTGACTATTTGCATATATTTAACATATGCAGCTAGAGAAGAGAGTATTATACTGGTTGGGTGATGTGTGTTTTTTCTGTAATCCTGTAGTTTAAATCTATATTTAAAAGAGAAAATAAGTAGAAAAAACATAAGTATGACAACTGATGTATAGCAGTTTTATAGAAGGTTGATAGTATTTACAGTTGCTCCATTCACTGATACAAATACCTAACGCTTTTTTGTGTTGCAGTTGTGCTACAATTTTTTCAGACTGATGGCCTCAGAAATTGCCTGTATTGGCAACTTGCTACGAGTTAGTATACAATATAAAGTCAGTTTGTCTTTTTGCTGCAGTTTATAAAATAATTTTTCTGATGAGTAGCTTCTTTGCTTTTAATAGTATAAATGAGAACCTGTTTCTCAGTTACATTTTATATGTCTTTCAAACATACCTTACATTAGTTTTTAACGTAGTTTTACCGAGGATCCTCTTTTGGGTTTGTTTTGTGAATTAAAATGGGGAAACAGGAATAGGTAGGTACTCTGCTCTGTATCATTGGTATTCCAGGCAGCTGTAATTTTGCAGCTTATATTTTAATAGCCTAGGCTTTTGTGTTCCCATTTCTGGATCTCTTCATGGCCCATAGTCATATCCCATTTCTGTGGATACCTCTTCCATTTTCTTGCAGATGGTGTGTCAGTGGTTGAGTATTTCCTGTGTACCTTGTGCTTGGCACTAAATGATGGGTCATGTTTTACTGCAAGATGACCTGAATTCCACAGAATTCTGAGATGGCAAACTGAAAGTTATGTCAGAGTATACATTAAATATAAAATAGGGTGACCTTGATGTCAAGAGATTTTCACTGATGCCTGCAGGAAGGTTATGGCATTTGGCACTCAGGAGGATGTGGAGAACTTGCGTACAGAGAGTTTTTCCTCTTTCTCTTGGTGGTTAACTTACTACTTCATGGAATAATGAAGTTCTGGGGGATACCTGTACTGTCTTCTCATCTTTAATAACAGTTCTCAGTATCTCTCTCAGTATCTCAGTTGAACATAGTTATTGTTTAGTGTTCTCTTGCATGTTGATTAATCAGGATAGCTCTCACATCATTATCTGCACTTTGTCCATGATTGTATCAGGTGTATTCATGCTCTTCTGTAGGGTTTTTGTTTTATTCTCATGTTGGGTTGAACAGTTTTCAAGTTTTTGAACACTAATGGCAATATCCAGCTTTTTAGTTAATTCTTTTCACCAGAAAAGGAGGCACTCGGACTGAGAATAGCTTCGCTTTTTTATTCTTTCCTTTTTATCAAATGAATTTATTTGTCCAGTGTTGGCTTGAGCAGAAGGAAGAGGCTGACTGAAAACACACTGTTATTATACATAATACTGAACAGAAGCTGTTACATGTAGGGCAAACATCTTAAAACACGGTCTTGTATGTTGTACGTTCTTGCTTTTAGGTTTGTGGCTACAGAATACGACTCCATTTTGATGGATACCCGGATTGTTACGATTTCTGGGTGAATGCTGATTCTTCAGACATTCATCCTGTTGGATGGTGTGAGAAAACAGGTCACAGGCTTCATCCACCTAAAGGTATTGTTTAGTTTGAAATGTGTGCGTTTTCCATAGCTCTGAGATCGAGACTATCTGTGTAATGCTGTAATTTTTTTGTTGGCAGAAACTTCTTTGTTCATTTAGTCAGAGTATTTAACATGGCAGATTAAATTCTACTTGAAGTCTTGCTAAAATCTTGAGGTTGAAATCCCAGCTTTTTTATTCAGTGGAAGGTCAGAGAAAACAAAATGAACCATAAGAGTAATTCATAAGGCATTAGGAAAGAAAGTTAAGCAACAAACGTAGACCCCAAATGAATGCTTATTGCAAGTAAAATGGCAGCATACTGGTGGCATGTATCCTTAAACTGAGGTCTCACAGGCAGCTGAGAATCCTTTAGTAGAAGGTCTTAGGATATTTTCATTACTAGATATCGATCACCATTGTTGTACATGTGTTGGCACAGACTAATAAAGATTGTGCCCTTGCCGCAAAGAGTAAGCTTGAAATAGAGACAAAAGAGGAATTAACAGATAAGGAGGGAGAGAAAGGGGTAAGATTACAAGCCTGAAAGCATAATTTGTACATAGCTTATGTAAATGGTATACATGTGTTGAAATATATGTAATTTGCTTGCTTAATTATCCTATGTCAGATTATGTAACTCCTTTATTTTGGCAAGTGGAGTACAGCTGCACTGAACTGTACCATAAAAAAAGGAATAAATGGACTCCCTTTTGGGGTAGGAAGGATGAAGGGAGCAAGGCCTGAAGACAGGAGAGTGAGAAGTGAATGAATGTGGTGTTTTGACATACAGAATGAGGTTAGGATAATGTGGTTTCAAAAGGCTGCAAAATGATGAGTGTACAGAGTCGAGAGGATGCATTATGGAGAATTACAAAACTGTGGATGTAACTGCTGGGCTGTGGAAGGTGAGAGTAAAGCCACTGAAAGCGTACAGGCAGAGGGCCTGGCAGTGTGGGAGAGGGGGCATTTCTGCACCTGAGCCTTGGAGGAGTGTGAAGGAGCACGTGCTGCTCTTCTGAGCGCACTGCGAACTCCACTCTGGCTACAGGCAGGAGTGCTCTCTGCCGCCGCTCCAGTACGGGAGATTTCATCAGGTATAGTTCTGCGTAACTGGCTGTGCAGAAGTAGCAATTTCTTGAACATAAATCAGAATTTCTCAGAAGGTTGGCCTCCACTGAAGTAATAAGTTACATGTAGCAAATGAGTAGTCCCCAGTTATAGAGTTATTGGCGTTATTACAGCATGCTTAGTAAGGTTTATATCTGTGATGAAGGTTTGTCATCTTTTCCCTCTTAAATGCCTGGTTTAGAAAGCTTAAGCTTTTGTTAACAATGAATTATCGCTGCTGAAGGAAAGTTACTGTCCGTCCCTGAGTGACTTTCATGAAAATTTTCTTCAGTTTCTCTTCTAGTTTTAAGTTGGTGGAAAGATTGTTCTTTTGTGGTTTTTTTTTTTCCCCCCAACATACTGAAGCAGTGGGTAGGTCTTTTACTTAGGAAAGTCATGGAGCTTATCAGAGGTATTGAGGGAGACAAGTTAGGAGGATATATGGTGGTAATTCCCAGGGTTCAGGTTGTCATCCTGCACACCTATGTGCTGCTGCCATCCCCAAGACATGTTCTTGATTTTGAATAGCAAGGCTGTTCTCTGGTATTTTTATCCAAGACCTGCGAAGTGCTCTGCCCTTTGCATGGCTGGGCTCTGTCACCTCCTTGCAGCGGTAAACCATTTAATTGTTGATAAGGTATGGTGTGATTGCTGAAACCTGCTCTTGTACTCGTGGGACTTCTTCCGTTGTCCCAGTGCAAGCCTAGCTTGCACGTGGGATGGAAGAGGAACAGAAGGAACAAGCAGTATGGTAGAGTCGTGCATTGGAAGGAGGCTGAGGGCAAACAGCTGTTCATCAGTTAAACACATTTTTTCTAGTTTTGCAGCAGGAGAGCTTTCACTGCTTATGTTTTACTGGTATTTGTGGAGTTCTGTTATTATGAGGGGAGGGAGAAGATGCCAATCTTAGGTTATTGGGGCTTTTTGTGCGTTTTTATTGGGTTGGACAGATTGCTTATGTTTTGCTGTGGTATGACATTTTAATAATGATTTCTTTTTAGTGCCCATTGCAAATCATACGGACACTAAAGCTGATACCACTAATGACATAGGGCGCAGTATCTTATATAAAATACCGCCTCACAGAAGAACTCAAAGGTTTGCATTAGTAGCCATTCGTTTTCCAGATACAATGCAAACTTACGACCTTTATGGTGTACACCATAAACTATTTGGAACCCGGTAGCCCGAGAGAGGAGCAGACACTCATGCCGTCTTTCTGTGTAGTGCAGCAGTGGTTAATCGTCCCTGCAAGCTTGGGTAGAAGTGTCCTGCTTCACAGGAGGGGGTTGTAAGGAGGGTGTGCTCCAGGGGGGGTTTGGGGCCGGTGTCTGACTCCTTGTTTTCTGAGAGGGTTGGAAGTGGGTAACTTTCCAAACAGGCCTAAGTCACTCTTTCCTTGTGAGGGATGGGAGTCTATTTATTGTGATGGGAGAGGACTGGGGGGGATGTAAGAGACATGAGAAAGGAAGAATATTGTTATAGATGTTTTCTGATACATATTTGTATCTTTGTTTATTAAAACGGAAGGGGCGGGTCGCTCTTGGTGCCGCCGGGCAGGGCGGGCCTCGCGGCAGGGTGTCTGCCATCCCCGTGGCAGCAGGGGCAGAAGGCGGCTGCCGCTGGGCTTCCAGCGGACACGGGGGAGCAGAGCTGCGAAACCAAACTGGGCTTCAAGGGAGGAAAAAAGATGGTGTTTCAGGACGCTGTTCATTCTGTGTGCAACGGAGGTCACTTTTCTGTCTCGTGGAGGTGAAACCTGCAGAGGGCGGATGGATGTGTGTGTGTTCCCAGAATTATCATGGGCTCCGCCATGGTAACACTGCTGGGTTTTTGCCTGGATTAAGCTGGAATCGTTTGGATACCAAAGGGAGAAGTTGGTGCAGCAGAGGCTGCCTGGTCTTCTGCCACCACTTCAGAGGAGTTGCTCTGCAGTCAGCAGAGAAGGGGAGAGCCGTGAAAACTGTCTATCACTGGAGGTCCCAAACTAAAAATTGCATTGGCTTTTTTTGGGAAAATTAATACAGCTCCGTAGTCTTCCTTTTAAACAAAAACAGGTGTTAGAAAATCAATATAAATGAAAGCATGTAAACAAACCAAAAGTGAATTTTAAAACCAGCACTTATGATCCTGTCAGCATCAAAAACAGGCATTAGCGAGAAATGCGAGGCATGAACTGCACGTTGAAGTTCTGCTCCGGGAGTCCATATAGTCCTAATAATGGTGTAGTTTCACAAACTCTTGAAAATAAAATTTCACCAACAAATCATTAAGAAGAAAGAAAGATCAAAGTGAGAAGAATATTCAGATTCACAGAAGGTGAAAATGTATTGCTATATTATAAAAAAACCTGACTCTTATTTACTCTTATCTGGAGAGCAGCCCTGCAGAAAGGGATCTGGGGGTGCTGGTCGGCAGCAGGCTCAGTGTCAGTCAGCAGTGTGCCCTGGCAGCCCAGAGGGCAAACCGCATCTGGGGTGCATCACACACAGCATGACCAGCCGGTCAAAGAGGTGATTATCCTGCCCTATTCAGCGTTGGTGCGGCCTCACCTTGAACACCATGTGCAGTTCTGGGCCCCACGATTTAAGAAGGATGTGAAGGTCCTTGAATGCATACAGAGAAGGGCAGCAAAGCTGGTGGAAGGTCTGGAAGGCATGTCCTATGAGGAGTGTCTAAGGACTTGGGCTGGTCTAGTTTGGACAGAAGGAGCTGAGGGGGATCTCATTGCTCTCTGCAGCTTCCTGAGGAGGGGAAGTGGAGAGGGAGGTGCTGATCTCTTCTCCCTGGGATCCAGCGATAGAACACGTGGGAATGGTTCAAAGCTGCACCAGGGAAGGTTCAGACTGGACATTAGGAAGCATTTCTTTACTGAGAGGGTGGTCAAACACTGGAACAGGCTTCCTAGAGAGGTCAGTTGCTTAACCTTAAACACTTCCAAGCCTGTCAGTGTTTAAGAAGCATTTGGACAACACCCTTAACAACATGTTTTAACTTGGTCAGCCCTGAGTTGGTCAGGCAGTTGGACTAGATGATCGTCGTAGGTCCCTTCCAACTGAAATAGTCTATTCTATTCTACTTGACAAATTATATAATTCCAGTTAGCCTTCACATTATATGTTTGTAAATTGACTGGAAATCAATAAAGCCTATAGTTTTAGTTAGTGAATACTGTTCTGTATCTACAGTGATTAAATCAAATTCACCTTTGATCCTTTTTTGAAAGATGAGGTAGGAGCTAGAGATCTTCCTTGGTGACTGGAAGACCCATGCTGTCCAGAAACTGTTCCACAATCTACTGAAACCATTTTTTTTAGCATGGACTTTGTCCCAGTACCAGTACCTGATTCCATCACACATGCAGTAGTAGGTGGGAGTTTTGTGTTGTCGACTGTGAGCTTTGAGCTAGATTTGAATATCCTCTAGAATTACAAATTACGTACCACATTCCTTTAAAAATTATTTCAACTGGTCTACAGCTATAGTGTATGAAAACGAGGCAATTGGGGTATAAAGAAAAGTATCATTGTTTGGACTTGGGGGTTAATTTATGTTAGCTGATATTTAAAATGAAAACTGAGAAAGGCAGATGTGGAGAAGGTAAAGTTAAAGGATTCTTTAGTTGTGGTTCCCTGGAAAATACGAGATTTTCAGAAAGTTAAGCAGAGCTGTTGTCTGTGGCGTATTTGAGTAATACTTCAAATAGTCAAGAGGTGACACATTTCAGTCGTTATGGCAATCACTCACTGAAATTGGTGGTGATTTTGGTCTTGGTTTACTGGATTGTAACGTATGAACTAAAATAGATGTTCCTATAACTATTATTTAACAGGCGAATAAAGCAAAAAGACTATTTGCTTTCAACTCCTAGCATTGTTTTACAGAAGAACAAATGGTTTCTTGTGAATTATTTTATGCAGTTCGATATATTATGAATTATTTTATTTTTTGTCTAAGAAACTAGAAGAGGTAAACTATCAACAGAAATTTAGATTTCTTTCCAAGTGCTGTATGTATAGAATAAAAAATGCAGAAAGTCCGTGCAGGGGACAGTTTACACTGTAAATGCATAAGGGGTCCTGTGGCATTGAGGGTGTAAGCAACTGTTCTGATACAACGTAGGGAGTTTGTTTTAAAGCTAGTAGTGGTCATGCTGTATTAGTGATAGCCTGAGGATGTAGTAGAGTAAAGTCTGTAGGAGGAGGGAATTTTTTTAATAGGACTGACTGGCATAGCTGGAAGAGCTTTGGGGCCTGTAGGCCCTTTACTGTTTCTGAAGTAGAAGCAACAGACTGAAAAGCAGCTGGAGAGCACTTGCCTCGAGCTTGTTGGTTGTGTGTGTGTCAGTCAGACCATCAAAGGGAAGTTTGTTGGTACCTGCGAGGCAGAAAGGTGGTAAGGTGCGGTTTTCTTGGGGAGAGGCAGAGAGGTGACTTGTAGCCTGTGCCACTTGGAGAGATTTGTTCAAAGGGAGGGAGATTACAGTATAAAACGGATATCTTACTGAGAATGATTTTTGATACCTGGTAGAATTATGGATTTTAGTTTCTAGGTGCCCCATAGACGTTCTGCCGCTTGAGAACGTTCAGTTCCCTTGACAGCCAGGACAGTGAGGTTGGAGATCAGGGGTAGAGCAGTGATTTTGAAAGAAATACTCCACAGCTTGTTTTGAAGGTGAAATTGAAACTGAGCTGAAATCTCCTGAGTTCTTGCCTAGTGCTTTATTTATATGACTATTCTTCCTCCCAGATGAAGATTAGGAACAGTTCAAATGTCAGTCCTGGCCAACTATAAGAAACTAATAATGTGCAGCTCAAGAAAGCAGAGTATTTTGCTCAGTTAGTGTAAAGAAAGCTTGACATTTTGGTGAGGAAGCTCAGCCAGCCCTAAATAAACATGATTCCTTTTTGTAATACCAGATGCCCAAATAAAAATAGAAAAGCTTCATCAACTTTCTTTTGAACTATATAAGCTCCTCTAAAGTGTATCCTACTAAAATTTCTAATAAACCAAACCAGTGCTCCCTCAGAGACTTATTGAGTTCATATTGGGGTAGAATTAATAAGTAGTTTTAAAATAAATTTTCCCAGTGTAGTTTATATAAAATCAGAATAAATAGTTAACAGTGCATAATCTTTTCAGTTTTGAAGTTGTAAGAAACAGTTCAGAACTAGATGGAAAAAATAATTTCACCAATTATGATCAAATCACCTGCATGCACCTTGTGTCCCATGCCTATCATTTCTTGCTCTTCTTTTATGACCCTCATTAAGGATACAAGGAAGAAGAATTCAGCTGGCCCTCATACCTAAAGGCATGCAAGGCTCAAGCTGCTCCTAAATCACTGTTTGAAAACCAGAATGCAGTAAGTACTCACTTGTTACTAATGGTGTCGAAAGTTGCTAGTATACTCATGTGTGGTAGAGGCTCACAGCACATTTCAGTGATGGCAGACCTGAGACCTGAAATTTAAGATAAAAATGTTTACAACAAATTCAATAACAATCTCCACTTCAGTTCACCTCTGCAATCCTGATCCATTAATTTTTTACTAATCTGTTGAAACATCTGATCTGGCATGTTCAGAAATGGTATATTAAATGAAGTTTAAGACTTGCTATTAGTACTGTCTCACGCGCCATAATGTTGTGGAACAAGTACGGTCTTTCAGAGATAATATCCAAGACAGAATTAAAACCAACACATTTAATTTTAGCAGCATGTTCAGGGCTTTTTTATTTCATAAACCACGAGTCTCTGTGTTTGAGCATCTCTCATGTCAACTAATTAGGCTGCTGCCACTCTTTTGGGGCAGCTAATTGGGAAACTTAGAAATGACGTAAAAATATTGATTGTGGACACTGGGGAGATTTCTGGTTTTATAGCATTTATCTTCAATTAAATGTCTTTCTCTATGTAGACAGTGATTCCGTCGGGATTTCGAGTGGGGATGAAGCTGGAAGCTGTAGACAAGAAGAACCCGACTTTCATTTGTGTTGCTACAGTAACAGACATGGTGGACAATCGTTTTCTGGTTCATTTTGACAACTGGGATGAGAGTTATGACTACTGGTATGATGTTTTTGTTTTGTATCCTAGTGAAATGTATCAAAAATGTGTTAGCTTTAAGCACTATTTTCTGTGATACTTTCCAGACTGTCGATACAGTTACCATACCAACTTCTGCTAGATCTGTAATCATGGCCACCAAAGTATGTCTCAGTGGCAGACTGGAGGAATCATATTTCCCATGTCAGGTTGCACATAAAAAATTTCGAGATTGTGCTAAGTAAGTGTTTGTGTGTGCTGCCACATCTGGAGTTGTGGATTAATTTCTCATTTCAATGACATCGTATCTCAATTACATAGGTTGATATCTTCAGTGAAGAATATGCACCATGATAATGTGACTAATTGTACTTGGAATTAGGTTTACATATAGTTGTAAATTGAAAGAAAGGCTGCATTTTTTCATAAGGTTATTGAACCACTTACGTTGCTCAGTCCGAACCTTAGCATCTTCTGTAAGGCATCAGGATAGTGGCAAAACCTGGTTTTAGTCTTTTGTGTTCTACATTCCTCTGAAAATTGGGATCCTGCTATCCTGACCTGTGTTAGAGATGACCTTTCTGCATGTTGTATGGTGCAGGGGCTTTGTGTATCTATATATAGAAAAGTCAGTGGATGGAGCAGGACATGCTACGAGCATAAAGATACTGAAGGAAATTCAGGCTTTGGCTGTCACAGTGCAGGTTTGTATTTGCACTTGCATCTTCTTTTGGCAGATCATTTAGAGCAAAGTAATACACCTTACATTCTTTAAAGAGTAAGTTACTGTAAGTTACCTACGTCTTGGGTTTGGCAGTGGCAACTTAATTGTATAGCTGAGCCTGTAAAAATAAATTAAGAAAGTTTTCTTTATCTGTATTTGATGACTGCTTAGGCACTACGTGAATGAGGATGATGTGAAACTATTATGTAACTTCAAATCTTTGTGAGTCCATCTCTTGAAATAATAATTGCATGGGCTACACGACAAATAAGCTGTAGGAGAACTAAATTATTGAAGCAGCAGTGAACAGGCATTTTGGTGAAGTCAAGAACTGAATACCAAGATAATAGGCCATGAGTCAAAGACCAGAAATATTAGTGATTATTTCCATGAAGAAGTAACACAGAACATGCATTTCCTCTACAAGCAGCAGGAAACTGGGGACTGGGAAAGGTATTCTGAATTTCCTGATATTTGAATGTTCACTAATAACAGTTATGTCATTAATTAATAATGAAAACAGCAGTTAAGGCAAGGCTTTTAGGGCAAACACAATGCAATATAACCTGTAGTTTGTTCAGAGATGGCATAGGTCTCTCTCTAAAACATTGCACTATGTATAGCAGACATACACTGAATTTCAGGCTTGTTATTCAGTGTCCATGTTCCTTCCATGTTCCTTCCATGTCAACAGGAATTTTGTCCACCAATCTTCTCAGAAGAGGGAAAAGCAGTTTTTAAGTACATAACCAGGCTTTACATTTTTGCAGTCATAGTATTCTGAAGTGGGTTCTCTGAATTTCATATGTAGAATACATTAAATAATACCTTCTTAAAGGATGAGGGAGAATTGAAGTAAGAGATCACTGGAGCTGTATTTATACTGAAGCCAAGCTGAAGATTGGTTCTTTTGGTGAAATCGTAAAATACCTTTCTGGAAGGAGCAGGAAGATGCTGCTGGAAATACTGTGCACGGAAATTAAATTTTGAGTGGCGTGGCCTACCTCTCTGCATTGCTGTGATTGAGAACAAGAGTGAATAGAGGAGGAAGGAAAGAGAATGGGAGAAAAGAACAGCAAACGAAAATAGCAGTGGAATGTCTGATGAAAAGAGAGCCTGAAAATGCATCCTGAATGCATCCCACTTATATTTTTAATTTTAGATACCAGGTTTGTAGGGGACTTAAAATATCTTAGGTGCATAAGTTTCATATTACCAACTGGTATCTGTAGCTAAAAATGAAAAGTTCTGTTGGGATACCCAGAGCGGAACCTCACAGTTTCCCTGTGCCTGCATGTAAGTTTCAATCTCAGAATTATAATGAAGGAGAAATGATGTATTTAGTGTATGTAGTTGATTATTGTCAAACAAGTACCTTTTTTTTTCTGTATACCTTTTGTGATTTAGTTCATTTGAGTAGATTGAACTTTCTCATTGAGGTTAAAAATTCTTTCCTCTTCTTGGATAACTAAAAGGCAGTTGGCTGATTTTACTGGACTTCAGGCAACAGAAATCTATTACCATCGCCTAAGCTTTTTTAGGCTTCAGGCTTTCAGCCTGAAGATACTCTTCCTGACTTTTTCCTGAGCATTAGAAAATACGTTAATGGTCGAAAATAAGTACCCTGGCCAGAATTAGTCATTACTACGGCTCTTTAATGCATGGTGGCGATACTTTCAGTGTATTATAAATCTCATTAAATTGTCCTTTGGCAGTGGCTTTTAGAGGGAAGAAAAGTGAACAAAATTGACAAATTTAAGACTTTCCTTCAGGAAGGAGAGTTTTGACCTATACGATGCAAGCCATCAGGTCCTTTCCATCTGTCCCATCTTTTTTGATGAAACAAATAATACTTCTTTGAGAGCCGAAGCCATTCCCTCTGAGTGGAATTTCCAAATTTTCTTATGGGTGTCTGAATCTGGAAATAGCATTTGGGAATCTTTTGATAATGTCTGAACTATGAATTAACTACAGGTCCACACTGGCTTTCAATTCTCCATTCTCTGGCATCTGTTCTGCTTACACACAGATTTATGTCGCCTCAGCTTCTTAATTTTTTTTTGTGACGAAATGCAAACACAGCCAGAGCTTGTGCAGGAGGTGAAGTTGTGCTGGCTTGTTGCTGCTTGCCCACAGGAGAGATGGAGCGATGGCCATGCTGGACATGCTGCAGCCCAAACTCATTGGGTCAGAGGGCTCCGGCTGCCCTCATCCTTGACTTGGTCTGAAGTTCCCCTGCAGAGAAGGTACTACAGTCAGCTTTTGGGATCACTTACCAGGAGTGTGAGAAAATACGATGTCCCATGCTTCACTCACCGTTCTGTTCCTGTCCATCTTGCATAGAAAAAACGATTTCTAAAGCGCCTCATGAAGACAAATCAGCTTTTGATTTTCTGAACCATTTTCTGATCTGAGTTTTGTAACAGACTGGATTTTGGTGTGAGACTAAGGAAGAGGCCAGTTCTGCTCTCCACCAGCATCTGCTGCTTTGCTAGCAGCCAAGTCCTTAAAAGTTGTGCTCTGCTTGTTTCATTTTTGAGATAATTAACTTTGCTCCACTCTCTATTTGAAAGGAACAGTCTTTTTGAAAGGGTTATATTATGTCAAAAAAGAAGATAAAACAATCTTAAAGAACCGTGAGTCACAGTGCATGCTTTTAACTATTGAAATGGATAATGGACCATTATCTGACCCTAAAGCTCTAAAAATTCATGCAAATCACCATGCAGCTGTCTTATCAGTGTTCAAATAGAAAATATGGTCATGTGGCTTGCTGTACCACCTCTGGACGCATACCATAACCTCAAAACCCCACATTTTGGGAAGTCCTGACCTAAAATAATACCAGCTTTACACATGTCAATGGTGAAATATTCTCACTTATGCACTAGATGGGGCTGCAGGATGGTTTCTGTGTTTTTCTTTGTTTTTTTTTTCTTCTTTTTTTATGCACAGTTAGATGACTGACATCTCACAATCAAGAAGTTGTATAAGTAGCATTCTCGAGGGCATATTATTATTTACGGGTATAACGCATGTGAGCATGAGTGGTTTTTGATAGATAACATTTTCATTACAGGTTGTATCTACATTTAATAAAGTGAAAATCAAAATATCAAAAGGTTTGTTTCCTCAAAAGGGAAAATCGGAAATTATTTCAAAAGGGAAAATCGGAAATTATTTCAAAACAGAAAATGAGTATAACACATACAGCTTATTTTAAAGAAAATGCCGATTACTAAATAAAACCTCTGTCCAGATCTTCAGATGGAGACCCATTTGGGAAAATATTTTTCTAAAAGAATTTAATATTCTTTTTTTTAACAGTGAGCATTATTCATGTCTGTTGATCTGAATTTAATGAGCTCTATATATGAAACAGATTTTTGGGAAAAATTAACAGGACAGCTGAAAGTGACCAACAGAAGAATACTAAGTCTTCTTCCGTATCTGAGTCTCCCATTGGGACGTGCTGTGCTGCCGCGAGTTAAGGATTGTTGAACTGCACACGTGTTCCTTTCATGCAGAGTGGTGCATGCACCAGGGGCTCACGTTGTCAGCTGCCCTTGGCTTTCCTTATGGCAGAATTTCTTCCTGGCCTTTTACACCATGTGGTGCGTCCCTGCTTTGACGTCTTTTCTAAGATGTAGTTAAGCTGTCCCAAACTCAGCGGAGCTGCCACTTCTTCTGTCCCTCTGCGTGGCTCTCTTACGGGTTCAGCTGGCGCACTCTGCTGCTTTTGGCTCCACTTCAGCTTCCTGGATTAGCTTCAGTTTCCAATATGGATAATAGATGTCTTTTTCTGTCTGCATGTTCTCACCCGACAGAAAGAATGGGTCGCAAGTGGCATGAATTGTGTGGACATTATAATCTTGCTTTATTAGTTGAGCATGCGTGTGTCACCACTCCACTGTTTGGTAGAAGGTGGTGGTGCTCTGCTGCAGTCCAAGGTAGGTGTGGAGGTGCAAAATTCTTCAGCTCCTGCTAGTGGCGGTAACCTTTTTTGGCCTAGCAAGCATCCTCACAATTCACAGATCATCGTGTTTTATGAAGCGCATGAGCCGGGTGATCTGCCTTCTGTTTTGGAACAAAGGAGATAAAAAGCTGTGGGACGCAGCAAATTGATTGTGAAAAGTCAGAGTAGCCTTTAGCATTCCAGCTGACAAGTCTTGGGCTTAGTCTGATAGACTATTGTTGTTTTTCCAAACTAGGTATGTCCATGAAATAACAGCACATTAAAGCATAATAGTTTTACTTTAAATTGTGTGTGACTTTTACTGATCTCTACTTTTTATTGTTAAATGGACTGTTAGAAGCTAAAAGGCTGTGTGAAATCAGTAGGTAAAGATGGACTGCATGACCTGGTTTTGCTGGAGCAGGGGTGTTTTTTTTTCCTGAGGCCACCATGGTTACAGAAGTTTCTTATAGGCTCATCTGTAATGACTGGGTTTTTCTTTTAAAGCAAATCACCCACAAAATGTTGTGGGTGTTTTATAGTGCTATTCTGCAGTGCTGTGGTGTGTAGCACTCGTTGCTACATGTTCCATGTTCACTCCTATTGCTGTAATGTCAGAGCATGTTCCATTGCAACATACCTTGGTCACTTGCTGCTTGTTGAATCTTCAAGGCAAGAAGTGTGTGCACTGGCATTTACTTTTCATCATTTTAAAAAAATGTATGTTCAAACTATGTTTGAAAAAGCAAAACAGAACAAATGCATTTAGAAGGTTTGTCCTGGTTAAGTGTTTTTACACGTCTACCTCATTATTTTAAGTATAATACTGATAATACCATAATGACTCATGAGCATGGGTCTTGTTCCCAAATTTAACTCAGGAGACTTTTGAAAACAATTTGTTGGACTTTACTCCAAAACATTTCAGGAAGTAAGAGGATATGTCCTTCCAGTGCAGAAGGTACCTCATCCACGTAAAATTCTTCCATGTAAAACTCCAGCTTGAGAGGGATAGAAGAGAGAAGTGCTGCCCCCCCTTGCTCATTAGCTTCTCTTCACAGTTACAGTAAAGAGAAAG
Source organism: Calonectris borealis (assembly GCF_964195595.1). Classification (NCBI taxonomy): domain Eukaryota; kingdom Metazoa; phylum Chordata; class Aves; order Procellariiformes; family Procellariidae; genus Calonectris; species Calonectris borealis. The sequence goes on from NC_134314.1 coordinate 62,287,158, forward strand.
GAAGAGGACAGAGGGAGCATGAAGCACTCATCTTTTCTCTGGTTTGTTTGGGGCAAAGCGTTTCTAGGAGTCAGATGCTGAGTTTTAACAGTGCAAAATTATCACGAAAGTCCTTTTGCTTCCTTTTATTAATGGCAACTTCAGTGATTTAGAGAGTACCTGGTGTGATACTATAAATACTAAATACATACCGTATAGCTTTATATATTGTAGTAGGACAAAAGGTTGGTATCTTGAAGTGAGTTGAATCCTTGGCTATTGTCAGAGCCATTACCGAATCTATCAAAGGTAGGTTTTATCTGCTAGAAATTGATCTGTTTGGCATCATTACAAAGAAATACTAGCAGAGCTGTTCCATACATAAAGCCACAAGATAATGGTAGTAGGTTGGCCAATATTTTTCATCGTTAGTGCTTGACTCTTTTTAGTAGAAGGCTAGAGGAGTGCTTGTTGTGAGACTATGCTTCTGAGACACCCAACCTGCATTTCTGTTGTTGAAGTATATCCATACTGAATTTTAGACATCATGTGAAATTACTTTTCAGATTTAAAAAAAAAAAAAGTGTTATTCTCTCTATTCCAAATATGATGTGCTCCTTCATTTTTCTTTTATGCAGCACAGGTTCAAAACTGCAATGTGGTAGTAGCCCAGGATTCAGTCTACAGTTTTTTCTGTGCTGTGTTTCCTTTTGCAATCCTTAAAACATGTTTGTGTTCAAGATCTGCAGACCTAGCATTTTGATCTGAGCCTTAAGACGTTAGGGTGCCTGCTAATTTACCTTCAACTTCTTCTTCTGTCATGCACAGTTCATTGCACCCTCTGTAATTAAGTATTATCAACATGTGATATTTTTAAAAATATATAAATTAGTACTGCTAATTAAGGGAACTTAATTAATATGAACCTCCAGCATGCTAATACTTTCTGGGTAGATAATGATTATTTTATAACAATCAGGGAGAGCAGACCCACTATTCAGGTATTTTGCACTAGTAATTCCTGGGTTGAGGGGAAAGGGAGAGAATACATGTTACTCTCCAGCCTAACAGTTGAGACATTGACTTCAGAGAGGGATTAAATAGAAACTGGATAACAATGAGTGTTTCAGTATTTTATGCAATGATTATTGTATATGAAGTACATGTCTTCATGCATGGGTGCTCTCTGCTTGTCTTCTCATTAAATATTTGAGAAGTGTTGGGAAAGCAGCATTCCTTCAGCAGGAGGGAGAGACGGTGTTTCTGTTTAGACTACTGCTTGGCTACTTAAGCTTGGTTTCTTGATCCCTCCCTGGGGAACGGGGAATGAAGGCCTTAGCTGCTTCAGCTTGCTCTGGCTGCAGTTTGTTGGCCTCAGTGGGTCCTTGGAGTGAGTGAGGCACTGGGCTCGTGGCCACTGGAGAGATGGAAATGCTGATGGGATTCTCTAGAAGAGAGAGGGCGCGTAGCTGGGAATATTTAAGGTCAGCTACTGAAGCATCTTTAGGGTTAGGAAATAGTGCACTGTAATACTGAATTTATCTAACTAAAGAAATTAGCTGGGACAGGCTCCTAAGAGAAGCAAGGTCCCTAAGGACGGATCGTTATGAGGATTATATGGTTATATATGAGTTTCCAGCTAAATAGAGGCAAACAGTACGTTTGCACAGTGTAGTGCAGTGCCGTGCAGAATAATGCTAGCTCTTTGTGTAAGCATGAAGATCCTTAGTCACCCTGACTACATAAGTACTATCTACTACTTTAAAAAGCACTGTTAATTGTTCAGCCAACTCAAAAACAATCATTAAGTATCGATGTAGACATAGCGATGGTGCGTTTCACAGCAGAGTCTATGGCTTTTTACTTTTCCTGTAGATCAGTCTTACTTTTTGCCTTTCCTAATAGTACTGAGTGATAATATAATAATTGTAGTATATACATTATATATTATATACACTATATGTTATATTGTACATAATATATTACATTATGAAATAATATAGCAATATGTAATAAAATTATATAGTCCTATAGATGATAATTTAATAATACTGAGTGTTTAAACAGTTTTTCTCTCAACTGCTTTTACATCAATTTTACATCAATTTTACATTACGTTTTTGCAGTGTGTGTCAGTTTTTTGTATTGGTAACAAAACTTGATAGCACCCACTGCTGCTCTCTTCTAAGCACAATGCAACTGAACCAGTGAGCACAGTGAGAGCGATCTCTCCTTGCTTCAGACAGATGCCAGCACGTGTCAAGTGTAGCTCACCCTGCCTCTGTTAGTCTTCTGTGGTTCTTGTGGCATGCCACAGGCAACAGCACTAGTGCAAAAATTGATACACATGACACAAAATATGGGAAGTTGTTAGTCCCCTGAGTAAGACAGTTTGATCAGCTATTTTAGAGCAATTTGCAGTCTTGGATCACTGACTAGTTCTGGATTCTTTCAGGCAGTTTCGAGTGTAAAATGCTATTTTTTTCTTTTTTGCTGACAGTTTTTCTCAGACGTACTTTGCATATGTGCTGCTGGGTTATAATAACATGTTTATAGCTCCATTCAAACCACTCAGAATCTGGTTTTGAATTTTTACGAGTATTGACAATGCATTGCAGTTATGCATGATTTTCTAATCTGCTTCCAGGTGCAACTTGGATCATTAATCAGTCTTTAAGCTTTTGGTTTAAATTTTTGGTCTTGGCATTGCAAAAGCCCATCTGTCTTTGATGGGATTACTGTGTTCTTGCAACCAGCCAACATGTTTCTGTCAAGAGTCTCTACATGTCAATTTTTCAGGTCCAGCATTATAGATTCTCAATGGAGATCTACCACTGACTTAAAGGACTTGATTTTTTGATCATCCAGTGAAATTGTAAATAAAGCCTTATCTTCTTTAGGTGGAAACAAGTCTGTGTTAAATGCATTCGTATGTTCAGGTTATGTTTGCAGTTTAAGTGTAAGTTAAAGATGTCATAGGTTATTTGGAATTTGTTAAATCTTTTTTGTATTTCTTGTTTTCTAAGAGTAATAGGATGTCTGAAGAACTGCATTATCAATCACCTTTTTTCTCCCCTCCAGGTGTGAGGCAGCTAGCCCACATATTCATCCTGTTGGATGGTGTAAAGAACATAAAAGAACTCTCATCACCCCACCAGGTTTGTATCTTATTACACATCTGAAAGATTTAAGGAGGTTATAGTCAGCTAGCAGCATTAAAACTTACAATAAACTTATTGTTACCGCTCCTGAATTTTTCTTTCCGTAATTAAGAATTGGTATTTGGGGAGTTCTGAATTTTTTTACAGGACATAATATATTGAAAGTACGATGGACATTAGGTGTTAAGTATGCACATGTATGCTGCTTTAATAGAGAGGCATGTGTCCATGAAAGATATGCCTTGGAATCTGAACAAGTTTGTATTTTTGGCTGAATGTATTCACTTATTCTAAGACTCAGATTGTGAAAGTGCTAATAAAACAAATTCCAGGTGTGTGAGATTGTTGCATAAGAAAAACACCTTCATGTGAACTAAATATGCAAAGTAAGGGGTTGATGAGAAGATTGCTTTACGTGATCAAGGAATCAAACTTGTAAGTGTTCTTTGGAAGGGAGGAAAACACGAGAGAGACGATACAGAAGAATGAAAGCGTATTTATTAGTACGAAATACAAGAAGTCCTGTTTTTCAGGACTGTTGTGTATATCTGGATGACCTAAATGCCCTGTTGCAGAAACTGCATCTGTGGTCTGAGAACATGGAAAATTTTAATTGGTTAAAACCAACTTTGACAGAAATTCTAATAGCCAGCAATCTTGAAAAGTCATAAGCAATCTGTCTGTCAGGAGGTTAATTACAGCCTATTATTCAGTGAAATCCCTTTTAAAACAAATCAGAATTGGTTTTGTTCTGTTCTAGATTATGAATCATAATGTTTAAACTTCAAGTTAAACTTCTAGTGCAGATTAAAGGCGAAGGACAGACACTGCCTTTTTTTTAAGAGCAAAGCTGTCTTTGTGTTTCTTGCATGAAGTGTTTGTAAACATGACACTTTCTCAGAAAGGCAACATCTTCTTTGATGATGTCTGTAAATTATTCTTACAGTAAATGTCCAGGCAATTTTTTTAGAAATTTAGTTAAAACAAATTCACTGAAAGAATAGCAAATAGTCAGGTGTGCTCTACTGTGGTACAAAGCTATCACTGATTAGATTGTGTTTGCCAGTAAATTACTGTTTATAAAATACAGGATTAGGCTTGTAATACTTGAATGAATTTCTTGAATTAAGTGGACAGATTTTTCCAGTCCACGTTATTAACATTCTCATATCCAAAGCAATTGTGACTTTTTCTGCTAGCTACTCAGTATTGTGTATGAGAAGACTGTTGGGTTTTTTAATCTACATGGTGAATGTGTCAGAGACAATTTAGAATAGCCTTTCCTGTAATTATTTTATAAATCTGAAGCATAAATCAGAACAGTATTATAAAAGTGTTAGCCATTCTGTAAATTAGACATCAGTTTTGGTTTTTGCACTGCAATGTTTAATTTTGCTCATATTTCTTCTGTGCCAGATTATCCACATGCTAAACATTTTTCTTGGGAGAAATATTTGGAAGAAACTAGTTCATTACCTGCACCTGCAAGGGCTTTTAAAGTGGTGAGAAAATCCGTATATTTTTTCATGCTTTTAAGTGCATATAATTAATTAGTTTAAGGAGAGAATACATATATGGTGTTCCTATGTTTCCAAATGTATCCAGTTAATTAGTTGCATAATAGGTGGTTTATTTTTATGCAAGTTTGTAGTTCACTGTTAGAAATCAGATTATTATTATTATAAATCACCATTACTTTATTGTTTTAATTGTTATAAATGGGATTAAATGCTACACAATATTGCTAATGAATGTAATTTGCTGTGGGAAATCACTGCCTAGTTATTAAAAATAATGAGATAGCTACTGAGTCATCATAACATATTTTGAACGTACGTACTTCTATCCGTACATTTTAAATGGTGCAATAAATAAAGTGAAAATGTAAAAATGATTGTGGGAGGTCAGTCTGGTTGCCCATCTAGTCAATTGTCTCTGGCAGTAGCCGAGAGAGTTTGTATTTAATATCCTTCAGTAGAATTTTTCTTCTGCGAGCTTGTGACTAGAGCCCATGGGCAGCATCCACAGGCAGCTCCCCAACTTAACTATGGTGTTTGTGGGAACATCCTTTTCTTTTAGCTTTGTACTTGCTAGTTTCTTTCAGTGACACCCATCTTTCTTGAGCTCTTGGGATTTCAGTGAGGAAAGTGGACTGGTCAGTAGTGCAGAAAGGATTGCTGTTAGGAGCCAGCATCAGATGGCTGGTAGCTCCCAGCCCCTTGTCTCAGCGTGCTGAAGCTGGTTTGCCTCAGCTTTTCCGATTAGGGTCACTAATTCTGAATAACACTTTGCTAAGAGCTGGATTAACAAAAGCAGAAATGTGGTGCTTATAGCAGTTCCTGGGGTCAGTAGATCACCAGAGTTTATTACTGACCTGCAGTTTGTCACCCCGAAATGCATCTGGCTTAGTGACGTGTCTCAATCTTACATTCTCGGCAAGAATACTCGGAGCAAGGCTTAGGAAGGTGTTTGGTTATATCTGCGAAGTATTGTCTTTGGCAAAACAGTGCAGGGCTGTGACCTTGACTACATGAAGCTAAAAGCAAACATTTTCTTTTTCTCTCAGAGCATCCATGTTTTAATTTCTCCCCCTGGGGTTCAGGGAGCAGCCACCTCGCAGGGATCGGCAGTGGGAATGCCCCACCAGTGGCCCACAGGGTCCTCCGGGCAGCAAGGTCTGTCTGGTTGTGTCTGCACCAGGAAACTGAACGGGACATGCCACAAGCGTGCAGGCATTGACAGCACTAAACGGGGAAGAGCGCTAGCTGGCCTGGCTCGACACTGTTCCAGAAACCGTACTAGCAGAGAGCAGCTGGGGATGGTGTAGGTCCCAAAAGGTAGCTTAGACAAGGCCATTCGGCTTTGAGGATGGAGGGGAAGGAGAGCTTGACTGCATTGGGGGTCAGCTGTGCTCTGTCTTTTGGTTTCCCAGCCAGAGAAAATCACCTCCCTGCTTTCTGTACTAATGTAAATGGTAACCCTATTAATGCTAATTGTGATAAGCAATAAGAAAGCAGATTTAATGGGAATAAAATGCTGATTGTGTTGGAGTTCGGGTGAAGTCTTCCTGAGACAGTCACAGTATTTTATATTGTATTATGGGAGAAAATAGAGTTCTTAAGCTGCAGCTGAGGAAAAAGCACCGATGTTCTGGAAAGTCTTAGAGGGACAGATATGTTATTTTCCTAGAAACCTAGAATAAAAAACATAACATGTCTTGTGCATATGTTCCTTTAAAATGGAAATAATTTTTGCTTTAGATTTCATAGCTGTAGATGGCAAAGATAAAATCCGATACTCCTAACAAAGACACCTTTTTTTGCCAAAGTAGTATTACAAAACAGGTATTTGGTGGTGTTTGTTCTGAGTGAGTATTTACTGTTATACTGTGGATTAGTTGTGTTTTCAGTAGGAGACTGAAAAAGAAGCGAAAACACATACTAAAGAAACACAAATATGTTTCCTGTAGACAATTTCATAGACATTTCAGGCTGCTGGTATGTAATACTTCATTCAATACTGCATTGAAACTGTTGGCCAAGGTCTCTGGGAAAACTTTTCTAGAGAATTTAGGAAAAAACCCAACTGATTTAAAATAAAGATCCTTGGATGGGTTGAATCCAGTCCATTCCAGGAGAACCTGGAATCCCAAAGTAGTTACTTTATTTCTCTAGTTTAATAACACTGGTTTGAATGATTTTTTTATACTTGGATTTGTTGGAGGGGGAGGGCAGATTTGAGAAAATGAAGGCAGAAAGTTTTCTATGGATTTTTTGTACTTGAAAATTGTGTGAGATTTTTGAGGGTTTTTTCTGTTTCACATAATACTATTCTTCTTTTCTAGAAACCTTCTCATGGCTTTCAGAAAAACATGAAACTTGAAGTGGTTGACAAGAGAAATCCAGTATTTATCAGAGTAGCCACCATCGTAGATACTGATGACTATAGAATAAAAGTAAGTTTCTCTGTCTTACTGTACTATCCTGCTTGAATGACTGATGAGTACTTTGTAAAACCAAAATCCTATAGTTGTAAAATTAAGCACAGGAAGAAATGAGTCACATTGCTGTGTCCTGCTAAGCTTTTGCTCATCCTTTTCACTGATTAATATGCATATAATTCTTTTGGAAGGGGTTGTTTTATTATCCTCTTAGTTACATTCGCTGACGTAGGTAATTAGAGAGCAGAGTTGAATATATTGGAAAATTGCTTTGGGAATAGTTGATAGAAGACAGTTGTCTATCAAGAAATGTGATGATTTAATATCAAGTGTTGAAGGGCTGCTATGATATTTGTATTAGGGCCCATAAAATATTTGGCCTGGGTTAATTGAATCTGTCTCTATAAACTTCCAGGGAGAGGAGACAGATATAAGTGAGAGATGAAAAAATAATCTTGATCTCTTGTGCTTTGTCAGTGACTTCTGCAATTCTGAAGTTTATATTAATTATGGACTTTAGATTGGATTAATCTCAGATAATGTATTTTTAAGAAATTGCAGTTTTCCAGAAGTTGTATACTTGAATTATTTTTCTTTTATTGTACAAGACCGGTTTACGCTCTGAAGCCCTTAACTGTTAGAAGGGCTAGCATATTCCAGACATCCAGTTAGATGGATATGAAGGATATTTGTGTTTGCAGTTTGTACAGATTTATTAGGCATACCTGGTATTTCAAGCAGGAAATGCAGCTGACATTTCATTTTGAATCTGAATTAACTGGTGGTAGGGAGTCATCGGATCTAATACCTTCATACCTACACATTTTCTATCTAAACTTTAGGTTGGTCATGCAAAAAGAAACCCCAAACAAAAAAACCCCACCCTCTCCAGTCTGATTTATTAAAATGACAGGTTTTATAACTTCTAGGGTGGTAATTTGACTCCATAGCATATGTTGAAAGAGCTCCTTTTGTATGTATCTGTGTGTACGTGCATCCACACATGCGCATGTGAGATATCTGAGCTGTTTACTAGTACAGAGCAAGATATTTAACTTTCGCCTGAAAAAAACACATGTATAGTCCATACTGGTGATTTTTTGGGAAGTCGCGTACTTCATTTTCTCTTCAGTTTCAACTCCTTGTCCTGTATAGCCTGATTTTAGTAAAATTGTGGATAAAAGCCATTTTTTTAGTCCTTTGCTTACTGCTCTGCTCTTCTTAAATCCTGTTCAAACAGGAGATTAAAAAATGTTCAGATTTTTGATTTTTCTGAGAGAGAAAGAAAGCAGAAATTCATGCTTAATTTAAATATTAATGTGAGAACTAAACTTGTCCTGCTTTATTGCTGGGATTTGAGCCTGATGATATAAGACATAGTAAACAACCACATGACACCTCTCTCTCTACTTCAGTGAGAGTATGCCTGGGTCCAGAATCTAATGTACATGTATTTTCTGTGTAACCTCAATAGTTCTCTTAAAGTGACTGCTCTAATGGACATGTAATTTTTAGAGATTACTTAGGGAAACTGATTTCATAGAGAATTTTTCTGATCTAAAATGTATTGTTCTCCTTTTTGATTTTAGGTCCATTTTGATGGCTGGGATAGTATTTATGATTATTGGACTGATGTAGATAGCCCTGATATCCATCCTGCAGGCTGGTGTACAAAAACCGGACACCCTCTTCAGCCCCCACTTAGTAAGAGAAATCACATTGTAATGTAATGATGTTAAAAGGATATGCAAAATAATGTAAATGTGACATTTAGTGCAAAATCAACAGTCAGTAATTAATCATTTTTTAGTAGATAGCTTTATTGACCCTTACTGTAATGGAAGTACAATGTTTCTCTGTATGCATAAGAACCACAGTCAAAACCTGAAGTAATGATAAAGATCTGTTGTGTAAAATCCTGGCCCTGTGGAAGCCAGTGATGAAACTGCTGTGGCTCTCAGTAGGGATAGGGTATCACTCTTAAAATCTTCTGTCCACATCCTCTTGAAGGTTAGTGTGCTTTTTAGCTTAAACTTTGAGTCCAGACTGCATGGAGAAGGCACTCCTTTCAAATGCTGTGGCAAATCCTCAAAACCAGCTAACTTCCTTTTCTTTTTCAGCTGAGCAAAGAGCAGTTAATGGTGTCCACATTGAAGATAAATCTAACAGGAGCATGATACCAATAATAATACTGTATTTACTGGCTTGCCCTCTCTGGGGCTTTTGTTTTACTTGTTGAAGAAGTGGGAGGTCTGTCGTAAATGGGACTGAAAGTTGCAGGGAGAAGAGACTTTTGTGGTAAAGATATCCCTGCCTATGCCATTGTGGTTTTGGATAATGGTAGTGGAATCACTTCAACCAAACTTTGAACAGATGATTTTTAATTGAGTGCTCTTCTCTGGGATTGTTTTATATTGTGACTCTGAGGTATGGTTTCCACAAGTGCTGAGTGTTCACAGCTGTAACTGAGATCAGAAAGAGCTGTGCTTGGAAAATAAGAAATGCTGAGCAATGCCAAGTACTCTGAAAAAATGAAATGTAAAATAAGTGGGATAAGGCACACACAGATTGTGTGAACGTGTTACCTGAAAATCTTAGTACCTCAATTCAGCGTCTCTAAAATGTCAAGACGAAATGTTTCCTATCAAGAGCGTGATCAGAGTATATTCATTAGTTTTCTGAGCACTCCAGTGGTACGGTGATGACTGCCTGTTAGGAAGTTAATCATTCTGCCTTCAAAGTCTCTGAATAGAGTGCCATAAGTGTCAAAGCATATGAGAATATGAGAATATGAATAATGAGAAGGTAGGATGCTGCATATCTGCTTCTTAATCTGAGATGTGCATCCTGTGTACTGAATGAAGGTACAGTCCAGTGGGAAAAAGTAGCCTGTGGCCACATAAATAAAAATTGTATCATACGGCAAAAGAGCTGAATAAGGTTGCGACATTTGTATTACCTAAGATTGGAGAAAAAAAAAAAAATCTTAGCCTAGGTGGGAGTATAAAATACATAAATTCATTTTGTTGGAGACATTAGAAGAAATGAAATACAGATGCCCATCACACACAACACGTCATCTCCTCTAGGTGGTGGCGTAGCAGGCACTGTTCATCTCTTTTAGGATGTGACTGGTGGAAGTGATAACAGTTTTTTGATAATAGTTAAGTTACAAAAACGAAGATGGACAATGTGACAAGAGGGAAAGTGACCATCCATTAAATAGAAAAAGATTAATTAACTGCACAAATACTATTAAAATAAGATGATTACTGAATAATATATTCTTCCAACGATATGAGTTTGTATTATTACTGTAGATTATGGTATAGAATATAGAATATTATAAAAATATTAATATTGTTTCTAAGTAAGTTAAAGTGCATTTCAAGTTTTGTGAAAGGGTTTCAGAAGGAAGGAAGAAAATATTTTGCAAGACACAATATTTTTTCCTCAGTCAATAAGATAGTCCTTTTAATGATGCAGTCCAGATCCCTGTCATTCACGCTAAAAGCTTTGTGTGAACACTAAGTGATGTTATTGATATTAGTCTAGAGCAGTCATCGTTATAGGCATCAATTTTGCATAAAGGTAGAAAAGATAAAATTCTCTGTTCTCTCATCCATTACACCATTTTAAATCCTGTAGAAGTCTTTGGACAGTGTCGTCATAGTGTTGTAATATTAGCATAGTTGGAACATTTGTTAAAAAATGCTTTTGGACTGTCCTAATTACACATAATAATTCTCCATCTTTCATTATCCATCTGCGAGCAAGAACCTATCTTTCATCTAGGAAAATTTATTTAAATATACCTTTTTATGTCAGTGGTGTTATATGTAGTATCAGTATTGTATCTTGTATCTGAGATACAAGTTAATGTACTTTTGAAGTAAAACCAGTACTAGAGAGACAGTGCATGTTTGCAGATGTGCAGCAGGTGTTCTCAGTTTCATATACTGGAGTAAGTCTGTCTCTCACTTGCTATGAAACTATGGCTTATGTACTATGTTTGCTTGAGTGTCAAAGCTAGTTTTGACAGTTACATGCTTTAGTGTCTTTGCAGGCTTCATTGTTGCAGGTTGATGAAAATCAGATAGACACATAAATTCAGATAAGTAAAAATGTCAAAAATCTCCTGATGGCTTGTTTTTTTTGGTAGCATTTTCAGCCTTTGTTTTCACGTCTTGTTCACTGGAAAACTTGAGCTAAAAATGGAGAAGGTCAGTACCCATTACAAACAGATCACTGTCTTCAGGAACAGCAGGATAACTTACTTTGTGCTCTTGCAAAACAACCAGGTTCCAACTACATGTAGTTAATAGGAGAGAAATTTGAAGGCATACAGTTCCTCCAAGATTTGCGTTCTTTATATAGATGTAGCTCTCCTGTAGAGATTTACTCACACAGAATAAAATTATTTCTCCAGTGGATTAGGTTGTTTGAATCTCCATCATGCTTTTGCAGAATGCATTTTTAAAGTACTTTAAAATTAGGTTTTTTTTACTTATTTCTTCTTCATGTTTACTATGATACTCTGGTATTCCTGCATATTTATATAACTTTTAAAGATCAGATACTTTTTTTTAATCTCATATGTAATTTTCCCTGACATGCAGGTCCCTTGGAATTGGTGGAGGCTTTAGAGCATGGAGGGTGTCCCACAGCAGGATGTAAAGGAGTAGGGCACATTAAAAGAGCGAGACATATCGGCCATCATAGGTATGTGCTATGAAACTCTATTTTTATTCTTTCAATTGAGTGATGTGTGCACATGGGTTTTTTTAATTGTTGTTCATAAGAAAACAGATCCAAGCTGGAAAAAAATAGGAAATCTTGTAAACCTAAATATGCAATGATTTCAGTTGCCATGGTGAGCATGCTGAAATAAACATTATCAATCTGTAACTTCATTTCACCAGGGTGTGCTGGGATAAGATTTGTCAAACATCATTTTTTGTCACAATTGATAGATTCAGTTACTCTGTATTTTGTTCCTATGAGGATTCCTCGGCTTGCTGTTCAGATTGCAGAATGTTACAGACAGATATGTATAAAACAATATACTTTGAACCTTTTGAAATATGAGGCCACTGGTTTTATTATGGCTTGGATGTTTTTGTTCTGCTTGGGTGAGGATTTGCTTGTTGGCTTGGAAAAATGCTAAAAAGGAAATTCCAATTGACATATGCCCGAATGACAGCCTGAACAACTTGCTTGTACCTAGTGTTTCTAAAGATGCTTTTGTTGAACACCTTCTGAAATATAATACAGAAATGTGGACATCCCAAGCTGTCCTAGAGAAGAGTTGGCAGAGGGAGGACAGTAGCATGGGAGAATGGAATGGGGGACAGAGAGACAATGACAGAGTAAATGGAAAACGTTTACTAAGTCAAAATTTTATTATTTTTAAAATATTTACAGTATGAGATGAATCCTGAATATTCCAGTAAAGGATATACAGTTAATGTAACATGTTCAGTTGAGAATTAAGTATCATAAATATCATCCTATTACCTTTTTGCAAATTAGAGCTTCCAGAAGTTTTCTTGGAATTTTTCCATTACACAGTCATACAGTCCTTGAATGTCATACCACTTTGTGCTTTCTGCTCTCATATGGTTAGAGGATTGCTCTTTGGTTATTTGTCTATTCATGTTTTTAAAGTATATTATTAAACTACCGTGATCCAAGAGTTAGCTCTGCAATCTTTTCATGGTTTTGGTGAGAGAATTGTGTCCTGTTGACTAGAATTATGCTACAAGATTTTGATGGCGAATCAGCACTGGTTGAAGTCCTGACTCATCCCTAACAAAGATACCTGCCAGCAAAACTCACTGTGTTGTTACATGTTTAGTGTGCAAAAGGCATCTTTTGCTGCAAGAAGTTCTTTCCTATCTACAGCAGAGGTATTGTGTTTGTCTTGTTAGGAGGCAGAAGAACTCCTGATGCTAGTACAAGCTTTATCTCCAGGAAGGGATGTGGCTAGATCAGCTCCAGTCACAAAACCTGTTGCAGTATGAACTGTGGTGGTGGTGTCATGACACAGTATGCCGCATTGCTGTCTTTCAGATTATTCTCATCCTTTTGCTGTCCATGTTTCTTTTTCTCCCCCCGCCCCTCGTTTTTCCACATTCCCTTTTGAAAAGCTGCTTTGCACTCAATCAGTAGGATAACTCCTTAAACAGTCAAGTTAGTATTTAAGAGGTTACCATCCTTCAGTTAGCATATGGTAACCTACTGCATTCATGTTCTTAGTCCACTGCAAATGTGAAGTAAACTAGACTTGCCTAAAAAGCTTCCTGGCTCCTTAGCTGAAACCCATTTTATTTTGTATTCCAGTAGACTGAGTCTTGTATGATTTATTAATGCACCTGATCTGTAAGGCAATAAATTCCAGTTCCTTACTATGTGCTGTCTCAATTACTTAGAATCAGGTGAACATACCCATTCTTAGCCCAAGGCTGAGACTTTTAAAAAAAAAAAACAACAAAAAAAACAAACCATAAGTGAATGCGTCAGAAAAGTTTTTAATTTATGATCTCTCTAAATAAACGTTGGCACTAGAACTCCTAATGTTTCACAGGGGAGGGATGAGTAAGAGCTATATGTCTAGTTAGTTCATGTAGCCTTTGCTTTTATAACTAGATTTTCCATGGTATTTAAAGTTGTTATACTTACTCGTCCTGAATATTAAGAAAAGAAATAAACTCATGGCAATCTATTGTGTTTTATTTTTACTATGGTCTTAGCAATCCTATTATTTGCACATTAACTGATAACTCAAGGGGTTGAAAATATAACCAAAGAGATTTTGTTGATCATAAGACAGGTATTTGCTGTTTCATAGCAAATAAATTAACACCATTAAGTATCTTACTCACTAACTGTATTCGTTTGCCCTCTGTGCTGATATTGTGTTTTTTTCTTGAGCATTTCTGAGATTTGTTATTTAACTGGAGTCTACAGACTTGAGGGACCAGATCACCCCCAAAACTCTAATGTTGTACCATCACTTTTTTCCTGAATTAACAAAGACATTTTGAAATGGGTATAATTATCCACATCAGGTAGCAGTCCCTTGGCTCTTTTATCTTGGCAACGTTGAAATGTATTTAACCATACTTATCTTTTTTTTCACGATGAGGTGCATCGTCTGTCTACAGCATAAATGCCTGTGTGCAGAAAAGATGATAATTTAAAATGCTAAGTAGTTTTGAAATAATTTTGAGAGCTTGTTCCTTAGGAACCAGATGAAAGCCGTGGTGATTAATTATGTAGGGGGTTAAAGCATTTATTTTTTGGAAAAGTTGATGTTAATAAGGACTTGGTATCTATCACTAGTTGATCTAGGGTTTTATGCTGCACAGTTGAAACTGAGACTGATGTGCAGGTTGGTAGCATTATGCAGATCACCTGCATATTTATGATTGTGAATTGTATGCTCTCTGATGTTTAATGCATGCAATAATTTTCAAGTTCAAGCAGTAATGCAAAGCAGTCAGTTGTAAACAGGTCATTAGTGTTTTGGGTCAACTCTCCATGAATAAAGATTTTTACCAGAAACTGTACATGCGTTATGTGTAAGTTGAAGTGAACTGAATGTGCCGTGGTGGAGGCTGTGTTGTAAGAGAACAGCAGCGCAGAAATGCGGGAAGCCTCAGCTCGGCAGGATGTCGCATCTACTCGTTCAGCGTCTGTTGAAGTAATTCTCGTCTGGTTTTGATGCCAGTTTCAAGTTTCATTTTATCTTTTACATAAGGTCATTGGCCCCAACCAAATCTGATATAAGCTACTCTTGAGTCAGGTTTAGGCTGTTGAAGCAGCTTTGTCCTAAAAAAGAATGCTTTGATGATAAACATGCATTGTAAATTGTGAAAGAGAACATTTGTATCACTTGTTTCCAGACTAGTTAAAAACGTTTTCATGAGTCAACTGAAGTAAAGACATCACTTAACAAAAATCCAGCAGAAAAAAAAGAATACATTCCCCAGATGTTGTCAGGACCTTTTTGCTGGCGGTTTCTTGCTAATCACATATCACTACCAGCAGATGCGGTCATCTGGATAAAGGCTGCTCTAGATAAAGTCTAGTACATCAGTTAGTCCAATCTATTTGTTTAACACATCAAGGAAGATAGTTTGAGCAAATCCGGGTGGATTTTCCTGGAGCTGCCATACAACCTCATCCCTTGGCAGTGCTTGGCAATAACCTGCACCTGAAAGGCACCTGAAAGGCAATGAGGAGCTGGGGTTGGTAACATTTTTAACTAGTACAGCTAAACCAGGAGACCTGGCTGTGGCTTCATGCAGGTTTGCAAAATATTCCAAGCAGTCATAAAGACTAATAATCTATATTAAAAAATACTTTAGTATTAGCGTTCTTTTACCAAACAGAGTACCACCTTACTCCTCCTCTTCAGGTTAAGAGAAAATCCTGGCTTATGTTCCCTTCTCATGTGAGGTGTAGCTAAGGCTGAGTAATCCAGTTGACGCTGTGCTTCAGAAACTTTGCATACTACTAGAAGATAGGAGCATCTCCAGATGTCTGGAGAAGACTAAGGTCCATGCCCACCCACCAGTAGCCCAGTTTTATCCTAATACCCTTGAACTTTAATAAAAAAAGATATGTTGTAATCCTACCTTGAGATAGATCTTGAGAGTGATAGAAGAGCAGTTGCAAAATAACCACAAATGGGATATCCTACCTCAACACTTCTGTTCCATTGGACAGTTCTGGAAAGGGCTGATGATGTAAAACCTCTGACTTGAAAATCCCACGCCTGTGATCCCAGGAATTCTTCAGAATGGTATATAAGAAACAGTAATTGGTGCACTGGGTTTTTCCTTTATTGACCTTTCCTGATTTGATAAAAACAGAAGCTTATTTTAATGCTCAGTTTTCACTCAGCCTGTGAAGGACTCTGGAAACAGTGGCTCCCTTTCCTCAGAAAACTCTGTTATGGACACGTGTATTGCCAGCCACTCTGCTGCCATTTCAGTAGGATGCAAAGTGTACTGCAGATAGCTAATTGCTGTGCTGTGTTGATCCTTCAACATTTAGAGATGGCTGATTACTCTCCTTTGGGGGGGGTGGGGGTGGTCAGGTGGTATTAATGTGAATATTTGTTTACTGAAGCCTACTGAAGCAGCTCAGATGATAATTGAGTACCTTCGTGTTGGACTGGTTTCAAAGCTGTGAAGCAGTGCTGGAGGGTGTACAGCCCTGTCAGATGTACAGTAGAGGTTTCACATTGAGTACCTGCTGCTGCTTCTGCTTCTTGCCATTCTCCTCGTGCCTCTGGCAGACCTTGGTACCCCCTAGTCAAGGACATCTGATCATTTTGGAAACTGCCTTCTGAACTGCTGTTTTCAAAACAGTGTGCTAAGGCAAACTGCAAGCTGGAGCAGAAATCCAGGTTTAAGTTGACAGAAGAGTTAAAAATCCTAATTTAATATTAAATAACCTAAACATCAAGACTTCCGAGCCCTTGAGATGAGTTGTCTCTAAAACTTACAGTCCTGTATAAATCGATTACTTTTATTATGTAGGAATAACAAGATTAATTTTTTATTCTTTGTAGTTAAACTGAACTGAAGGCTGGAGGCATTGAGATTCAGGAGGATTTACTGATTGATCCGAAGCCATGTAACTCATACGCAGGTTCATTCATGCTGTGTTTTGTTGAAACAAAGCTAACAGTGGAAACCGTGAGGGTTCTTTTTTGCCCCTAGTAACATCAAAGGACTATCAAGGAGTTTTTAAAAAATGATACAGCAACTCAAATGATTAATTACAAAGAAAAACTCATCTGAATCTAGTGTTCTAAAGCATCGTTAATATTATAACTATTGTTGACTGAAATTGTCATTCAACTTCTGTTTTTCCAGAAAATACTAAAGGAAGAGGCAGTATATAAACAGGCAAGTTCTAATGAAGGGCTGAATTTTGAGGCTTTTTCTTGTTTTTTAATTTAAAACACATTAGTGGTGATGGTAAACAGAAGACCTGCTGGAGATGAAATTGTATTGTCAGATTTCATTGTGGTGTAAGGCTTGTTTAATAATACACAACTGAAGTTAAATATGTTTGTAGTGTTTAGTGTTTCCTTGAGACAACCCTCTAACTATTTAAAAACACTAAGCCTCAAAACAGCCCTGTGAATATAGGAAGCCAAAAGAAGATTACATGCTTTGTCTTATAGCAACGGCAGAACTGAGATTAACCAGTATATTTCTGAGTTTCTGATAATTGTCTTTCATCACAGTGGTATGAGTTTGTCACAGCAAGAACTTAAATCCTACTATAGCATTGGCTCCTTAAAACCTTTTTCTGAATAGAAGCCTGTATCTTTCATCTTGTAGTTCATTTGAAGGGGAAAAAAAGACATCATTGTGATAGATGCTGCAGTATAAAGAATTGAGAATATAAAACAACTTCCCCTCTTTCCTAGTGTTCCTGTTTTCTTCCCCGTATTGCAGTTAATGGTTTTTTGTTCTTTTAAGACATCTGGTAGAGGCTAGTCCTAAGACAGACAAAAGCAGAAGGTTGAAAAATAAATGTAAGTAGAGGTATATAAATAAATATAAAATAAAACGCCAAATTCTGCATAAGAGAAATTAGAAATAAAAGGTAAATGCTCCAAGTTGATTTTTTATTTGTATATTCTGTTCCATGTCTTTAAAACAATTTCATTAACAAAAAATACCCTATTTCAAATGTAGTGCTTTAGAGTCCAGCCACCCATTTGGCTATATCTTACTCGGCTGTGTAAACTCCTGGTATGAAGGTTCTCATGGCAAAAAACTTCAGTGCCCGTATCTCGGAGGAGGTGCTGGGACCAGTTCCTCAGAAGAAGGCAAAGATGACTGTTCTATGCTTCATTAGGTCACCTGGGGATATGGCTGTATATCCCTTGAAAACACTGTACGGGCTGTTGTGGAACAACGTCTGCTTGGAGTGGCCTTAAACAGGGGTCTCATCTTGATTAGAAGAGCAGAAATCGTATTCTACTGGCATGTTTTTTCCTCCATAGTTCAAGTTCAGCACAGCTATACAAGGATTTAAAAAAAAAAAGGTTGATACTGTCTTGTTTTCAAATGAACCAACTGAAAAAATCAGACATGCTGTTGGGCTCCTGTCTTGATAACTCCAGCAAGGACTGACTGACTTGGCCTGTGTAGCCTTAAGGAATTTTCTCCTTTTATGCTAGTGCTGAAAGAAATGTAAATTTTCACCAACTTTTTGTTTATGTTGGTGAGACCAAAATTAGGTCACTAATATTGGCTCAACCTCGTGATAGGTGTTGATTCATACTCACTCTGAATCCAAAGCTTAATCGGTAAAGGAAAAGGAGAATGTACAGCATATTTTGAATAAAAGGCCTTTTTTTATGCTGTGCTTTGTAAAACAAACATGACAATGAAAGCTGTTGTTTTTCTATTTATTTTTTGTAATTTGGAGGTGGCAGGGTGTATGGCTGGCAAGGTAGACTTGTTTATATTAGACAGTTCTGTTTGGAAATCATGCATGTAGAAATCAGTGAAACATTGCAGTGGTTTATGGAAAGGCAGATAGTTATATTCTTGAAAAGAAAATAAGCAAAATCACAGGACATGGTTTTTTTACATTTTACTGTTATATTCTTGAAAAGAAAATAAGCAAAATCACAGGACATGGTTTTTTTACATTTTACTGTTATAGAGGTCCTTGTCATAATACAGGTGAGTAAGAAAGCATAATTTCATATTATAGTTAGTGTCATAGCTCATGAGCCACAGATGTGCATCATGAGCTATCATGCATGCGAGCATCATGTTTAGTATAGCTTCACCTATATCTTAAATAGGGATTTGAAAACTTGAGCATGTTGTTATTCACTGTTGTGGCATATATATACACCTTTCAGAGTTTAGGATATTATCTTTGCAGTGGGAGAAAGTAGCCTGACTAATCAGTTGAACACTGCAGAGCATTCTTCTAAAGACAAAATCCTACAGCCCCATGTATTTTGTGTTGCTGTTCTTCCCTTTCCTACCTCTCGTGCAGGTTTTCTGACTTTGGGAGGTACGACTTTCACATTTGTTAGAGTAATATTTACAAGTCATTATATCGATGCACAGTGTCAAATTCTCTCTTTCCCTAGGTGGAGTGCAGTGAAGTAGTGAGTCTTGAATGATAGGAAAGACTGAAAATACCAGTGTCTTTTAATGGAATATCACAAAATGGCATTTGCAAAGATGGGGCATTTGCTGCAGTAAGAGGATGTGCACCATTCCTCATACTGTGCCCTTGCAGTGCAGCTTCTATGTGAACATTACATAATAGAAATACCCTCCTTCGCAGAAAAAATAACCATAAGAATATTACTTTATTTGGAGAGAGGTGGATATAGTTAAAGGCACCCTTTTGTGTAAAGTACCAGGTATTTATGCATAAAATACCATTAAAGAGAACAGGCAGTATGAGAGAGCAGGCTAAACATTCATCAAGCAATTTTCCGGAATGTATGCTGTAATATAAATGAATACAATTTGTGTTGCCTAAGTTGTTGTCAAAAGGAAATGCAAAAAACATTCAAGTTGAGGTTTTTAATTGGTGGATTTATCAACATTTTAAAGTATGACTACTTATTGCATTTTTTTCCAATCTTCTTTATATTAATTGATTGCATCTGCTTCTAGAAAACTTGTCTTTGATGTAGTTTCATTTGAACTGAGTGAAGTCAGTAGAGTGTCTGAGAATAAGGAGGTATTTCTCTTTTTCAACTTCTAGTGCAGTCAGCTGCCCGTATTCAGAGATGAACTTGAACAAAGAAAGCCTCTTACCTGACCGGTTGAGCGGAGAGATGCCTGCAGCCAGTCCTGTCCCCAGAAACAGAAAAGTGGAAGCAAGTGAAAGATCCACCTCTCCTGTAATCAAGTAATTACGATTGAAGCAATGTCCACGACTAACAGCAGTACTTTATTTCAGTGTTCTGCAATGTAATTTGTAGTTGTGTAATGGCTGAATGGTTTCAGAAAGGCCTGCCTATTTATCTGCATTTTCATTTACAGGGAAGAAATGGTTTCATCAGTACTTATCGAAAAGGTCACTGAGCTGTCAAAGACTGATACTAATTTTACTGTGTATGATTTAACAAGAGTTTGGTTTCATCTTCAGTGTGACTATTTAGACTACTAAGTGGTTAATTGGAATTTAAATTGGATTGTTTGCCAGTTGGTTTCACTTAAGAAAATGATTCATTTGTGTTTCTTCTGTTTGCTGGGGTGGCCTTATTGATGTGACTGTAAATTAATGTTGCTCTTTGAAAAATAGCTACTATAAATTCTGTCGTTATTGTGGGAGTGGGGAATCAAGTTACTGGGAGTGAGTTTTGCAAGAATGATGCTAAAGTCTGTAGCTTCTAGCAGGAGCACTGGGAAAAACCAAAGGGATGTGATACCAAGATGATGATTTTCTATCAGAAATTGCGGACACCAACTCCTGTGCTTATTTTGGGCTGTGGGGATACATAGAGAATTTAAGAAGGAAAGGAAAAGAAGAGAGGCTTTCCATTCTTTTCAAGGGCTGCATTAATGTAAATGTGAAAATGTGAATGTTCGTAGTGAAGATTTCCAGTTCCCACTGTAATGACCACATATTTTCAATAGATGGAATTTTAAATTACATTCTTGGAGACAGTTTTGGCTTCATGCTTTAAAAACCAAAATATTGAGCTGTCAATGTTTTGATTGTTCTTACAAATGTAGGGTTGTAGAAATCTGAAGTGACTTAATTACCCTGGGTACCGTCCCAGTGAAGCCAGTAACAGTTCGAGCAGTGTTTTCTGAGGCAGGGGCTGTGTCAAGTGCTACTTTTTTCGTTGTCCCAGTTAAAAGACTGCATAACATTTTTAAAGGGTCCTGGCTGCACAGCGGTATATCATGGAAGGGAGAGAAGAGACAGGAGGAAAATGATACTCGAAAGTTTTCTTGTGTTACAAATATTTGAAGTGGGTAGCTTATTATCAAAAATAACATTAGGTAAATTCTGTTCCTGTTGAATTGCCTAAACATTTTACCTTTGATTTCATGGGGAAGAGAGTTCTGTATTGTGATTTTTGGAAATCCCAGGTGTAAAATTTTGTTGGTAGCAAGTAAAAACTTCTGTGTATTTCTTCAAACAAACAAACAATAACCTTGTGTATCTTCAGTTACGCTAATGACTCTTTACCCATAGAGAAAGTAAGTTGAACAACAACTCAGCTCCTTTCAGTTTTAAACATTTTGTTAATTTATTTTTAACAGTGACAGAAAATGCCCCAGCCCTGGTCACGTAGGTATGAAATCTTCAGCTCACAATCGATCATCTGGGAAAACTGTACCAGAAACAACAAAGCAGGAAGATGCAGAAAGTAAATCTCCTTGCAAGAAGCCCCTGTTATGTGATGTGAAGGAAAAGAAGGCATCTGGGTAACTATCAGTTCCTTTCAAAGTACGGGTTGTTTGGAGTCGGTCAGTTTAAAATGCAACTTACCAGGCAATGCAGTACAGTGGTTTGTCCATAGAAATCTTGGAAGCAGTGGGGAAGGAGATGGAAGTTCTTCAGCTGTCTTTATATTAGAAACAGGGGGGAAAGGAGTGTCACAATGTATTTAAGAAATAAGAAATGGCGTATCAGAGAGGAGAGGAAAAATACTGCAAGACAGAGAAATTACTGGAAGTTGAGATCCTTCTTCCCTACCTCTGTGTACAAATATGTACATACATTTAAAAATGAGAAGTAATTCCTTAGCTCTCGGGATTTGGAATATCTTTTTGACAAAAAATGACATGAGATAGTTTCCAAGCTTGCACTGGAAAATAATATTTATGGTATAAAAAGGCTATCTTTGAAACTAAAAAGATACAATTCAGTGTTTTTATGGGGATATGTGAGACAGTAGGGTTCCCTACATTTTTAGTTACAGTATCAGTGCATTATTTTATTGGCTATTTTCATTCAGAAATAGAAGACACTCTGGAACAAGAAGTGTCATTTGTTATGTATTTACACCAGCTACATTATCATGTGTTCATAATATATGAACTGTAAGTGTTAACAATAATAGTGTCTTGAGAGACTTTGGGGAGGTAGTATTATATGGTAAATACCTCACCGTAAAGCTGATGATTGAAACTTGACTGTTTTCTTAAGAATCAATTAAATCTTCTGAAACTCCTCTGCAAAATTTTTTTTAAAACTTTTTTTTCAAATCGGATTAACCAGATCTGGCAGTGTTTTATGATTTCCCTTCCTTTTTCCACTAGAATTGTTTTTTTCTTTTCTGAACTATTATTGTTTCCTTTATTCCAAAAACCTATGCTAAATAAAAAATAAAATAAAATTCAATATGTAGCTTTTTGCATCTTTTAAAATTGATCAGCTTTTCTTTAGAACATTCTTTCACATTATTTCAATCAGGTGATATTGTTCAAGTTATATTGAAAAACATCTAGTAGGAGCATCAAGCAGTGTTGATATAATTTGCATACCACAAATAAACAGCATTCACTAATCATACTCAAGTGAATTTAAACAGCAAAAGAAAGCAGAAGACAGTTTCATGTGTACTTTTGAAATAACCTGTGTTAAATAGTTGTCATTCATCACTTTAACCATAGTTGTCGTAAATTCATCTTTTTAGAAATAAACTTTGACTTTACAGACTATCTCTTAAAATTAATTGAAGAACAATTTTTTTTGTCTTTCATTTTTTTAGAGGGTGTTATCTTTATGAAGACCTAAAATAACTAATATGTGTGCTATCACTGCATTGAGTCATTTTCATTAAGAGAATAACAGCCTCGTGCCAACTTTGAACTACCCAGAGGCTTTGCAGTTTGTATTTGAACTGTTTGAATACAGTGATGACTATTTGCATTTTATCATGCAGCTTTCCACATTCTTTAAGTATGCAGCATAGTCAGAGAGGACTTTTAGTTGAAGAAACTTCCTTTGAAAAAGGCATGAAAAATAGTGTTCACAACATTAGGTATATATGAACTGCTAGAGTTATAAAATATTGAGCATCTGGTTATTGCAATACCCAGTGGATCTTTTTACATGTGTATTCAAGGTACACATGCATAATTGAAGACGTAGATACGCATACTTGTGTGTTATTTAGCTGCTGAGCTCGTAGTGTGGATTTAATTATGTTTGACGTCAGTACAGTTGTGTATACCTTCATATTCCAGGTAATCTTTGAAGTCCTTGATTGAGGAACCAACCACATACAAGGCCAACCATGAGATTTATTTTGTTGTGTTAAATCTAAGTGGTACTCAGCTGATCTCCCGTTCACTTACTTCTTTTCTTTCTTTTTTTTTTTTTTAACTAGTATCTGTACATACAAACAATTATACTAGAAAATTTTGGTTTGCCAAAATACGTGTGTAAAAACTGCAGTGTGTCCCTCTGAGATTAAAATTCAAGATAAAAATTACATGCCTACAGCATATTCAATTTTAATTTGAAAGTATCTATATACTATCTTCAGAGTAGCAGAAGAATTTCATTGTAATAGGAATTTCACTCTGGAGATATTTACAATGAAGGAAGGTGAACACTCAGGCTTGGGAATCAAATGATACTGCCTCTTAAAAGAAAACTAAATTTATCTTCCAACCCCTTCCTCAACACCTTCATTTCATGATACTATCTTGTATTTAACTAGTGCGATAAAATTTCTGGATGTATGTTGCTATGAAAATTGTCCTCAAGAAAATAGGAAGATACATGTTTCCTCACAGGTTTTGGTGATCTCTCGTCTTCATGTTGAATTACATTAATCATTTACTTTGGCTTTGGAATTAATTGCACTGCTTTGTAGCATCTTACTTTAGAAGTTTTCTGTGTTTGTGGAGGTTAGGAAAATAATTTTTAAGTAAATAAATGCAGGTGGTATTTCTGAGGAAGATACTGTGGAGAAGTCCTTTGTGGCACAAGAAGGCATGCCTGCTGTATGCATTCCATTGACATTGCTTGTCATACCATTATTATTTGTCCTACCATACTATAAAGGCTGGATTTTCTGATTTGTTTTGTTCATTTTGCACCATTAATAGTGTGTTAAATATATTTCTGTTTATGTCATGAACTTGCAGCTCCTAGCTGATTTATTCCCAAATGCTTCCTTGTATTTAACAGTATAAATTGTATTTAATATATAAATTGTATTTAATAGTGCAAATGTAAACAATGGAATTAAACAGGTCTGTTTCTTCTGTGGATTTGTGTTTTGAGGTTAGCTAATCCTGATGTTTATCAAGGTGTTAGTTCTAGTTTGGCTTTTTATCTGTGTTTGGGACATTGGTAAAGGGATTCTTGTTGACTGCTTCTCTGGTAGATAGTAAAGCATGAGTTCATGTAGTGGGCTTTCTTGTAGTCTTGACTTTAAGATCATTCTGTCTGGTGCCTATTTTTAGAAAATATTCATTATGTACTTAGTATCTCTGAGAGCTCTGCATCTGTGATGGTTTAGTAAGAATTGGCTGAAGTGTTCTCAAGTTCTTAAAGGCAGAAGGAAATAAATACATGCATAATGTCAGCAAGTTCATATAAGCTTCATTTATGTAAGAAACCAGGCTGGAAATACCTTCTGAAGGCAGAGTTTGCAGTTTCCCAGGGGCTGACTTTAAGATGCAAATACACCCACCCCGCTTTGAGAAGTTCTCTTATTTCCACCTCTCTTGTCCCATTTTTCTCAATAGGGGGAAGGTGTTCCCTCTTTGCAAGTGTTTGGGCTGGCAAAGCTGAAGGAGCAGCCACAGGCAGCAAGCAAAGAGCGGCTCTTTTAGCTGGATGAGAAGTAATACAAAAACAGTAACAAAAGCATACAGATATTTTCAGTGGGATCATTAACAGCTGCACAACAGTGTGTCAGTATAGTACAGGAGTTGGGGTGGGGTGGAGATGAAGGTTGGGCAGAGAAAAAGGAGTAGATGTTTCAGACACCTCCTGAAATGGCCTGGATAACCAGTAGGGCTTTGTAGGAGGTGCAGCTATATATGTGCTTTTCACATCTTCTGCCGTGGACACATCCACTGCCTTCATTTTTCCAGTATGTTTTCCAGTTTCAGTTATGAAGTCAAGTGTGTTGGTATGATTTACGTAATCTTAGTTTACACTACTCTTGAGCCTTCATTGCAAAATTCATGTCAGTAGTCACACCATCTGTGTAAGTCAGAAATTAGATCCTTTCTTTTTTGTATTTTATGTTGATGCAACATCCTTTGTGTGGGAATCCTGGTGTGTTAATAGCATTGTTAGCATGAGGTGTCATCATGCTTAGTGATTTTTATGATGTATTAATAAAAAAAGAACATCTTATTTTCCTCAGTGGAGTACTACAAACAAAGGACTCCATAAAGAACAAAGAGTGTGAAGAAGAGGAGACAGAAAATAAGCTGCTCATTTCAAATGAAATTAAAGGTAAATTGGCAGTACTTAATTTCTTTCATATTAAAGTCTGCAGAACTGAAGTGTGATATTCCTTGAAATTCTTCATGAAACTGCGTTGCAACTTATTTTCCACATTCGCTATTTCTTGACAGCAACACTTTTAACACTGTGTTTCTTTATCTTGTAAGCATCAAAAGCTTTGCCAAGAACTTTATCGCAGTTGTGAAGATGAGAGCAAAATGAATATTGGTATAAAAAGTTTTCATTTCAAGAATATTTTTCCACTGACTTTTAAAAATAGGTAATTAAACCACTCTGAGTTGTAAAGGTGTAATGGTCACTTATTGCTTCAAAACTGTATTGAAAGAAAGTTAAAGCATTTACCCGTTATAGGCATAAGGCAAAGTTCAGGTGACTTACTCAACCCAACCTGAGTCTGTTGTGCAGTCTGATATTTCCAGCAGCTCATATGCAGAACAGGCCCTTTCTTTTTCATGAGTGTTACAGAGCGATGGCTAAAATTTTTACTTCACTAAAAAACTGGAGACAGTCCAGTGGAGGGCCACCAAGATTAGGTGGTTGAAGGACTTGACATGTGAAGAAAGGTTGAAGGAATTTGGGAAAGGAAGGCTTGGAGGAATCTAATCACAGTTCTCCCATAACTAAAAGGTAGTTATAGAGAAGGTGGAGATACCTTCTCGTCCAGGATGCACAGTGGTGGGAAAAAAGGGAATGGACGCAAGTTGCTTCAGGGGAAATTCTGTCTGAATATAAGGAAGAAACTTCTCACCATGAGAACAATTGGAATAGGCTGCCCAGAAAAGAGGTGGAATCTCTCTTGCTGAAAATATTTAGGATGTGGCTTGACAGGGCCTTGGATAACTTAGGCTAATGCCCTTAACAGAAGGTTGCATCACACGGTCTCAAAAGGTCCCTTCCGGTATGCATTTTTCTTTGGTTCAGTAATTCTGTGTGGTTGTGTGTACTGCTGTGTCAAAACTCTTGGCTGTTCACTGATCCAGTTGAACAGATTAAGGTAGCTGTTCATTATTAATTTTTATCCTCATTGTTTAGAAAGAATACAGCACAAATCCAGAATGTCATTGTCTTACATTTGATAATTATTTTGCGTGTGTGAAACTTAGTGTGTCAGGCTAGTTATTGGACTGAGTCAGTTCATTGTTTCAGCATAGCTTTTGCTGCAATAATTTTATTAACTCATGCAAGTTCAATGAGAAACTAAATGTCTTAATTTCATCATTTAGTTCCTTAAATTTTTAGATTTTTTTCTTCAGCAATTGGTTGTGCAACACAAAATTTGTAAGGCTTTTGTCAAAAATCTTGAGACTTGAACTGTGGTTCATTAAGGGCTACATTTCTTACCTTTTAAGTGAGCTCATCCTTGTGAAACCCAGGAAATACTTTGAGACTAGTAGAGCATTGTGTAAAGATAAAATTAAGGTAGTGTTTTATTTTTAATTCTTGACCTCTGATAAATTTCTTTTATCTTAAAACATCATTTGTCTGCCAGTGCTTTGCAGATAGATCTAAAAGGCACTCTGAAGAGCGTGTGAAGTATGAAAGATTCCATCTATTACAAGAGCTGTGGGAAAGGTGTAAAAAATCCAGGTTATTACGGTGTTTTGAAACGTGATAGTTCGGAATTCTGGAGAAAATGAAGCTTTAAAAGAAGAATCTCTCTAAAGCAGATGAAAGAGAGAGAGTTGTTGGTCATTTGAAGTATTTTGTTTCAGCACAATGGAAACATACTGTTTTGATCTTGGCTTTGCATTATATAACACAATACAAAAATTTAGTTTTGAGCATTTTAAATTGTCTGCAATTCTTTTTTTTATTCTAAGAAAACTGGCCTGATTTTGTGAAGCATTTTGAGTTTGGCAGAATTGACTATTAGGATAAAGTTTCACGAACAAGCTCTGCTTACTAGGATACAGTAAGGATACAGACCTGTGTAGGGTCTTGCATAATTAGATTTATAAAACTAGAACACTTTCTTACGTTATTGTTTAACAAAGTTATCTTTTTTACCTCCTTTTTATACACATAATTTTGTGCCATTATTTGTTAAATGTGCCATAGTATTTAATCTTTAGGATGAAGATGGATCGTTGAGTTCTTGTTATCATAGTCATGGAAAGCTCAAGCTAAAATAA
Source organism: Calonectris borealis (assembly GCF_964195595.1). Taxonomy (NCBI): domain Eukaryota; kingdom Metazoa; phylum Chordata; class Aves; order Procellariiformes; family Procellariidae; genus Calonectris; species Calonectris borealis. Next base: position 62,314,838 of record NC_134314.1, read on the forward strand.
TTGCAGTTGTGCAGACTTGTGAACTGTGACTGCTGGTACCTGTGCTTGTTGCCCTATTTTATCTGCATGTCACTTACATTATTATTCTTCAACCTACTTTTGCCATGCTCACTTGACCAGTTCTCTACTGATACTTTATAAAACGTGTACTGCTATCTTCCCTTTTTTGGAGAAAGATTATTCAGAGCTAAAGAACTCCACTGAAATCATGGCCCCTTCATACTAGCTTTTTTTACAGACACAAATCCTGTGCTTAAAAACTTGATACATACTAGGAGCTAGAACATGCAGGAGGGAATGAACAGTGTTGATGGTCTCTTGTTAATGCCAGAAAGTGTTTGCCACTTAGCTTCTTTGAAACATTAGGTTATATTTTGTTGGAAGGTAACTCACTAAGATAGAGATGAATTAAGTAAGATATGGTTCAAGGAGAAGGATAACAAGGTGGCATTAAGTATGAAGAAGAATGTAGAGGCAGGTGGGCTGATGCTGAAGCAAAATGTCAGCAGAGAACAGTGGTCAGGGTTAAAAGTGTGAACTTACTGCATCTGGCTCTGCTATCTTGCGTGGAGCTGGCAAGCAGATTTTGTTTTTTCACTTACATGGTTCAAGGAGCTCTTTGTGGCTCTGTGATGAAACTGGCTAACCCATGGTTCACCTCAAGTTACTGTTCTCCTAAATGTCCAAATTGAGACAGAAATTGGAGTACATCAAGATATTTTCTCTGGCCCACAAACACAGATTACCTCTCCATGGGAAGCAGGGCTTGCAGAGCGAGGAATACCAGAGCATGAGGGTAGGGAGAACTTTTAGATGTCTGGTATTACGGACATAGATTGTAGGCAAAATACTGTGCTTTGCACTGTCTTTTGCAAGAAGTTACCCACACTAAACCTAAACTTCCTTTTGTCAGGGATGTGGTTATACCTGCTGCAGGGTTGGCGACTTTTTTTCTTTTCCTCCATCTGGTTGGGTAATTTGGCACTTTACATGCTCCTTTTGTGCTGTTTGTCTTACCTGTGCGGCAGGTACGACACAGGCTGAGAAGCAGAGGCATTTTTGCCGACATCCTCAAAGACATTAGGCACTGCATTCCTTTCCTTGTCAGTAAATAGAGCTCTTGAACGTGAGTAGATGAAGTACAAGGTTTAGCATTAGGCAGTGTCACGTTAGTGAATTTATTTTCTGCTAACCTCATTCATAACCAGCTGACCTGTGTTTGCTTGAAGTTTCCCAAAAAACCACAACATGGACAGATGCCCCGCCTAGATTTTTCATCTGGAACTGTTAGGATTTGACGCAGCTGTAAACTATTGAAAATAGAGACATATGGGATAGATAGGTAACCTTGGCTGTCATTGCTGCTACTCACTATGCATGTACCTATATGCTCTTATGTATACATATGTTTAAACATGTGCGAAAGTGGAGTGCAATTTGCTTGGAATTTTCTTCACACAGTATCGTCGTCTGCTATTTATGTTACAGTATCAATGCATTACATGTTTTGGGAATGGAAAATAAAAAAAACAGCTAAATACTTGTATTTTAAACTCTTAAGAGACCTTCTTTAGAAAGAAAATACCAGCGGATAAGGATGGGGAGGGGATTCAAGGGAATAACGAGAAAGATACTATTCGATAAAATAGGCTTTACATTCAGCATGCTTGCTGCCTTACAAGACTCCTTCCTTTCTCACTGAGATTTTGAATAGTAGTAGAAGCTCGAAGGAACATTTGAAGAACAACAGGGAAGTGTAAACAGACATTTAGGGAACTCACTTCCAAGAGTAAGAGTATGATGCTAGGAAAAAATTAAGGAGTCTATTTAAAAATTTAATCAGTGGGCTGACAATACTGACCAAATGTCTTAAGAGTCAACTTCTGAATAATCGACATTGATATAAAATGAGGATAAGTCTTAAAAGTAACAAAAATTTAAGCTAGAGGAGCAGAACAACTTAAGCAAATGTAATCACATCCTATATTGGCCACATTATATATTCTAGACCAGTCCCACTGTGCTGGCAAAAATCTATAATAGGAATTTGTGCCCTAGTTGTTGGGCACAAATGTATGAAAAGTAGAACAGTAAGGATAGGGAGAACTGTGAATAATAGCAACTTCTCAAAAATGGAAACAGAATGGAGCTGTAATAGAAGTGAGCGATCCAAACAAAAATAGCACAGGGATTTCTGAGTGATTGCATGAAGCCATGTTAGCAAGGAATATTAGGCATAGGTTCTTAGCTGGCTGTTTCATTCAGAAATGAATTCCAGAGGTTTTCCACAATTTTACTCAGCAATTGGGAAGCATTCAGGCCTGAGTTCAGAGCAGCATATTGCTTTTGCATTTGCAATGCATCTAAATGAACGTAGATGTCTTATGCAGTTTGACATCATTCGAGGCATGCCTCTTCGCTCTTTCCTCCTACACACATCTGCAACTGCTGCTGCTCTCCAGACAGCAACAGCAGCATGTGGCTGAAGCCATCCTCCCACTGGTACATTACCTTTGAGGCCAGTGGGATGGGGGCTCATTCCTTCCATTATGGATAAGTGAGGTAAAAAGGGAAATGACCTTGTAGCACAGAGGAGTTAAATGTTATTTTCCGAATAAAACATTCAGTTAAAGTGGGAGCAGGTAATTTGCAGACATTTGTGTTTTTTCCTCAGAAGAACTGAAAAACATTTTGTTGTGGATGAGGCATAAATGTTGTGTGGGCTGGAACTTTACAACTGATTCACTTGGAATTTCGTAGCAGCGCAGTGCCGCTTTTGATGAAGTTATAACAGCTCAACCCTGGAATTAAGTTAGTTCTTGTACTGCTGTACAACTATTAAATGTGGGTGTGATTTATTGTATCAAAATATTTAAAATTTTTTGACATATGGTGTCGTATGCCAACAGTTATGTTGGCATAGAATTGTGTTCTGTTGGAAGAGACTTTTTCCATGTAAGAGTGGTTACATTTATACAGAGCCAATATAATCACAGTCACGCTAATGGAAGAACAAGTCACGGTACTCCTCTAATTCTGGTGTAAGCAAAACTGTACAGTTTGTGTAGGGAGGCCCATATATATATCAATAGAAATGAACGTGCTTTTACTGTGACTGATCTCATCACTGATGGAGGGATTTAATGCTTTTTTGTTGCTTCCTGTTGTTGAAGATGTTGAAGAACCCAACACGCAGAGGCTTCTTTCTCAACCGGTTATTGTGTCTTCCAAGTTGCAAATCCCTGGCCTACCCTTGCGCTGGGAACAGCAGAGCAAGCTCCTTCCAAGTGTAGCTGGGATCCCAGCCAGTAAAGTTTCTAAGTGGAGTACAGATGAGGTAGGTTTTCCCCTGTATCTTCTATCTCACTGCTGCTGCCCTTGAAGTCTTGGTTGATTCAGAGCTTTAGATTAGCCCCATAGGTCAACAGTAAAGCATTAGTACTCAGGGGATTAGTCAGCCAGACCTAGTGTAACAGATCCCTAAAATGCCTGTTCAGCTGCCATCCAGCCCTGGAAGCAGTAAGTATTAATTCATATGTGTATAGATAGGTATAGATATAGATAAATATGTATGTGTATATATAGGTATAGATACAGATAAATATGTATGTGTATATATATATTCACTGGGGTTAAAAAGGGAAAGAAAAGTGCTAAATATATGGCCCAGCAGATCAGGTGCTCAAGGTCTACACTAATAACGTCTAGCACCCACACAAACATTCGGGAGGAATGGTTTAAGGGTCAGCATGGACCAAGGAGCTATTCCTGGTGCATAGTTTGGATGTGGCACACTTTTGGAGGGTGAGAATATAGTGCAGAGAGGAACGGTATGGATATGTTCAGGCCATGACACCTAATTTCAAGATCAGAGTCCTGTCACTGTTCAAGTATGTAATAATGCTTGGACAGACAGGGTCTAGTCCCTACTTTACTTTCAGAAGTGCCTATGACTAAGGCAGTTTTGTGTGCTGGGACAGTCGGATCTCCTCTAATCAGAGAAAAAAGAAGCATGAACTTTGAAACAGGATTTGCTAATCTCTGTGCTGTAAAGAATAAAGAAGAGGAAGGCAGCACCCATTTTGGTTTGTGAGAAGTGATTCACCAAGAGAAGATTCATGGTTCTGGATCTGCATGCATAGAATAACCTGAGAAACTTTGAGGGAGTAGCCATATCCCACTCTTAGATGTCCTGTGGACAAGAGTGGCACATGCTCTTTTAGTGTGCAGATTTTATGAATCCTGTCCTTAAACACCCAGCTGCATGACTCCACACACTTATAGAAGAAGGTGGAACACCTAATATGAGGCTGTAAAAACAGTAGCTAAAAAACTTTAACAATTGTCAACCTTTAAGACCATTTTGAGAAAACACTGGTCTTACTAAATTTTTTGTTGTATACTTTGGTGGCAGGTCTCTGAATTTATACGGAGTTTACCAGGATGTGAAGAACATGGCAAGGTGTTTAAAGATGAGGTGGGTGAATTTTATTTCAAAAAGACACAGAGTACAAAGCTTGGTGGAAAGATTAGTTTTATGTCATCGTTAAAAATACATATAAAGTAGTAGGATGAAGTGTGTATTTAATGTCAGACACAAATGTATGGAAGATTAGGTGGGTTTGCAGGTCATGGAGCATGAAGGAAGTAAAGAAGATAAAACTAGCTAAGTGTCAGCCAGCTCCCTCATGCTTCTCTAGCTTTGTAACTGCAACTGAAATGACTTACAACTAATGGTAGAAGAAGAGGAACTTCGTGATTTACTGCTGTTCTCTCTTAATCTGGTTTGAGGAAATTTATAAGTAAGTATGTTATTTTAGTTCTGCAGGATGTTAATAAGTAAAATAGAGCAGTGGTTCAAGACAACCAGCTCTTAAAACTCTTTGCATCTTGTCTGATCACACTTAGCTTTTGATGCTCTTCCTCCTGATATAGCCAGTTTATGAATGTGATTTGAGTGAGTGGGAAGTGAGAAGATCTGAAGGCTTCTGATGAGGTTCAAAGGAGTGTGTACTCACTTTGTGAGCATGCCAGACATGCATTTCTGGTATCTGAGAAGCTTGTTGTGCCAAAGTTGTCATTAGGAAGTGATAGGGCTTTTAGGTACAATAGGCCTTTATAAAGTAGGTTGGCTTTTTCTTTTCCGCTCAGGGGTTTGTTACTCCTTTTAATGCTTTGTTTCAAGAAGGCTGTTTGATCACAGATTGCCAGAGTGAATAGTTCAGATGCTTATCCCAGCCAGACCACCTGAATGGGCAGAGTCTGATACTGTAATATCCCAAGTCAGCCAACCTTTAAGGTGAAGAATAATTGTGATACTTAGACTTGAGAAGGCACCTCGTGAAGAAAATGCATACAGATGGCCCTGCTAGTCTCCTGCGACAAAAGTTTTCAGGCTGTGGTGTAGATTGTAATGACTATTAAAGCTGCATATCAATGGACTGACAGGCTGCATCTCGGCATTTTGCACTTGCTTGGATGTTAGGCATTTTGCAGTTGCAGCAGGTATGCAGATCTAGATCATCCTCTATGATGAGTCGCTTAGGGTGTCTCATCAGTGAATTTAAGATCAATAAGAGCTGACGTATTGCTAATCAAGTCAGCAGGTAGGAAGTGCCACAGAGGTGGATGAATCCTAAACACTTTCATTCTCAGAGGTGTAAGAAAATACTTCCCCTCTTTAGGATTCAGCCTCTCAGGCTTTGTCTGTGAGTAGTAAATTAAACCTCTCCCACTGAGGCCAACCAGCATGGACTGGCTGGCATCAGTGGGTCTTTCAGTAGGTAGAAGGTGCTGGTTCAAACTTCTGCTGTGGAAATGAGCCCTCATCCTGCTTATATTAAGATGCTGCAAAAAGCTGGGCATCCCCCTGTTTGCACACTTCTGGTTCTGAGCACACCCAAAGTCTGGCTTTGTGCACGAAATGAGTAGAAAGTAATTGTGGCAACTGCGTGATGCTGTTCTCACTGCAGTGTTCCTTGACTTACAGTGCTGGGGTGTACCTTGCAGGCTGCCTTTGCAGCGTGTCTAATTCAGAAAGCTTGTCTTCTAGTCCTACAGAAACTTAATTACACTGTTTTTGTCTCAAATTACTATCTTTAAGCCTAAATAGTGCTCCTGATTTAACCACAGTTGGCTTTCAGGCCTAGCTATCCTGCTTACGTTACACTGAAAACTTACTATGGATACCTAAGTGACTTGAAGTTTACACAAGAAGCGTTGGCCCTTGGAAGTGAGAGCCTTGTGGCTCTTCATGTTCGGATTTAGCGCTCCTGCTGACAGAGCGATTTTTTTTACAGGAGAATATTCACTTTATTGTAACATTTATTAAAATAGCAACACTACAAAGCTGGCAGAAAAAATACTCAGTGTTTTGAAAAGTTGTGTTCGTGTCAAAGAGGCAGTTTTACATAACCTGGCCCCTGTTTACATCTGGGACCAAATTCATTTTAATTTGATATTTAATGAACAGAAAGGGGTGGCCTGAAGGGGGTTCTAGTTCTGTAGTTGGGAGTGAAATCCAGAAGCTTTCTTATGGAGGCCTGCATAAAAGGAGTAGCTAAGATGTTAAAAAGCGTTACTGTGCTGCAGTACAGTTGAATTCTACTTCATTTACCCATTTTGCTTTTCAGTAGCTTTTACCTTGTACTGTCAGTACGAAAATAAGAACTGGTTAGCTAAAAATTAGCCAGACAGTTGTTTTCGAGCAGAAGGATGATCATGAACATCCTCTTGTTTTGGACTAGCTGATCTGTCTAAAAGGTTGAAATCAAAGCTATCCTGAAGGGATTTGAAAGTGTTTGTATTCAGCCTTTCCTTTACACTGTCTGAAATTGCTGGGAATTTTCATGTTTTCTGAAACATCTATACTGCTGCACTGTCAGACCTATTAATAGCTTTGTGTGTTTTTTCTTTTAAAGCAAATTGATGGAGAAGCGTTTCTGCTAATGACCCAATCAGACATAGTCAAAATAATGAGCATTAAACTGGGACCAGCCCTAAAAATCTTTAATTCCATTCTGATGTTCAAAGCTGCAGAGAAGAACTCACACAATGAACTTTGAAGATAATGGAAGATGTGTACGAGCCAGCTTTTTCCACTGGAGCTCATGTTTTATTCAAAGCACAAAGACTTGCTAGAACTGTTGAGTAAGGACTCTCAGAAAGGAAGAAACGTACGTTCAGCACTGGTGGACTATTTATATTCTCCTAGAGCCAGTACACATCTGAATCCTTCTGGGAAGTGTTCAAGCT